>NC_064647.1:113945087-114255087 GCF_023864345.2 Schistocerca serialis cubense
TATCCGAGTCTTTCAGTTTCTAAGTCAAAATTCGAAATCTGAAGTAGTCACACTTCATATAATATTACATGAAAATTTTCGAGAAGCGTCGATTTTCTGTTGTTATTTTCGGTATTTTAGTACACAGTGTGTCGTTCGTTAGAAGTAGCACGCTTATCTTTCTGAACGATTTTGTTGTAGCGACGTCTTTATATGGGATCGGTCATTGTCACAGTGCAGCTATATGATGAGGATATGATAACTGTGAATCGAACAACTTTTTTCAATGGCGAGGAAACCTCCCTCATTTACATAGCTCTTATTTTGCTTCATTTGAAATAATATGATCTATGCTTTTCAGTCAGTGCAAGAAATCAACAAACAACGTTTATATACTTAACAATGCTCTGTGTATGAGTCATACAACCCACGTAATTCCATCCTTATCCCCTGGAGGCTGCAGTCTACTTTCTATAATTTTTGGTTTTTATTTTTATTTTTTTTTTAGTTTATACATCTTATTCTGCAACATAAGCATTGTGCTTGCTACTGCTGTGGTCTTGATTTTATAAGCTGAAAACCAGGTAATTTTAATGCCATTTTATCAGCACAGAACACTTTTAGGGAAGTGTAAAATAAGTCATTTCTTACGCCGACTAACAGCAGCTTAGCTGATGTAGGTCTAATATTTCTAAATTTTTGTTTTGAGCTAGACGATGGTTTAAACATAACAAGTATTTAAGTGCTTGCAACTAATGTGTGAATTTTAATACTTTAAACTCTTTTTTTTTAATTTTTGTGGTGGATTGATAAACTGTCAGCATTATAGGTACCTAAGGAGGTCCTGTCAGACATCACATGCGCGATACGAAACACGATTCCAAATCATCTAACGTACTAATCCTATAAAATAGCATTTGCAGAGACATTATTAAAATGTGAAACGATTAAATGCAATTCCAGTGTCAGACTTAGCATTATAAACTATCTACGACATTGCCATAAACTTCAGATTGAGATGAAAACAGACATAGCTGAGAAAAGGTTCTACACAATGCAATACAGCTTACTATCTAATATTCAGGTAGATACTTTCTGTGTATTCAGTGTGAATTCATTACCAGTACCTTAAACTAATTGCTCAAAAACTACCAATAAGCTGTAGAAGTCTCAGCCGTTTATCTTTCTAAATTGACAAGAACGACTATTTTCTCCTCTAATTCAATACTCTAATATTACTATTTTTCCTATATTTTACCTACGTCTTTCGTATACGAGATATAACTTTCAACAAGCACAGCAACGAACAATCACTATATTTTAATAAGCTTGAGCTGACTTCATTTAGATAATGTCTAAATTGTTTGCAAATCCCATTTAAGTGTCATCTAAGAAAACTACGCACCCGAGCTAACCTTCTCTGAGTATGTGGTACATTTCTAAGAAAACTATTGCCCACTAACTATTCTTGGGGCGTACAGAGCTACATTTATTTTTTTAATGTTTTTGACTCCTTATAACTGTATCCTTGTATGCCGTTAGTTACTTGTCAAAACTTAGTTCCAAATTGGGCTGGAAAACAGAACATTTGTGATGTAATTTTCTCGCCCGCTAATAAAGTGAAACATATTTGAGCATACTCAATACATCGCACTATTTTTAACATTTCTCAGCTAAACCTAAAAAATCATTTTTTAACGGACGTGGAGGACTCTGTGAACTTCACCCAAGTAGTAATAATGATTGTCATTATAAATTGACACAAAATGTGTTATTTCTGAAATAGGTTATTGTTGAATACTTATCAATATTTAATTGGGTCTTGCTAGAAAAATAGTGTTCTTTCACAAAAAAAAGAAAAAAAAAACTGCAACGGAACCGAAGGTTTCGCTTGCCGCAACTGCGTGTACCGCGGATTTAAAATCGAGAAAAGAGGCAAAGTAATTCTTTGGCAGAGCTACCTACTAGAGAGTAAACACTAGGGACGCTTCTGATTGTGGCAGATTAGAGTCGTTTCTCTTGTTCTCTCTAAAGCGTAACTGGAAAATCGTCTTAAGGAGGGAGCAAAGTTGCTACTTTGTAATGTGTGACTCTGCTGGTCCAGCACCATGTTTCCTTTAATGCGCCACGGTAAGGACACAAGAAACTCGATCATCGGCCTGCAGTCACCCCTTTCACCTGCAACCGATGTGTGCTGCATTTGGTTGCTTGGAAAAATGTTTCGTGCAGGTTTTGTACATAGCTACAGCGGAAATTAACGTTAACGGCTTGTAGTCTTTCACGTAGAGCAAACTTTTGAAGTGAGATTCTCAGTCAACAGGTTTTCACCAAGGAAACACTGGAAAGTTTCCTTGAGGAACGTGAGAACGTCTGCACACGTGGAATCCACAGCAGTCATCCTATTTTCGACATTACTGCAGCCTACAAGGTTCGCACAGTAGCGGCCAGTGACGGGAGCTGAGAGACAATCAAAGGAGTATAAGGGGATTCTTCACTGCTTCAAGAGACACACGCCTGTAACTGGCCCCTTCATGTGGTCCTCTAGATTTGCACATTGTTGTTTAACGCTTCTCTACAGCATTGTTGTGTCAGGGCAGGAATGCCACGGAAGTGGTGATATTGTTGCCAAACTCGTACATACAGACGTGTCAGTGTTGAAAACAACATGCAGCATTTTGAAGCCGAAGTTTTTACCCACCCCTGTTTCGCCAGGTTAGGGAAGCTGCAACAGAGTGCGTCTTTATTGATGCAGCGCGTCTACCTAGTCGCCAGTACAGAGATGTGGTAACGCATCTCTAGGTGGTCACTGAAATGGAAATGAGCGTACGGCGTCAGTGGCCGTGAGTTCCCAGTCGGGAAGTTCGGTCGCCAAGTGCAAGTCTCATTGATGAGGACATCACAACACCCAGTCCCTGAGGGGAGAAAATCTCCCGCCCCAGCCGGGAATCGAACCCGGGCCCCCGTGCGTGGCATTCCAACGCGCTGACATTTTTTTTCTTTTTTGACCATTCAGCTACTGGGGCGGACTGGTCACTGAAAGTGAGCGTCCTCCATTTGTGTCTCACTAGGTTGGCAACGCTTCAAAGAAGGTAAATACATTGGTGCACGAAATTTTGCCTCCAGACGTTAACTGTAAGAAAGTGTACTGCATAGTGTCCAGTGAACCGACGTATCATCCTGATAGGCTAACGATAGTGACAAGTTAGTGCTCAACAAAAACGCTTTGCCAAAGAGCCATTTGAATCACTGAAAAAGACCATTTGCTGTACATTTGCCACTGCCCAGCTTCATGCAAGATATTTTGAGTATGACAGTTAATGACTTCACAACACTATCACATACTCTCTCTATGCACGTACGGAATATATTCTGTCTGGGCCAAACCGTAGTTGCATGATGCTCATTGCATAGCGAGTGTTTCACAGTTACAAAGATATGCAAGCAGTATGTGAACGACCAATCATTGTTGTTAGGGAGTTCTCGGGGTTAAACTTTGGAAAGCTGTAACCTTATGACTAGATGACACAGGCTATTGAACATTCAAGGGAAATTCATGGAGCATGTTCTAAGTACTGTGGGAGTTAAACATACATCAACGCACACCACACTCACCAGATAGTATTGTAGTAGGATTCTGCAACTAGTGTGGATGGCATTTTGTGGGTGTCTACTCTTTCTAGGTTGCTCTGCCAAGAAAGTCTGGTTTCATAATTGCTGAAGAGAATGGAGTTCTGTTGGTGCAGTTTCTTAATTATACTTTGTCGTCATGTAAACGGCAAATTCGCGGAGTCCTGAACTAGGGAACCAAGGCGTACACTACTAACAGGTACTATTAACTGGCCAGCTAGCCACTGAGCAGCGATCACAGAGTTGCCAACCCACTGTTATTTGCAGGGGCAGCTAGTGATCGATGCACATCACTATTTGTACTATACGAGCTAATTCCTCCCATTGTTGCTACTGAGTTACATTTAGTTTACAGCACTACGCCTGATACTCAACAATTAAATTATACGTACACAATAAATTAAATCAATTAGTATGGTAGTGTGCAGAAGGGCAATTTTGTCAAATAGTACCATATCATGTAATGGTTACAGTGAAAGTACTATTCATTGGGTGGTCTCTATCTTGTCAGTACTACCCAGAAGAAAGTTTCAGTCTCCAGGTTGAATTGTTAATTTGCTTGCACAATAATTCTTCCTGCCTCAGAACTGTACAATGTTCTAGGTGGCGGGGGCTGAGGAATGTCCACACAAGTAGTGGGGAAAGAATGACAGACAGAGTTGTAGGTCGTGAAGAAAGGTAAACGGAAGAAAAAGTGAACGAGGACGTAAAATTCACGCCTTTCTGGCGCACGGAGAGGAACAGAAGTGAAAGAATACTAAAACTGACGAATGTCTTTAAATACCACAGCCAAGTTAAATAAATAAATACTGATTCAAAGATGCAGTAGATACTCGAGCAGGATGGGTGGAGAATGAATCACTTGTCACTCATGCTTGTAATGTTACAACTTCATCGGAGGCCAGTGGAACCTTGAGAATACTGCAACAACGGAAGTATTGCAAAACAACAGGCAACAGCGCTTGTCGACACAGCAAGTAGTAGCAAGCACTGTTGCCAGCTCTGCAACACCCTCCATGTTCTTCCGTTCTTGAAGTTTTCCATGCCCATCATCAACACCGAGAAAGCTATTTTAAGTAATCTGTACTGGAAGTAATTAGGGCTGGTCCACCTACCAGAGTTCCACAGTCTCCGCCACAACTATTGTACAGTTCTGGTGAAGAGGTGCTTCCTAACGACTAGAGACATTGAATGTCCCATTGCGGACAGTACCTAACCTACTGACCCAGGACTACTTTAGTTACAACTACTCTTAATGGCTATATAATGCACGTTACATTTACATCTACTATGTACAAATTTACAGTATGTTGCAGCACAGTGTTTAAAATTATTCATACAAACTCTGCAGCACAGCTACTAAAAGAATTTTCCTGTCAATCTTAAGAACACTTATTTTATTATTATCATCATAATTATTAATACTATCGTTATTATTTGCACATCACATACACGTGACAGACACGCAGAGAACTGTAGGATTGTTGAGTTGTTTAAGTATGTACTCTAATGTTAGGGGGCAGAACTTCATAGTGTCTAGTCTGCTTGCAGGAGGTTGTGGTGGGATTATTATAGAGGCGGGACAAACTTTCATCACATCGACGTATCCATTAATGACATAATGGGAAATATTTTCGATCAAAATGTCTGTAGGTCCAATAGTAAACTGTTCGCTTGTAGATTCATAACCTCACAGAAGTGATACGTTTTAGAAGGAATACAAGAGTACTCTGTACTCTTCTGATAACATACGATTAATGTCTGAAAGCGCATTTCAACCGAAGTCAAAAATAATAAACAGTTTTTTTTTCTTTATATATGTGGTTACGTTATTTCACTTGTTAAAAGTCTGCTGATGTAATAAAATAAGAGATATACTAGCTAATTTACAAAATATTGCACCACACATTTACTTCGCAATGACCTGTTCTCGGTAGTATGGCCACAGTCACAGCAGGTGGTGGACTCGGTGCTGATGGCGGTTGGTGGAGGGAGGGAGGGGAGGAAATGCAGCGGAGAATGGAGCAGGAAGAAGAGGTGAAGAGTGGACTCAGCAGGAAATATGAAAGGTAACTATCAGGTACCCGGTTCACCACAGTTAAGGACACGTGAGTAATATACTGCATTCTGTCTACATTACTGGGACCCCTCTGTTAATTTCGGGGAGTGTCTTTGGAACTCCTCAATAAGTACTCCACAAATATTGTTTATTCCGTGTGTGATGGCATTCTGTACACATTTTGTGTGATGGCAGTGATTTTTTTTTATTAAGCTACGATGACTTACATTGATGTGACAGGTGAAACGTGATGTACCGCTCAGTTCCTTCAGAGGTTACCTTCAGTGAAATAATGTCCTGTGGAAAGAAATAAGGAGTTTAACTCAAGACCTGTAACATAAGTGAATGTTCGTCGCAAGCTGACTGAATTTTGAAATGTCTGGATTGTATTGTCTCTCATGAAAATGGTGTCATTGCTTTCTGAGGAGTTTCCAGCTTCACTAATTTGGCAGCCTGAAACCTGTGTTTCCAATAGGTTTTCCAGTTCGAATAAAGTTCCGAACGTGACGACTGTAGAGTGGAGCGTCTTCACTAATGGCTCGCTTCGAGGTGGGACAGTGTCGTGGGAGACTAGAGGAAAGCAGCAGAGGGGATGCGCAGGACATTTGCCCGGGTCACCAGTGTTTGCATCGACATCAGGCGAGCCA
Source organism: Schistocerca serialis cubense (assembly GCF_023864345.2). Taxonomy (NCBI): domain Eukaryota; kingdom Metazoa; phylum Arthropoda; class Insecta; order Orthoptera; family Acrididae; genus Schistocerca; species Schistocerca serialis. Next base: position 113,951,400 of record NC_064647.1, read on the forward strand.
TGTCTCGGACGGAGGATGTTCTGTGAGTGTCTCACCAGCTGGCGCTGACTTAGCTGGCGGTTCTGATGGCATTCGTCCCTGATCCCGAAGGCTGTGGCCCGACGTTGCACCGGTCAACGCTTTGGTTACAGGCGACAGACGACGGTACTGGCTGGGGCTCAACCCGGTCTGGGCGCAGCTCCACCAGTCAGCTCCAAAACACTGGCAACGACCGTCTTCAATGCACTGATTTTACTTCCGGGTACCAGACAGCGCTGGACTGGAAGCTGATAAAAAAGTAGAGCTCAAGCGTTTTGTTGAGAGCGGGGTGCCAATCAGAATTTTGACGTTCCATATTATGATAAATTAATCTCTACATCTGAAGTAGTTCGCTAGGGCCTGGCCGTCTTTAACAGAAGTAAGACAAGGAAAGCGATGGAGCAAACAACCGAAACCTCGCATACAACTAATTTTGGGATTACGGGATGTATGAAGTCAGTACAGCATTTCAGTTGTTTCTTCAGGTTGCTGGTTAAAGTTGTTCGTTGTCCAAAATATTAATTTGAGCGAGAAAGAGGAGCTCCAGTGAGAAAATGAAGGTTTGGTCCCTGCTCAAAGAGTTGTTCCAGTGGTCCTTGGAGTTGAGATTGGCGCTGACGGAAACAAGGTCTCGGCTGTTTCTATCAGAGAAACATTACATAAAGGCGCAGTTTCTTCCTGGTTGTTGTCGCTTGATCATTCTGTGCAGTAAGTGTCCTTTAGCATCATATGTACATGTTTCATGTTGCACTGCAATGGTTATACATGAATTTCGCTTCAATTCTGGCTGTTTACTATGTGTGAATGGAAACAAAATATATTGAAAATTGTGAGCTGTTGCTGTATCACTGTTGACTTTAAGCTGTTCATCAAAGCTGCAGTTAAGGGACTTTTGGTAAAACCTGGATTGGACACTAAAGGGGATGGAATTTTTCGTGATTCAAGGGACGAACAAGGAATAGAAGTCTTGGAGGCCACAAGAGAAAAAGCTCCACTTTATTCAGTCACTAATGGACTAGAAGTATGTATCTTGGTTGGTATGTTATAAGAGACAGTTCAGCGATTACTGTCATTGCGTTGAAAAGAGATGTTAACTGGACAATGCTGAAAGAAGGAAAGTATTTAGCTGACTGATTCTTCATAGGTTAATTAATATTTGTGAAATGTATAAGGTCAGGGTTGGGACAGTGATGTTCTGTACAGTCTTCTTGTCAATATCTGCATTGTTTTAGAGAATTTGGGTGATGGCCAACTAAACAGTGTTTGGTCTCTGAAGCTGAGGATCGTCACTTTTCACCTCTGAGAGAAACGTAATGGCATACCAGAAGGGAAGATGAGCAGGTGAACTCAAAGCTAGAGATGGTCCCACGCTACAGTACAGCAGCAGAGGTGGCTGCGCGTATGACTGCCTCTTACCAGTGTGGCACCATTAGGATTCAGCTACACTGTGAGGCTCAACACACTTATCTCGAGCAGTGGCTGTTGTGGAAGCTCGTTTTATTGTCAGCTTCAGCAATAATGCTACCAGCTGAATAGCTGCTGACCTCCAATATGTCATGCTGGTCCAGAGATGATTTGAGAAACAGCATCGAACATCTCTCACTGACCTTGTATCGATGTGGTCAAAAGGTGTTGGTACTGGTTAACGGTTCGGGAGGAATCTGTTTGTCCGAAGAGGTGATTGGGATCGTGGCACTTTAGTTTGCGAAAGCAGTGTTGGTACAACCGGCCTGTGGAATTTAGTCGAGCACCTTTACCATGATCTTGAGGCAGTCGTGCGGCTGCGGCGTGTGGAAGACGATCTCACCAGTGTCCTCGGCGGTGTAGTCGCAGTAGCGAACCTGGCACGCCGTCTGCAGACCCAGGGATTCTGCGACCCGCTGTGAGAAGAGGCCTGTGGCGTCCTCCTTCAGCAGCTGCTGGAACACCACATCTGACAGCACTCTCTGGCTCACAACCAAAAGTACCCTGATGTCACCATCAACAAATCATCCCATTCTGAATAAATGGGCAAGAAAGTTTATTGATATTTGAATTCAAAGCAACAGAAAATGGACCAACATAGTGTGTACATGAATGACACGATGACTACAAGCTGTTGTTAACACCTTTCATGTTGCTTGAAAAAATTTGGGACGTCCAAAGTTATACAGGGTGTTACAAAAAGGTACGGCCAAACTTTCAGGAAACATTCCTCACACACACATAAAGAAAAGACGTTATGTGGACATGTGTCCGGAAACGCTTACTTTCCATGTTACAGCTCATTTTATTACTTCTCTTCAAATCACATTAATCATGGAATGGAAACACACAGCAACAGAACGTACCAGCGTGACTTCAAACACTCTGTTACAGGAAATGTTCAAAATGTCCTCCGTTAGCGAGGATACATGCATCCACCCTCCATCGTGTGGAACCCCTGATGCGCTGATGTAGCCATGGAGAATGGCGTATTGTATCACAGCCGTCCACAATACGAGCACGAAGAGTCTCTACATTTGGTACCGGGGTTGCGTAGACAAGAGCTTTCAAATGCCCCCATAAATGAAAGTCAAGAGGGTTGAGGTCAGGAGAGCGTGGAGGCCATGGAATTGGTCCGCCTCTACCAATCCATCGATCACCGAATCTGTTGTTGAGAAGTGTACGAACACTTCGACTGAAATGTGCAGGAGCTCCATCGTGCATGAACCACATGTTGTGTCGTACTTATAAAGGCACATGTTCTAGCAGCACAGGTAGAGTATCCCGTATGAAATCATGATAACGTGCTCCATTGAGCGTAGGTGGAGGAACATGGGGCCCAATCGAGACATCACAACCAAACGTTCACAGAAAATCTGTGTCGATGACGTGATTGCACAGTTGCGTGCGGATTCTCGTCAGCCCACACATGTTGATTGTGAAAATTTACAATTTGATCACGTTGGAATGAAGCCTCATCCGTAAAGAGAGCATTTGCACTGAAATGAGGATCGACACATTGAGGATGAGCCATTCGCGGAAGTGTACCCTTGGAGGCCAATCAGCTGCTGATAGTGCCTGCATACGCTGTACATGGTACGGAAACAACTGGTTCTCCCGTAGCACTCTCCATATAGTGACGTGGTCAACGTTACCTTGTACAGCAGCAACTTCTCTGACGCTGACATTAGGGTTATCGTCAACTGCACGAAGAATTGCCTCGTCCACTGCAGGTGTCCTCGTCGTTCTAGGTCTTCCCCAGTCGCAAGTAATAGGCTGGAATGTTCCGTGCTCCCTAAGACGCCGATCAATTGCTTCGAACGTCTTCCTGTCGGGACACCTTCGTTCCGGAAATCTGACTCGATACAAACGTACCGCGCCACGGCTATTGCCTCGTGCTAATCCATACATCAAATGGGCATCTGCCAACTCCGCAATTGTAAACATTGCACTGACTGCAAAACGACGTTCGTGATGAACACTAACCTGTTGATGCTACGTACTGATGTGCTTGATGCTAGTACTGTAGAGCAATGAGTCGCATGTCAACACAAGCACCGAAGTCAACATTACCTTCCTTCAATTGGGCCAACTGGCGGTGAATCGAGGAAGTACAGTACATACTGACGAACCTAAAATGAGCTCTAACATGGAAATTAAGCGTTTCCGGACACATGTACACTTAACATCTTTTCTTTATTTGGGTGTGAGAGATGTTTCCTGAAAGTTTGGCCGTACCTTTTTGTAACACCCTGTAGACTTTTCGAGGACAGCAGTAAACTACTTAATCTCATTATTATGATATTCATTTCACACACCTCTGTTTAATGTTGTTTATTAATTGCCATCGATTTCACACCGTTCAGAGCTTCATTACCACGACTACATGTCGGCCATCAACAGACTCGGAGACCGCACAGTACATTATTTAATAATCATGGATCTTTATCAAACATGCCTCCACTTTAGCTCACAGAATTGATGGTTAATAAACAACATTAAACATAGTTGTATGAAATGGATATCATAAAAAAGAAACAGTTCATCGTTTTTTGACTTGCTCCACATCATATCGATAAAAGATGTTACCACATTGCAATTTTGAGCTCAATTTGTGTCACGCGATTTATTGCATGGATTACATTCTTCGTGCACTTTTGTCTGTCGTTGGTCTCATTGTTTTGTTATCATTTCAGTTTGTTCCGTTTGTTTTCTTTCTCTCTCTCTCTCTCTCTCTCTCTCTCTCTCTCTTGCTCTCTCTCCCTTTGTATGTGTGTGTATTTTATTTCGTCTTGCTTGATAGTTAATTTAGAGTGTTCAATAGATTTTTATTGCAGAGTACAGTTTGGTTATTGATGACTTTTTTGCCACGTCTGGCAGTTGGCAGTTGGTAACTGTGTTTTAGTACAATTGCAGGTCTGTGCTGTCACTTTGCACTGCTCTTAAATGTTCCACGTATGGTATCCTGAAATTTCTACATGTCTGTCCGATGTATACTGAAAAACAGTCTTTGCAGTTTAGCTGGTATATAGGTATACCAAAAAAAGCACTCCGTCTTCAGGCCACAAGTGGCCTGCCGGAACCATCCGACCGCCGTGTCATCCTCGGTGGAGGATGCGGATAGGAGGGGCGTGGGGTCAGCACACCACTCTCCCGGTCGTTGTGATGGTTTTCTTTGACCGAAGCCGCTACTATTCGGTCGAGTGGCTCCTCAATTAGCATCACGAGGCTGAGTGCACCCCGAAAAATGGTAACAGCGCATGGCGGCCTGGATGGTCACCCACCCAAGTGCTGACCAAGCCCGACAGTGCTTAAGTTCGGTGAGCTCACGGGAACCGGTGTATTCACTGCGGCAAAGCCGTTGCTTATATAGGTATACCAGCTTTGTTAAATTAATCTCTGATGTTATTAGGTATTTTGATCTTTTCTGCAATCGTGTTGTTCTATATGCTACGTCTATACCTTCTTTTCTCATAGTATTTCCTATTCTGTACGTTATTTTGTTGTCAAATGTCAGTGTGTACCATGTTTTCCTGTTCTTTGTGGTTTCTTTATCTTGTGCGATTTGTATGTTCTCAATGGTGTGATTGTTAGTGGTATATTCTGCTGTGACTCAGTTGTGCATCTTTTGTTGAGTTTTTATTTTACAGTTCAATTTGTCAATAGCGTTTATGTTGCAGACATTTTCTCTGGCAATCTGTCTGATTATGTTTAGTTCTTGTGCACAGCTGTCGTTGTCCACTGCAGTTCTGTCTAGCATTTGTAGGGGGAATCTGTGTTGCCCTTATTGTAGACTGTAAGGTGGTTTGACCTTTTGTGAATAACTGCATTGGTTGACGTAGCTTTCTGTATGTTGAGAACCAGTATTTGTGCTTGTTGCTTACTATTGTGATGTCTAGAAAATTTATCTTTTGTGGCTGCTGCAGTTTCAGGTCTGAAGTGGATTTTTGGGACACTGTATTGATGGGTCTGTGTAATTGTAGTATATGGTCATGTTTCTCATTTACCAGAGCAGTACTAGCACACAGATGTTACTTCGTACCATTTTTGCTTTATTATTTATTCAAATATTTTGTTTTCAAGGTGACTGAGGAAGATGTTAGCCAAAACAACTTCCACGTCCTATATTTACTTTCAAAATGTTGAGAGTTCTTGTGTCTGTGTTTGTGGGATAACGTTTATCTATGTCAGATGGCTTTCAGTTATTGTTATTGTTTCTTTGGTTGGTATGCGGCTGTAAATTGATGTTATGTTAGGTTTTAAAACATTCTGTAGTTCCACACAAAACCACAGAATGCAAGTCGCTAGGACCTAAATCGACTTCTGTCAGAAGTGTGTGACAATTCACAGTATTTTTTCAAGAACGGATGCAGAAGTTACGTAATAGAGAGAGAGGGAGAAAGAGAAAAACAGTTAAGATAGCCACGTGTCTTGTTGGCAGGCCAGGGCATACATTAAGTACTAACTCTACGGTCCCTAAACTGCTTGCTACGCACCCCGGTGATGTTGACGAGATGTAAGAATATAGAATAGAAAAAAACCTGAAGCACTGCTTCAAGGCAGTGTCCTTGCGGAGTTGTATCATCTGCCTGTCTACTCACTGGCATTCAACAATATCAAATCCCGTCTGAGGCCTGTGATCATTTTTATGTTAGTAATTGACAACCAACGTTGTACAATCGCAATAAAGTCACGAGACGTTCAATTGGCTCTTTTGTTAGAACATGTCACGCGTTTTGGGATTATACCCATCTTCAGACATCACAAACTTCAACTCCTTCATAACCAACCAGGCGCACCGTCTTGACAACTCAATGAAAGTGTCCAATAACATATGACTATAACTACGACACAATCAGTCTTGAAGAAGAGCATGTACGTTGTCAAGGCTGTTGAAGTTTGTGATGTCTGAAGATTGGTGTAATCCCAAAACGCATAACATGTCCTAAAAAAAGAGTCAGTTGAACATCTCATGGCTTTATTGCGATTGTACAGCATTGGCTGCCAATTATTCACCAATATTATGTAATAAATCCTTTGGAGATATAGACATTTCACTTCCTGGACGTAACTACACACTGCAGAAGCAACTGCTTGGCAGCCTACTTTAGGCCAGTTCATGTGTAGTAGGCGGATGTTCAGGAAAATTTTTGATGTCTGTGAACCAGGCTACGGCAGCTGCTATTGCTTCCCTGCTGTTTCCTTGCAGAGCTGCATCGAAGTGCCTACTTCCTTATAGGAGTTCAAACGGTACCATGTAACAAGGAAGTTTCTGACGCAGACACCTCACTCCTTGGAAATCTCCATGCAATGCACCAGCAGATGACAGGTAGCCTGCTCAAAGTCTTCTAGGTGGGTCAGTACATTTATTGAGGACAAATTCGGTTGTTGTCAGTCTCTACTGCAGCAGTTGCTACACATCTCGGCAGTGTTTACAACACATACTTATGTATGCTAGCATGAACCTGAAGCATTCTTCTCTGGCAGCCTCCATGCAGAGTAGCGTCTTTTGCCTGCCTCCTCACCAGAGTTAAAGCAATATCAGTTAGCAATCTGGACAAGTCATGCCTGCAAATCACCACACAGTATACTGGAACATAACAGGCAGACTGCCCACAGCCAAATCGTGTCTCACAGGCAGGGCTGGTCTACATTTGAGAAAAAATTCGGTAGTCTCCATACTGGGCTGTAACAGTTGCTATCCAACCCTGTGGTGTTCGCACATATACAGTAGTATGAGCCTGAAGTATTGCTTCCTGGTAGTGTCCCTGCAGTGTTGAATCGTGTGGCTGACTCCTCACTTGACTTCAGTCCATATCACTTTACAGGTCAGTTTGACATCTGGTAACCTCACACCCTGAAAGTCGCCACACAGCATACCAAAAGCGGCAGACAGCCTACTCGTGGTCAGATTCTATCCCATGGGTGGGTCAATACATACTTAACTACAAATTCGTTGGTTTCCATAGTGGACTGTTCCAGTTGCTATCCACCCCACTGGTGTTCACGAGATATACATGTGTACCTGATGCATTGCTTTCTGGTGGTCTCCTTGCAAAGCTGCATCATTTGGCTGCCTACTGTCTGGGTTTTAAAGCATTCCATCTAAAAGGTCATTTTGCGAAGTCGCCACGCTGAGTAGTCAGCTTGAAGCCTTGGTTCATATTGGAGCCCTTATTGAGCTAATATAGATCAGCATGACACCATTAGTGATCACACGATGGGATTTAGACAGCCCAGTACTCGGCTTGAAGCTATGTTTCACGGTGGCCCCCTTACGGAGCTACTGCAAATCCCCGATACCCCACTGGTGATCATGCCATGGGATTTAGACAGCGTAGTACTCAGCTTGGAGCCACGTTTTATGATGGAGCTACTGCAGATCCCTGATACCCCACTGGTGATCATGCCATGGGATTTAGACTGCCCAGTACTCAGCTTTAAGCCACGTTTCACAGTGGTCCCCTTACAGAGCTACAGCCGATCCCCAATACCCCACTGGTGATCACGCCATGGGATTTAAATGTCCCAGTACTCAGCTTTGAGCCACGTTTCACAGTGGTTCCTTACAGAGCTACAGCAGATCCCCATTACCCCACTGATGATCACGCCATGGGATTTAAATGTCCCAGTACTCAGCTTGAAGCCACATTTCATGGTGGCCCTCTTATGGAGTTACTGCAGATCCCCGATACCCCAATGGTGATCACAGCATGGGAATTGACAGCCCAGTACTCAGCTTGGAGCCATGTTTCACAGTGGCCCCCTTATGGAGCCACTGCAGATCCCCGATACCCCAGTGGTGATCATGCCATGGGATTTAGACAGCCCAGTACTCAGCTTGAAGCTATGTTTCACAGTGGCCCCCTTATGGAGCTACTGCAGATCCCTGATACCCCACTGGTGATCATGCCATGGGATTTAGACTGCCCAGTACTCAGCTTTAAGACATGTTTCACAGTGGTCCCCTTACGGAGCTACAGCCGATTCCCAATACCCCACTGGTGATCACGCCATGGGATTTAAATGTCCCAGTACTCAGCTTTGAGCCACATTTCACAGTGGTTCCTTACGGAGCTACAGCAGATCCCCAATACCCCACTGATGATCACGCCATGGGATTTAGACAGCCCAGTACTCAGCTTGGAGCCACGTTTCACGGTGGCCCCCTGATGGAGCTACTGCAGATCCCTGATACCCCACCTGTGATCACACCATGGGATTTGGAGAGCCCAGTACTCAGCTCTGCGGTGACCCCCCTACTGAGCTACTGTAGACTGCTGATACCTCACTGATGACTACACCGTTGGATCTAGGCAGACCAGTACTTAACTCGAAGCCTCACTTCGCAATGACCCCCAGTACCGCATTGGTGATCGAGTCGTGGGACAAAGTCCAGTACTAATCTCGAAGACTCTCTCTCCATTGACCCCCTCGCTTATCTACAGTACCACCTAGGTACGCTGGTGGTCAGAAGAGTACTCACCTTGAAGCCTCTCTCCCTGGCTGTCCCCTCGCTCAGCTGGAGCAGGCGCCTGGCTAGACCGCGACCTCGGTACCGCGAGTCCACTGACAGGATGCGGCACTCGAAGATCTGGTCGACGCCATGCGCTGCGAACAGGTCCAGCCGGCGGTTGACGCCGTACAGAAGTCCGAAGATGGTGCGGAACTTGTCGTCCGAGACGGCGGCCAGCCGCTCCTGCGCCTCGGCCAGGTCGCCACGCCGCGACACGCCGTTCAGCGCCACCCCCACCACCTGTGGACAGAGCACGAACTGCGTCACCACTCGCCGTTCGCTCTTCAGGTCACCAACCGTTACAGATCGTCTCGTCAATCAACAATGTCTCTGGACCTGAACATGTGGGACATCGGTGGATGGTTCAAATGGCTCTGAGCACTATGGGACTTAACTTCTGAGGTCATCAGTTCCCTAGAACTTAGAACTACTTAAACCTAACTAACCTAATGACATCACACACATGCATGTCCGAGGCAGGATTCGAACCTGCAACCGTAGCGGTCGCGCGGTTCCAGACTGTAGCGCCTAGAACCGCTCGGCCACTTCGGCCGGCATCAGTGGACGAATTTCAGGATTATTGTACAGCATATTACACGCAGTGGCCAAGATGAAAGAGGCCACGTGTTAAACTGAACGTGATATTTGAAGCTATCAGTGTGTTGTTAATTCTTAACGCTAGAGCCGCGATTTAGTTTCCACTGCTGCGTTGTCAGTAGTCTGTTTGAAGCTTGTTGTGAGTACAATTCTACAGGAATCGAATAAAAAGTTTTTATTGTTGAAACATATTTTGGACGTTACCGTTGAAAAACGTTAAAGGAGAGGTTCACGTTATTAATCGGAAGTCAGCTACTCCTGCAAAAAGTGTTGTGCAGAAACTGATCACTAAATTTAGAGCAACAGAATCAGTCGTTAACGTCAAAGGGAACCGTGTAAAGAAAGTCTGCTGGCCGGAAAATATTGAACGTGTTCACGAGACTATTTTAAGACGTCTATCCAACCCACAAAAATGAACGTCATGCCAAAATACGTTGAAGCTGCTACGTAAGCGAACACACAAAATGAGAGCGATGGAAGCATTACAACGTACGTATTATGCACAACAACAACACTATTGCGAATGGTTACTCACGCATGTTGCTCAGGGTTATATGGATCTAAATACACTCCTGGAAATTGAAATAAGAACACCGTGAATTCATTGTCCCAGGAAGGGGAAACTTTATTGACACATTCCTGGGGTCAGATACATCACATGATCACACTGACAGAACCACAGGCACATAGACACAGGCAACAGAGCATGCACAATGTCGGCACTAGTACAGTGTATATCCACCTTTCGCAGCAATGCAGGCTGCTATTCTCCAATGGAGACGATCGTAGAGATGCTGGATGTAGTCCTGTGGAACGGCTTGCCATGCCATTTCCACCTGGCGCCTCAGTTGGACCAGCGTTCGTGCTGGACGTGCAGACCGCGTGAGACGACGCTTCATCCAGTCCCAAACATGCTCAATGGGGGACAGATCCGGAGATCTTGCTGGCCAGGGTAGTTGACTTACACCTTCTAGAGCACGTTGGGTGGCACGGGATACATGCGGACGTGCATTGTCCTGTTGGAACAGCAAGTTCCCTTGCCGGTCTAGGAATGGTAGAACGATGGGTTCGATGACGGTTTGGATGTACCGTGCACTATTCAGTGTCCCCTCGACGATCACCAGTGGTGTACGGGCAGTGTAGGAGATCGCTCCCCACACCATGATGCCGGGTGTTGGCCCTGTGTGCCTCGGTCGTATGCAGTCCTGATTGTGGCGCTCACCTGCACGGCGCCAAACACGCATACGACCATCATTGGCACCAAGGCAGAAGCGACTCTCATCGCTGAAGACGACACGTCTCCATTCGTCCCTCCATTCACGCCTGTCGCGACACCACTGGAGGCGGGCTGCACGATGTTGGGGCGTGAGCGGAAGACGGCCTAACGGTGTGCGGGACCGTAGCCCAGCTTCATGGAGACGGTTGCGAATGGTCCTCGCCGATACCCCAGGAGCAACAGTGTTCCTAATTTGCTGGGAAGTGGCGGTGCGGTCTCCTACGGCACTGCGTAGGATCCTACGGTCTTGGCGTGCATCCGTGCGTCGCTGCGGTCCGGTCCCAGGTCGACGGGCACGTGCACCTTCCGCCGACCACTGGCGACAACATCGATGTACTGTGGAGACCTCACGCCCCACGTGTTGAGCAATTCGGCGGTACGTCCACCCGGCCTCCCGCATGCCCACTATACGCCCTCGCTCAAAGTCCGTCAACTGCACATACGGTTCACGTCCACGCTGTCGCGGCATGCTACCAGTGTTAAAGACTGCGATGGAGCTCCGTATGCCACGGCAAACTGGCTGACACTGACGGCGGCGGTGCACAAATGCTGCGCAGCTAGCGCCATTCGACGGCCAACACCGCGGTTCCTGGTGTGTCCGCTGTGCCGTGCGTGTGATCATTGCTTGTACAGCCCTCTCGCAGTGTCCGGAGCAAGTATGGTGGGTCTGACACACCGGTGTCAATGTGTTCTTTTTTCCATTTCCAGGAGTGTATTCACTTCAGCTCAGACGGAGCATGGTTTCAAAGGTAAACGGACTATAGGACTCGATTTCTTTAAGAACGCCGTTGACCCACAAGTGCATGTAACGGAACTGTAGCAACCGTAGAACCTTCTCAAACAAGAAACATCCGAGAAGCAACATGGCCAGAACGTTGCAAGAATGGTCGTGGCGGTTGAGCGAATAGGCGGATAACAGAAACACTGTATTCCTCCAAAACATAACCTGAATCAATTATTTTATGTGTAGACACATATCACTTTCACAGTAATATAATAATATTTCGGAGTGACAACAAATTAAACACGGTTGTAATAGCAAATAAAACTATTTATTACATGATAAAAACATCCGTACAGTAGCTACAAAAGTTGCAAAATACGTAATGTACAGTACTGTACTGTACTATAAACTTAAAGGTGAAATAGTTTATCTAGCTTGGAAAAAGTCAGTGGATTTCTTCTGCCTTTTTGATGTTCGACGTTTCACCGCGGTAATATTTCGTATTTTTCGGAGCAGTAGTGCCTGCGTTGCATGAGCCTCTTCTTGACTTTCAAACCATTCTATACACTTGGACAGCATTGTTTCGGCCTCTGAATGGCTAATAGTTTGCTTTTCTTCATGGTCTTCATCAACCCCTCCTTCTTCTTCTTTGGTGGCACTTACGCCGGCAACAATTTCGCCATCACTCAAAATTTGAAAACCCCCGTCCACTTTGTCACACTCTACCCGCTCTGATACTTCTTCTGACGTCAAATTTGTGCTCATTTGTAAATTATTGCACAAATTGACCATCTCGTCAACTGTCACACACTCAGGTTCCTCCGATTCTTCACCTCTAGGTTGAGGCCAAAGTTTATTCCAGCCGTTCTTGAGATTTGACACTGACAAATCACTCCATGCACTGGCAACATTGAAAATGGCATCTTTAATACTTAAAGACCTCCAAAAATGTTTTACAGATGTTGTTTCATCAGATCAGAGCAAACTTTCGATAAATATTTTTGTATAACGGCGTTTCATGTTTTCGATGATTCCCTGATGCATGAGTTATATAAGTGAAGCTGTGTTTGCTGGAAGGAAGAGACATGTTATGTTGCCGTCATCACTTTTCATTTCACAAGTAGGGTGCGTTGGGACATTGTCTAATAGCAATAGCGCTTTCTGTGGTAACTTTCTTTCAGCCAAATGTGCTCTAACTTGAGGTACTAATTGTTTGTGAAACCAGTCAGAAAAAATTGATTGATCCATCCAAGCACTCTTCTGGGCGTAGTATTGTGCAGGGAGAGCATTCAAATTCAAATTCTTGAATGCACGAGATTTTCTTGATTTCCCAATCACAAGTAGGGGTAGCCTATGATTGCCGGTCGCATTTGCGCAATCCATAGCAGTGATGCGAGCTTTTTGTACTTTGAAATCTGGAGCTGCTTTTTCAGAGAGTGATGCTAATGTCTTTTGTGGTAAAGCCTTCCAATGAAGCCCAGTTTCATCACAATTGTAAACTTTCTCCCTAACAAGATTCAATTCAGCCATTTTTTCTTTAAATTGTTCCCGGAACTCAGCAATTACAGAGCTATCCGCGCTGTTTTTCTCCACTGATATCAAGTTGGCGAATGCCATGACGAAATTTAAACTTGTCGAGCCATCCAATACTTGCTTTAAAAGACGAGTCACCGTGAAGTTTGTTGTTCATTTCAACAGCCTTGGCCATTATTATGGCCCTGAAAGTGGAATCCCCTGACTTCTTGCTTGTATAAACCATCGGTACATTGCAGTGTCCAGTTCATCATATTTTGCAGGTTTCATTGTCTTTCTTGTTTGCACATCTCCATCCATGCTCTGCATTGTTGACACATGTTGTTCTATTTTGTCAGCATCACGTTTTATATCGTTACCTGTTGTTCTTCCAGTACCATAAACCAGCGCTACACTTGTCGCAGTTCCGCCCTTTCTTAAGCGTTTTATAATTTCAAGTTTTTAATTAAGTCCTAAAACAACACGTTTACGTTTTTCAGACATTTTATCAAGTCACTGTATCACACACACCTGCCCTAAATACGGTAGTGTAAAATATTAGTCATTAAAGATTATTTAAGTGGAAAACACGTAACACGGCACAGCCCGCTAGATGCACTGCGACAATTAGTCTTCTCGCCACAACTGGAAATCGATCCAGTGGTGATTGTTGACTCACAAGTGAGACAAAGACAAGACAAGGGGGAGATGTGTTAGCACGTCAACTGAAGGTCATATTTTATGTACCATTCTACGGCGGGCGGATACATTCACTTCCCACTAAAATAGAGTAAATAAACAAAGCGAACGCGTCACTGCACCTTAGAGCATTCTGTTATTACAGTATTATTATGCTGTTACAGCAGTGACGGTTAACAGAAACTGACGGGTTAAAGAGTGACGGTTAATCGAGTTTATACTGTATAATGAAACGTGCTTCACAGAAAATAATGAAGAAGGCACTGAAATACGATGCGTACGCGATCTATACGAGGTGTTGCGAAACTATTCGTCCAAATTAATGCAGGAGGTATGGAACAACAAAACAACTATACATTGTGCGACACTAACGGAAGTTGGTAGGCGTGTTTCTACGTCTGAAAGATGACGTCTATTCAAATTTCGCGCCAGTCGCATAACAATGGCGCTATTAGCACCACAATGAGGATGCAATCAGGTTTGCTTTAAATATACGCTGCAACGGTCGTTAGAGTTAGTTGCCTTCCAGTTAGGACGTGGTGAGTTGATACACTATGTGATCAAAAGTATCCGGACACCTGGCTGAAAATGGCCGGCGCTACCCTGCTGCCAGCCATGCAGCAGCGCTGTTCAGTGGCTGCTGGAGTACCGGATATTCTTCGCGTTTCGCTGTCCCTGTTAATACATATCGGGAAAGGGAATACCGCGGCAGACTAATTCGGGACTGCTCTGTCGGATGGGCACGTAAAATTTTACTAAAAAGGTGATTTTGTCTGCAACAGGAAAGAAACCGACTGTTTCCGTCCACGCCAGGCATCCAATGAAAGACTTGATGAGCGACATTTGTCTGGGATGACTCCAACTACACAAAAGGAAATTGGAAGTATCTGCCAAAATACCAAAGGAAATACGCCCAATGACTCTTAAGAGGGACGCTGTGGTAGATTCTTTTATGTGATTGTCTATTTTTTGTTTGTCTGTTGTCGATGTATTACGCTCGCAGTAAAAGATCATAACAACGTGATAAAATTGTCTCTGATAGTGATGTTAAAAGAATTACTGTTTGTTGCACGTATGAAGGGTCTTGGGAGAGACGGCTGGATATTTTTAGCAACTATTCATACATGAGATTGCAGGTTCGAGTGCTGTTGTCCACGTCTCTTCCCGTACACGTCGCATTCAATCTGAAACAATTCTGCTATTTCAATACTTCCGAAAATACTAATAAACGTCGTGACGTTCACCTTTGTGCTCAAGAAATAATAACGGTTTCTTGTGTCTCTTGTACAATTCTCCACATAACATCAAAAAAAGCGAACAGAAAACTCTAGTCACCCCTAGTTACGAGTAAACCACAGAGAGAGTAATATTCCGAGTCAACGATATAATTATCACAGAGTCTCTCAGATAACGTCTTTGCCACTTAGCGTTCTCACATTCGATTCAGTACATTACATATTTATTACACTACAACGCCCAGTATACAAGAAAACCATCAGGTATCTTTACTAAATGAAAAGTCCGCCTACTAAGATGGGTGGTAACGTTCTTTCCTCCTCTGCAGCGGACCCGGGTTCGATTCCCGGCCAGGTTGGAGATTTGCTCCGCTCATGGACTGCGTGTTGTGTTGTCATCATCATCATTTCATTCTGATCATCAGCACGCAAGTCGCCCAATGTGGCGTCGACTGAAATAAGACTTGCGCTTGGTGGCCGAACCCGAATGGGATCTCCCGACTGACAATGCCATACGATCATTTCATTTCACTAAAGGAAAACTAAAAACGGAAACTACGGATTGAAAACGGTGTACAAGAGGAATGAAGACTTTCGCTTACATTGTCCATTCGGTAGGAAGAAGATGCTATGGAAGATCTGGATTGGATTGGTTGGGGGAAGAGACCTAACAGCGAGGTCATGGGTCTCATCGGATTAGGGAAGGACGGGGAAGGAAGTCGACAGTGCCCTTTCAAAGGAACCATCCCGGCATTTGCCTGGAGTGATTTAGGGAAATCACGGAAAACCTAAATCAGGATGGCCGGACGCGGGATTGAACCGTCGTCCTCCCGAATGCGAGTCCAGTGTGCTAACCACTACGCTACCTCGCTCGGTGCTATGGAAGAATGTTGAAGAAAAGTTCAACAGTGGTATCAAAATTCAGACTGAAAGAGTATCAATGAGAAGATCCGCTGATATCACTGCTATCCTTGTTGGGAAAAAAGAAAAAAAAAAATATCGTTACGGGAATTGCTGGACGGAGTAAGCCGGCACGTGTGGCCGTGCGGTTCTAGGCGCTTCAGACTGGAACCGCGTGACCGCTACGGTCGCAGGTTCGAATCCTGTCTCGGGCATGGATGTGTGTGATGTCCTTAGTTAGGTTTAAGTAGTTCTAAGTTCTAGGAGACTGATGACCATAGATGTTAAGTCCCATAGTGCTCAGAGCCATTTGAACCATTTTCCTTTTTTTTTTTTGGACGGAGTAAACAGTGTGATGAGTACAGAGAATGGTTTGACAGTAAGGCGAAGAAAGACGAAAGCTTGAGAAGTACCAGAAATAAGTCTAGCGATTGCCTTAGCATCGAAATTGATGGACTTGTGCTACCTTGGAAGTAAAATAACACGTGACGGACGAACCGAGGAGGATACAAAAAGCAGATGAGCACAGACATAGAGGGTGTTCCTGGGCAAGCGAAGTCTGCTAGTATCCAACAGAAGCCTCTATCTGAGGAAGAAATTTCTAAAAATGTAAGGTTACAGCACTGCATTTTATAATAATGAACAATGGACTGTAGGAAAATTGGAAAAGAAATGATAGTGGTGCTTTAGAAGGATGTCCAGAATGTAGTGGACAGATAAGAGATGAGGAGGTTCTCCAAAGGACGAGAAGAAAGGACAGGATGACAGGACTTAAGACCTCAGGGAATAGCTTCCACAGTTATAAAGAGATCTGCAGATGATAAAAACTGTAGTGGTAGAGAGAGATTGGAGTGCAGCCAAAAGATAACTGAAGAAAGGGCACAAGTGCTACTGGCAAGGAGAGAGATTAGAGATGAAACCTGTCAGAAGGCTGATGATCTGAAAGAAATTTGAGCCTGGTGGTGCACCTTCCCTGGAAATCTTAATCTCTATTTCTGTGGGCTTCCATGTACGAACTTCGTATTCACGTAAACGTGAATGTAGCCGCCCAGGTACCCAGCGACTGAGCCCACCGCTTCCAGAGAAACCCGTTCATCCCGGCCTGCCGTCATCTGCCCAGTGTCTGTGTACAGAGCCGTCCAGAAGAGCCTTTACCTCGGAGTGCTGCAAGCTTCTTCAGCCCTGCCTACGATTCTCTGTGTATCTGAACCCTCTGCAGATACTGCTCCGAAAACGATGCTCGCTTACCCAACAGTTTTATACGAGGCCATACAGGGAAGCTCATCCTTTTGCATGTCGACTGTGAGTTTCTCTGGCCGTTCTGATCCGCACGCTCTCGGAGTTTTGTTTGAGCGTCGGAGGCTCACCTGCCCGGTGTCTGTGTCCACGGCCATCCAAGACAGCCTGTCCCTCAGCGTGCTGAGTGCGTGCTCCTCCAGCTCGGCGTGTGGTTCTCCAGGCTGGCAGAGCCGCACCGAGCAGTTGAGGGGCTCGTCGGCGAAGAAGTTGTCCCGCAGGTGTTTGATGACGTCGTCGTACCGAGCCTCTGGGATCGGCGAGAAGTCGATCCCTGGAAAGCTGGCCATCGTCGGTGCTCTCCTGCAACAGAAAAGGGCGAGGGATCCACGTTTACCAAGTTTCTGTATCCAGAATGAGATTTCCACTCTGCAGTGGAGTGTGCGCTGATATGAAACTTCCTGGCAGATTAAAACTGTGTGCCCGACCGAGACTCGAACTCGAGACCTTTGCCTTTCGCGGGCAAGTGCTTTGCCATCTGAGCTACCCAAGCACGACTCGCGCCCGGTCCTCACAGCTTTACTTCTGCCAGTATCTCGTCTCCTACCTTCCAAACTTTACAGAAGCTCTCCTGCGTACCTTGCAGAACTAGCACTCCTGAAAGAAAGGATATTTCGGATACATGGCTTAGCCACAGCCTGGGGGATGTTTCCAGAATGAGATTTTCACTCTGCAGCGGAGTGTGCGCTGATATGAATCTTCCTGGCAGATTAAAACTGTGTGCCCGACCGAGACTCGAACTCGGGACCTTTGCCTTTCGCGGGCAAGTGTTCTACCAGTTTGGAAGGTAGGAGACGAGATACTGGCAGAAGTAAAGCTGTGGGGACCGGGCGTGAGTCGTGCTTCGGTAGCTCAGATGGTAGAGCACTTGCCCACGAAAGGCAAAGGTCCCGAGTTCAGATGTTAAGTCCCATACTGCTTAGAGCCATTTGAACCATTTTGTAACGTGGCACAGACTTTTGAGGTTCCATGCAGTATTCTTTGTTTGATACAGTATCCGGAAAGCACTATTGGCCATTTATGGCTAAACCACACATTGTTCACACTTTGTCTGTGTAAAACTGAATTCCATGTGGGCCATTAGAAACTGCTACACCAGGAAGAAATGCAGATGATAAACGGGTATTCATTGAACAAATATATTATACCAGAACTGACATGTGATTACATTTTCACGCAATTTGGATGAATAGATCCTGAGAAATCAGTACTAAGAACAACCACCTCTGGCCGAAATAACGGCTTTGATACGCGTGGGCATTGAGTCAAACAGAGCTTGGATGGCGTGTACAGGTACAGCTAGCCATGCAGCTTCAACAAAGTTCATCAAGAGTAGTGACTGGCGTATTGTGACGAGCCAGTTGCTCGACCACCGTTGACCAGACGATTTCAGTTGGTGAGAGATATGGAGAATGTGCTGGCCAGAGCAGCAGTCGAACATTTTCTGTATCCAGAAAGGCCCGCACAGGTCCTGCAACATGCGGTAGTGCATTATCCTGCTGAAATGTTGGGTTTAGCAGGGATCGAATGAAGGGTAGAGCCACGGGTCGTAACACATCTCAAATGTAACGTCCACTGTTCAAAGTGCCGTCAATGCGAACAAGAGGTGACCGAGACGTGTAACCAATGGCACCCCATGCCATCACGCCGGGTGATACGCCAGTATGGCGATGACGAATACACGCTTCCAATGTGCGTTCACAGCGATGGCGCCAAACACGGATGCGACCATCATGATGCTGTAAACAGAACCTGGATTAATCGGAAAAAATGACGTTTTGCCATTCGTGCACCCAGGTTCGTCGTTGAGTACACCATCTCAGGCGCTCCTGTCTGTGATCTAGCGTCAAGGGTAACCACAGCCGTGGTCTCCGAGCTGATAGTCCATGCTGCTGCAAACGGCGTCGAACTGTTCGTGCAGATGGTTGTTGTCTTGCAAACGTCCCCATCTGTTGACTCAGGGATCGAGACGTGGCTGCACGATCCGTTACAACCAGGCGGATAAGATGCCTGTCATCTCGACTGCTAGTGATACGAGGCCGTTGGGATCCAGCACGGCGTTCCGTACTACCCTCCTGAACCCATCGATTGCATATTCTGCTAACAGTCATTGGATCTCGATCAACGAGAGCAGCAATGTCGCGATACGATAAACCGCAATCGCGATAGGCTGCACAAAGTCGGAAAAGTGATGGTACGCATTTCTCCTCGTTACACGAGGCATCACAACAACGTTTCACCAGGCAACGCCGGTCAACTGCTGTTTGTGTATAAAAAATCGGTTGGAAACTTTCCTTATGTCAGCACGTTGTAGGTGTCGCCACCAGCGCCAACCTTATGTGAATACTCTAAAAAGCTAATCGTTTGCATATCACAGCATCTTCTTCCTGTCGGTTAAATTTTGCGTCTGTACCACGTCATCTTCGTGGTGTAACAATTTTAATGGCCAGTAGTATAGTATCCGGAAAGCACTATTGGCCATTTATGGCTAAACGACGCATTGTTCACACTTTGTCTATGAACAACTTAATTCCGTTTGGGTCCCTATGAGTTGGAACATACTTACAATGATAGCAAACATTCCTGTTAGAGATAATGTGTCAAATAAACATCGACAGAAAACTCAAAGGTCCCGAATTCGAGTCTCGGTCCGGCACACAGTTTTAATCTGCCAGGAAGTTTCATATCAGTGCACACTCTTTGCAGAGTGAAAATCTCATTCTGGAAACATCCCCCAGCCTGTGGCTAAGCGATGTCTCCGCAATACCCTTTCTTTCAGGAGTGCTAGTTCTGCAAGGTTCGCAGGAGAGCTTCCGTAAAGTTTGGAAGATAGGAGACGAGATACTGGCAGAAATAAAGCTGTGAGGCCGGGG
Organism: Schistocerca serialis cubense; assembly: GCF_023864345.2. Taxonomy (NCBI): domain Eukaryota; kingdom Metazoa; phylum Arthropoda; class Insecta; order Orthoptera; family Acrididae; genus Schistocerca; species Schistocerca serialis. Next base: position 113,971,510 of record NC_064647.1, read on the forward strand.
CGTGAGTCGTGCTTGGGTAGCTCAGTTGGTAGAGCAATTGCCCGCGAAAAGCAAAGGTCCCGAGTTCGAGTCTCGGTCCTGCATACAGTTTTAATCTGCCAGGAAGTTTCATATCAATGCACACTCCGCTGCAGAGTGAAAATCTCATTCATGATGAAATGATGATGATGAAGAACACACAACACCCAGTCATCACGAGGCAGAGAAAATCCCTGACCCCGCCGGGAATCGAACCCGGGACCCCGTGCACGGGAAGCGAGAACGCTACCACAAGACCACGAGCTGCGGACGTTCACAGGAATAATCACAGAAATAAATCCCAAGTTTGTCAGTTAAGTGATTGGTAGATATAATGCATGTGGTGCACACGAATAGGGAAGTTGACTTCGTTCAGAGTAGACTAAATAAACCTGGCCCAGAAAACATTTCATGCCCCTTAAGACAGGCAACACAGCTTACATAATCTGCACCCATAGGCCATTATGGAAGATGGTTTACCTATGTTAATCTCCATGAAATATAAGGAAAGGTCAAAAAGTTTCCGTTTGAGAGCCTTGTGGCAGCTTATGCACAGCGCGACTCTGGTGTGGGTATATAAGAACCGACAGGTAGGCAAGGAAATATTAGTATAACAGTCATGCTTTTCCAAGGTAAACTGTTGTTGTGTTCTTGAGGTTTTCAGTCCAAAGACTGGTTTGACGCAGCTCTCCATGCTACTCTATCCTGTACATACCCCTTTATCTCCGAATAACTACAGCACCCTACATACTTCTGAATGTGCTTACTATATTCACCTGTTGGTTTCCTTCTACGATTTTTACTCCCCTCGCTTCCCTCCAGTAGTAAACTGGTGATGCCTTGATGCCACAGAATGTGTCCTAGCAAACAACCTCTTCTTCTAGTCAGATTGTACCTCAAATTTCTTATTTCCCTGATTCTATTCAGTACCTCCTCACTATTTAGTGATCTACCCATCTAATGTTCAGCATTCTTCTGTAGCCCCACATCTCAAATGCTTATATTCTTTTCTTCTCTAAGCTGTTTATCGTCCATTGGTTCACTACCATACATGGCTACACTACATACAAATACTTTCAGAAAGGATTTTCTGATACTTAAATCTATAATCGATGTTGGCAAATTTCTCTTCTCCAGAAACGCTTTTCTTGCCGTTGCCAGTCTACATCTTATGCCCTCCCTACTTCGACCATCATGTCATTTTGCTTCCCAAAGAGCAAAACTCGTCTACTACTTTAAGTGTCTCATTTCCTAATCTAATTCCCTCAACAGCGCCTGGTTTAATTCAGCTACATTCCATTATCCTCGTTTTGCTTTCGTTGGTGTTAATCTTATATCCTCATTCGAAGACACTGTCAATTCCGTTCAACTGCTCTTCTACTTCCTTTGCTGTGTCTGGCATAATAACAATGTCAGCGGCAAACCTCGAAGTTTTTATTTAATCTCCCCAAACTTTAATTCCTACTCCATATTTTTCTTTTGTTTCCTCTACTGCTTGCTCAGTATACAGACTGAATAACGTCGGGGATAGGCTACAACCCTGTCTCACTCCCTTCTCAACCACTGCTTCCCTCTCGTGCCCCTCAACTGTTGCCATCTCATTATGTACAAATTATAAGTAGCCGTCCGCTCCCTGTATTTTACTCCTGCCACCTTTAGAATTTGAAAGAGAGTATTCCAGTCAACATTGTCAAAAGCTTTCTCTAAGTCTACAAATTCTATAAAGGTAGGTTTGTCTTTCATTATCCTATGTGAAGTCGTAGGGTCAATGTTGCCTAGCGTGTTCCTACATTTCTCCGGACTCCAAACAGATCTTCCCCGGCGTCGGCTTCTACCAGATTTTCCATACTTCTGTAAAGGATTCGTGTTAGTGTTTTGCAACCGTGACTTATTAAACTGATAGTTCGTTAATTTCCACGCCTGTCAGCACCTGCTTTCTTTGGAATTGGAAGTGCAATATTCTTCTTGAAGTCTGAGGGTATTTCACCTGTCTCATACAAATAGCTCTCCAGGTGGAAGAGTTTTGTCATGGCAGGCTCTCCCAAGACTATCAGTAGCTCTAATGGAATGTTGTCTGCTTCTGGAACCTTGTTTGGACTTTGGTCTTTCAGTGTTTTGTTAAATTCTCCACTCAGTATCATATCTCCCTTCTCATCTTCATATATGTTCTCTTCCGTAATATTGCCCTCAAGCACATCTCCCTTATAGACTCTTACATACTCCTTCCACCTTTCTGCTTTCCATTTTTTGCTTAGAACTGGTATTCTATCTGAGCTCTTCATATTGATACAGGTGGTTCTCTTTTTCCTGTAAGCATTATCCATCTTACCCCTAGTGATATGTGCTTCTACATCCTTACATTTATCGTTTAGGCATTCCTGCTTAGGCAGTTTGCACTTCCTGTGGATCTCATTTTTTACACGTTTGTACTCCCTTTCGCCTGCCTCATTTATTGAATTTTTATAGTTTCTCGAGGTATAGCAACATTATTCACGAATGCGTGGTGTTATTATTTTCTTGGCTGCCAAAGGACATGCAATATCCATAATCAGAGAATGAAGAATTTGTATGGGGCAGGATGTCTGTCGTGGAATGGTAAACCAAGTTCGGTGCTGGTCGCGATTTAACACAAGCCGCCAGTCGATCTGGGAGAACAGCCACAGCTATTACGCGCAACACCAATCGCACACTTGATGATGAAGTTGGGGTGGACCGTCACGTAACCATCCGTGCGCTAAAGAAAGAATCTCCACATCAGCTTTGGTAGCGTACAACACAATATGCGACATCAGTTAGGCTACCGCGAGGTCTGTAGCCAGGGGACAACCCGGGGCGTTGAACGCCGAACAAAAAGCAAATCAGAATGAAATTTTCAATCTGTAGCGGAGTGTGCGCTGATGTGAAACGTCCTGACAGATTAAAACTGACAGAGACGCGAATTCGCGAGTCTTGGTCCTGCACTCAGTTTTTTCATAAAGCAAACAGGATTTCTCCTTGGCTGGAGCAGCTGATGTGTATCACTGTTGAAAGCAACACGTTACTTCAACGCAGGAGACTGGAGCTGGTGCCATCACTGTCAAACAGAGTCAAAAGCGTCGACAGCACAGTGGTGTCACCCCTTGTCGCAAGACGTTCAAGAGCCAGACATCACCTGGAAAGGTGATGCTCCCCCTGTTCTTTGATTACAAGTGCCCATTGCTTATTGATTTAGAAGCACCAGGTGTCTCCACCACTGGGGAAAGGTACTGCATAATGCTGGAAAATTACAGCGTGAAGTTAATGCGTAACGCCCGCTATAGCTGCAAGAAGGGGTGCTGCTTTGTGCTACCGCAACTCCCCATGTCGCAAGTGTCGTAACGCAGAAATTATGAAGATGGAAGTAGGCGACCGTCGAGTGCCCACCATACACTCCTCATCTCCCCTAATGCGACTATGACGCCTTCAATCCCTTAAAATAGCCTCGAAGAGCCGATGATTCGTGCAGGATGAGGATGTCTAGTAGGCAATTACGAACTCCTTCACGCATCAGGACACGGTGTTTAACCAAACGGGTGTCTTCAACCTGTCGAGTCCGTGGGATGAGTGCCCGCTTGGTATACCTATTCTGCACTTTACGGCCTTCGAATGGAAACTCGGAAAGTTTTTGATTGCGCCTTACATTTTCCAAGTAGTTTAATTTTGTCCACCCTGTAGATACCTGGATCTGACCACTAGTATCCCAAAATAGTTTGGAGCGTTGTACCACAATACAGAGGTGGTGGTCCAGATTGCTGTACACACCGGTAACCCAAACACCCAGAAGCACGTCGTCCTGCATTGATGCATGCCTGTATTCGTCGTGGCATACTATCAAGCCACTGGTGGTCCAGATTGTCCCACTCCTCAATGGTGATTCGGCGTAGATCCCTCAGAGTGCTTGGTGAGTCACGTCGTCCATAAACGGCTCTTTTCAATGTATCCCAGGCGTGTTCCATAGGGTTTATGTCAGGAGAACATGGTGACCACTCTGGTCAAGCGATGTCATTATCCTGAGGGAAGTCATTCACAAGATGTGCAGGATGGGGTGCGAATTGTCGTCCGTAATGACGAATGTCTCGCCAATATGCTGCCGATATGGTTGCACTATCGGTAGAAGGATGACATTCTGGTATTCTAGAGCCGATACGGCGCCTTCCAGGACCACCAGCAGCGTTCGTCGGCCTCACATAATGCCACCCCAAAACAGCAGGAAACCTCCACCTTGCTGCACTCGTTGGACAGTGTGTGTAAGGCGTTCAGCCTGACTGGGTTACCTCCATACACATCTCCGACAATTGTCTGGTTGAAGGCATATGCGACCCTCATCGGTGAAGAGAAAGCGATGCCAATCCTGAGCGGTCCATTCGGCATGTTGTTGGGCCCATCTGTACCGCGCTGCGTGGTGTCTTAGTTCCAAAGATGGACCTCGCCATGGACGTCGGGAGTGAAGTTAGGCACCATGCATCCTACTGCGCACAGTTTGAGTCGTAACATAACGGCCTGTGACTGCAGAAAAGCATTCATCATGGTGGCGTTGCTGTCAGGGTTCCTCCGAGCCATAATCCGTAAGTAGCGGTCATCCTCTGCAGTAGGGGCCCTTGGGCAGCCTGAGCGAAGCACGTCATCGCATGTCTCTCTTTTTCTCCTCCATGTCAGAACGACATCGCTTTGAAACTTACTAGCAGATTAAAACTGTGTGCCGGACCGAGACTCGAACTCGGAACCGTTGCCTTTCGCGGACAAGTGCTCTACCAAGCTGTGAGGACGGCCCGTGAGTCGTGCTTGGGTAGCTCATATTGTAGAACACTTGCCCGCGAAAAGGAAAGATCCCGAGATCGAGCCTCGATCCGGCACACAGTTTTAATCTGCCAGGAAGTTTCATGTCAGCGTACCTCCGCTGCAGAGTGAAAATCTCATTTTGGAAACATCGCTTTGGTTCACTCCGAGACGCGTGGACACTTTCTTTGTTTAGAGTCCTTCCTGGCACAAAGTAACAAGGCGGACGCGATCGAACCGCGGTACCGACCGTCTAGGCATGGTTGAGCTACAGACAACACCAGCCGTGTATCTCCTTCCAGGTGGAAGGACCGGAACTGACCGGTTGTCGGACCCCTCCGTGTAACAGGTGCTGTTCATGCAAGGTTGTTTACATCTTTGGGCTAGTTTAGTGACATCTCCGATCAGTCAAAGTGACTGCCATACAATACCCACAGTCAACGTCTATCTTCAGGATTTCTGGAGCCAAGATGCTCTCTAATTTCTTTAATTTTTTCTAGATATGTGTGTAGAGGGAAGTAATGCATTGCTCCATTCATCAGAATGTGTATTCTCTGAACTGCAAACCCGCGTGATAGACAATGCGTTTATTGTAGCGTCTGGCACTGGAATTTGTTGAGTGTCTGCTTAATGTTGACGCGTTTACTAGACGACCCTGTGTCGAAACGAGCCAGCTTTTTTTTGTATCCTACCTAGAAAGGGGCCCAGACTGATAAATAACGAGAATCGGTCGTACAAGTGTATTGTAACCACTTTTTGTCGTAATGGGCGCTTTCGTAATCCTGTTGTCACCGTGCCTGATTGGCAACAAGGAAGATCTGGGTTCAATGCCCGATAATACCAGAGACTTTTGCTCGGTATGGGGGAGTGGAACGGTGTCCATTCAGCCTCGTGACGTCATCTGAGGAGCCACTTGAGTGAGCAGTGGCGGTTCCACGGTCTGCTGAACCATCAACGGCCGGGAGAGTGTAGTGCTGACCACAGGCCCCTTCATACACCATCCAGATAGCGCCAATGGCTTAGGATGACATGGCGGTCGGTCGGCCCCAATTGGCTCTTATGTGGCCACAACTGCGGAGCTTTTTTTCTTTTCTCGATACTGAGCTAAATCTCGTTCTGATTCTTCCAGTAAAATCTGTCTGGTATCAACTTTTCCTAGTGTTTGTTTTACGCGATTATCAGACTTCGGATCACTCTGGACGGTTACTGCCACAGGTTCCGGTGACTTCTGGTCAATACACAGTAAGGGATCTTTCCATCTGCTTATGCACACACCGTTACATTTATCTGCGTTCCTGGTCAGCTGAAAGCCTCTCCACCCATCGTCCACCCTCTGAAGGTTTTCGGGTTCGCTACAGTTTTACGGCTCCGCAGCTTTCCTGTATACCACAGTATCAGCTGCAAAAAGTCCAACTGAGGTTACAACGTAATCCAACCACGAGCTTTATGATTCCGTTTTTGAGATTACTTGGCCTTCTCATTTTATCCTCGTGGCCTCTCTTTCTTCCTCCATTTTCTTCCCGTTTTCGTCCTCCAGCTGCACTTTCCATCTGTCAGTTTACTGTCTATCTGACTTTCTGTGCACAACTTTCGAGGAATGTACATGGCCTGTTGATAGTTATGGCGGCATACACTGCTACTGGCGTGGTAGTTGCGGTGCAGTAACCCATTTTTGTATTTGTCGAGATCGGTGACATCTCCCTTAGGCTCTCTCGAGTTCCTGTACGCGAATTCTCTGTGTTCCTTCTCGCCAGTAGCTTCAACGATCTCGGGTAGGTTATTGATGTACGGGACTCTTTCATTTTGAATATACCTCTGTGCATGATGTAATTATTTTGATCTTGTCGTGATAGGCTTTCCGACAGTAGTTGTCTACATAGGAGACTGAGGTATATTTCTATATTTTTCACTGCTCATTGGTTACTCAAATTTGGTAACTTGAGCTGCATAATGGCCGTAATCTTGAAGCACCTGCCAATTCTGGTTTTAAGAAATTTCCATGTCGCTCTACCACCGGTCAAATCTGTGACCATTCCTGCTGCCCATTTTTGCTGTACGTCCAGTGTGCCTCTGGTGAACCTATTTGCACTGGACCAGTTATCTAAAATGGGGCATAAACAACGAGCTGCAAGTCACCAATATTTTGGGTAAACATCCCCCGTCTCTTGCTCTGTCCGTTTCGAATCTAGCCACTGATGACGACCAACCAACAGCGGTAGCAGGAATTTCAACCAACAACCCCTTCTCCAGCATAAGTGTGGAATAGTGCCTTTCTATTCAATGACGATGGACCGCCAACGGTATCCACAGGAGATGAGCTGCATCAGAGCGGGAATATTAGCCTATGACTATGGTCCACCAATGGTAGCCATTTGAATTTTAACCAATATTATCACTTCTCCAGCATGAACGTCAGAAAAGTCTCCCTTTATAAGTGGACGCGACACTGGCAGTCTTCTAGCAGTAGTGGACACCAAAAGATCCTGAGGAAGATCCCAGCAGAGGGGTCGAAACGTCGAACATTTTAGAAGAAACTTGACGCGGCCTAATAACCCAGAAGATTTTAACTTCAGTGACAACGGCCTCGAAAGCCTGCGAACTTACATGCTGTTACGTAACTCTGCATGCCTTCTGCACTGACTCCATTTCCTGAGCCAGCCGGAGTGGCCGATCGGTTGTTGGCGCTACAGTTTGGAACCGCGCGACCGCTACGGTCGCAGGTTCGAATCCTGCCTCGGGCATGGATGTGTGTGATGTCCTTAGGTTAGTTAGGTTTAAGTAGTTCTAAGTTCTCGGGGACTGATGACCACAGAAGTTAAGTCCCGTAGTGCTCAGGGCCATTTGAACCATTTTTTTTTCCATTTCCTGTGCAACCTGGATACGAAGTGATGTCTGACACCTGTTTTACCTATGGCTAGGCATATGTGATAAGTGCTTGTTATATCCCCACAAATCGTTACACCGAGATACTTGTGATATATGCGTGAAGACGAACGAGGACTTCGGACACGTTGAAGCTGTTGGACAGTTCGCGCGCGACTGTCGTGAGAATCTGTGGAAAGTGGTGTAGCTGACAAGGTGTTGGAAGTCCACGGCTCATCAAAGAACATGTGAGTCGGAGACTTGCCCTCTCTGGAAAGTAGGATAGGTGGCAGTTAGTGCAGGTATGACGGCAGAGTACATCGCTGGAGCAGGAATAAGTGCTTCAGGCCACATCGTTCAGTGAACGTTGATGAACGTCCCACACCGCAGCAGATAGCCCTTAGGGTGAATAACTTCCCATGTTGACCCATTGATACTGTCAACAAGATTTCAGTGGACACAGGATCTGCAAGATTGTTTGGATCAATGTAGCCTGACAGATGAAAACGAGTTTTTTCTTATAGCAGGTCCACGGTCGCGTCTGGCTGGGTACGCCACCGTCGGGGCGAACGGCTGCCCCAAACATGCACTGCGCTACTTAAGCAGGTCTGACGGGACAGTATTTTTTTTTTTTTTTAGTCATCACGCTTCTGACTGGTTTTATGCGGTCACTACGAATTCCTCTCCTGTCCCAACCCCTTCATTTCGGAGAAGCAATTGCAATCTGCTCCTCACTTATTTGGTGTCTGTATCACCAATGAGATACATCCAGCAAATAATTTGGGGCGCAGGTTGCAAGTGCTGGCCTGACATAAGAAGGTTGGCATAGGAGAGGAATTTACACAGGAACGTATCAGACCAGTCAGAAGACTGATGATTGAAAAAACTGCCCAATCTCTGCCTTTCTCTGCAGTTTTCACCATCTACAGCTCCTTCTAGCACTTTGTAAGTTATTTCATGATGTCTTAAGAGAAGCCCTATCATCCTGCCCATCCTTCTTGTCATCGTCTTCCATATTTCCTTTCCTCTCCGACAATGTGAAAAACCTCCTCAACCTCTTCCTCAACAGTCCACCTAATTTTCAACATTCTTCTTCAGCACCACATCTAAAATGGCTCGGAGCACTATGGGACTTAACATCTGAGGTCATCAGTCCCCTAGACTTAGAACTACTTAAACATAACTAACCTAAGGACATCACACACATCCATGTCCGAGGCAGGATTCGAACCTGCGACCGTAGCGGTCGCGTGGTTCTAGACTGTAGCGCCTAGAACCTCTCGGCCACCCCGGCCGGCCATCTAAAATGCTTCGATTGTTTTCTGTTCCGGGTTTCCCATGTCCCTCTGTCATTATTGTACTCCAAGCAGACTTCCTCAGACATTTATTCCTCAAAGTAAGATCAGTGTTTGATACTAGCAGACTTTTCGTGGTGAGGAATGCTGCTTTTATCAGTGAAAGTCTGCCTTTTATGTCTTCCAGCAGAATTCTGTAACTTCATGTACTTCGTGATGACCAATTATGATGTTAACTTTCCCACTGTTCTCATTTCTTCCACTTCTCATTACACTCCTCTTTCTTCGACTTACTCTCAATCCACACTCTGTACGCAGTAGACTGTTAATTCCATCCAACTTATCCTGTAATTCTACTTCACTTTCGCTAAGTATAGCATCCTCATCAGCAGATATTAGCACTCATATTCTTAACCTCGTATTTTAATCCCACTCTTGAGTCATTCATTTATTTTCGTCTTTGCTTTCCCGATCTATACGTTGAATAGCAGGAGCGAAACAGTACATCCCTGTCACTCTTTTTTTTATCCGTGTACTCTGTTCTTGGTCTCAATCTCTTTTTCTTCTTCTTGGTTCTGTAACTCTTGTATGTTACATGTCTTACCCTATCGTTTACCCCTATTTTTCTCAGGATTTCGAACATCTTGTACCATTCTACATTGTCGAAAACTTTTTCCAGGTCGACGAATACTATGAACGTGTCTGGATTTTTCTTCACTCTTGTTTCCACTATCAACCGCAATCCAGAACTGCCCCTTTGGTGCCTTTACCATTCTAAAGCCAAAATTGGTTGCTATTTAACAGATCCTCACTTTTCCTTTTCATTCTTCTGTATATTATTCTTGTCTACAGGTTGGACACTTGGGCTCTTAGGCTCATTGTGCGGAAATTCTCGCAATTGTCTGCTGTTACAATCTTGAGAATGATCAGGATGATGTTGGAGAGAATAGATGGTACATCGTCAGTCTCACACATTCTACACGCCAAAATGAATAACCGTATTGTTACCACTTCCCCAAATTATTGTACTAATTCCAAAGGAACGATATCTATTCCTTATGCCTCATTTGATTTTAAGTCTTCCAAAGCTCTTCTAAATTCTAATTCTAAACTGTATGCCCTATCGCTTCCTTATGGACTTCTACCTCTTCTTCTGTCAATTCATCAGGTAAGTCGTCCCACTCGCATAGGCCCTCAGTGTATTCTTTCCACACATCCGCTCTCTCCTCTGCATTTAACAGTGGAATTCTCATTGCGCTTTTAATATTACCACCATTGCGTTTCATTTCGCCGAAGGTACTTTGACTTTTCTATATAGTGACGCAGTCCTTCCGATAACCATTTCTCTTTCGATTTCTTCACATTTTTCGTGCAGCCATTTCACCTTAGCTGCCGTGCGCTTCCTACATATTTCATTCCTGATCGAGTTGCATTTCTATATTCCTGAATTTCCCTAAACATTATCGTATTTCCTTATTTCGTCGACCAACTGAAGTACCTATTCTGTTACACATGGTTTCTTCGCAGTTAACTTGCCCGTAGCTACGTTTTTCTCTCCAATTTCTGTGATTGCCTTTTCGAGATGTCCACCCTTCTTCAAGTGGACTGCCTACTGAGCTGTTCCAAATCGCAGTATCTATAGCCCCAGAAAACTTCAAGTGTATCTTTTCATTCCTTAGTACTTTCGTATCCCATTTCTTTGCGCATTGATTCTTCTTAACTTTTCTATTCATCATTACAAAATTATGATCTGATTCATATACTGAAGAGCTAAAGAAACTGGTATAGGCATGTGTATTCAAATACATAAATGTCTAAATAGGCAGAATGAGGGGCTGCGGTCGGCAACGCCTATATAAGACAAGCGTCTGGCGCAGTTGTTAAATCGGTTACTGCTGCCACAATGGCGTGCTATCAAGATTTAAGTGACTTTGAACGTGGTCTTATAGTCGGCGCACGAGCGATGGGACACAGCATATCCGAGGTAGCGATGAAGAGGGGATTTTCCCGTACGCCCATTTCACGAGTGACCCCTCATCGATGTGGGCTTTCGGAGCCGAAGGCCCACTTGTGTACCCTTGATGACTGCACGACACAAAAGTTTACGCCTCATCTGAGCCCGTCAACACCGACATTGGACTGTTGATGACTGGAAACTTGTTGCCTGGTCGGACGAGTCTCGTTTCAAATTGTATCGAACGGGTGGACATGTATGGGTTTGGAGACAACCTCATGAACCCATGGACCCTGCATGTCAGCAGGGAACTTTGCTGGAGACTCTTTAATGGTGTGGGGTGTTGCGCAGTTGGAGTGATGTGGAACCTCTAATACGTCTAGATACGATTCCGGCAGGTGAAACGTACGTAAGCATCCTGTCTGATTACCTCCATCCATTCATGTTCATTGTGGATAGACTTGTCCAATTCCAGCAGGACAATGCGACACCCCACACGTCCAGAACTGCTACAGGGCGGCTACAGGAACACTTTTCTGAGGTTAAACATTTCCGCTGGCCACTACACTCCGCAGACATGAACATTATTGAGCATATGTGCGATGCCTGGAAACGTGCTGTTTAGAATAGATCTCCACCACCTCCAGCCCTGCAGGATTCGTGAGCCTCCAGCTCTATTTCAGATATTAGTGAATTCCATGTTTCGGCACTTCTGTGTACTTGCGGGGGCCCTACATGTTATTAGGCAGGTGTACATTTCTTTGGCTCTTCAATGTATGTGCCGTTGGTTGCGGCTTACAATCCAATATCTGCTTTCGTAAGCTTTGTCTGGCTATGGTGTGATGTAACTCAAATCTTCCTGTAATTCCTGGCCTTTTTCAAATCTAACTCCTCCTCTTGCTGGTTCATCATTAGAGTATTCGGTATTACCATCTGAAATTTATTGCGGAACTCAGCAGCCTTTCTCCTCTCTGGTTCCTACTACTACTAACAAGGGAACCTCCCCATCGCACCCCCCTCAGATTTAGTTGTAAGTTGGCACAGTGGATAGGCCTTGAAAAACTGAACACAAATCAATCGAGAAAACAGGAAGAAGTTGTGTGGAACTATGAAAAAATAAGCAAAATGTACAAACTGAGTAGTCCATGAGTAACATAGGCCACATCAAGGATAATTTTAGGTCAGGAGCGCCGTGGTCCAGTGGTTAGCGTGAGGAGCTGGGGAGCGAGAGATCCTTGGTTCAAGTCTTCCCTCGCGTGAAAAGTTTAAATTTTTATTTTCAGACAATTATCAGAGTTCAGGCACTCACATATAATCAACTTCGCTCTCCAAAATCCCAGGACATGTTCAGATTTGCTTGGACATATGCAGGATTTGACGGTCTACACAAGGAAAAATTTGAAAACGTTAAAAACATATGTTTTGACAGAGCACAGAGAAAACCGTGCGACTGTGAAACTATTGCATTCATTTGTTGCAGTTTATGTGACACACTCTTATGTTTTCATCACTTTTTGGGAGTGATTATCACATCCACAAGAAAACCTAAATCGGGCAAGGTAGAAGAATCTTTTTACCTATTCGCCAAGTGTGCAAGTTAGGTGGGTCGACAACATATTCCTGTCATGTGACGCACATGCCGTCACCAGTGTCGTATAGAATATATCAGACGTGTTTTCCTGTGGAGGAATCGGTTGACCTATGACCTTGCGATCAAATGTTTTCGGTTCCCATTGGAGAGGCACGTCCTTTCGTCTACTAATCGCACGGTTTTGCGGTGCAGTTTCAAAACACATACACTAGACTTATTACAGTGAACAGAGACGTCAATGAGCGAAGGCACAAATCATAACTTTGCAAAAAGAAGGTAAGTAAACTTTTCGCTCGAGGGAAGACTTGAACCAAGGACCTCTTGCTCCGCAGCTCCTCACGCTAACCACGGGACCACGGCGCTCCCGGACTCAGATTATCCTTGATGTTGCCTATGTTACCCATGAACTACTCAGTTTGTATATTTTGCTTATTTTTTCATAGTTCCACACAACTTCTTCCTGTTTTCTCGATTGATCTGTGTTCAGTTTTTCAAGGCCTATCCACTGTGCCAAATTATAACTAAATCTGAGGGGGGTGCGATGGGGAGGTTCCCTTGTAAGTACTGTGCTGCGGGGGGGGGGGGGGGGGGGGGGGACATTCACAAGTCCTGTGGCAGAATCGAAAGTATCTTGACATCTATGGACCACAATAGCATCAGTGCGCGAAATCTGCATCGATTCGTGCCCGCTGTGTTTACTGATGGCGATGACATCTTCTAGCTGGATGGCTGTTAAGGACGAGAGTTGAGCTACATCAGCTTCATGCGCGTGAGAGTGAACTCACGTTGGCGTGTCGGCCACCAAATTCGCCTGATCTGAGCCCGAAGGTATACGTCTGGGACGCTACTGGGCACAAACTCCCTGCACAAAAACCGACGGCCCGTAATTTACGAGAATTACGTTACCTGTGCACAGACATCTGGAGGCTGCAGAAAACTACAGAGGACCTGCCAAGTCAATACCTCGCACAGTCGTTACTTTGCTGCGTTCCAAAGGTATACCAACAGCTTACCAAGCATCTGGTCCTAATTCTTGCTCATTAGCGTTTTCCTCACTTAATACACAGGGTGTCCGAAAAGTCTTTCCCTGATTATATAAATTGATAACTCAGGCTAGAAGAAAGATACAAATATGAAACTTGTGTCGACTTGTTTACTACTATCAAAGTTTTTTTTCTGTTTTAGGTTCGCAGTATGTAAGTAGTGGATGAGGTGCAGTGCCCAAGAAGCCATGTTAACCAGTCAGGAGAAGGCACAGTGTGTCCTGTGGTACCATGAGACACGATCACCAACCACAGTGCAGAGACACTTCCAGACAACATTCGGAAGGAATCCACCTAATGTCAAGAGCATTAAAGCCTGCTATGAGAAGTTCAAGAACGCAGGATAGGTTGCTGACCTTCCGAGGTCTGGTCGACCAAGAACCTCAGCAGACAGGGTGGAAGCTGTAAGGGAGTCTTTTCTACGAAGTCCGAAGAAATCGGTGAGCAGGGCCTCACGTGAATTACATATGCCAAAAAGCTCTCTCCATAACATTTTACACAAACGTTTATTGTTTCGTGAATACAAAGTGCAAATCGTTCAGGCCTTGTTGCCCAATGACAGTACACGTCGATATGACTTCGCAGTCGAAATGCTATAACGTATTGAGGACGATGTTGGTTATCTCAGACGAATTGCCTTTTCCGACGAAGCGACATTTTTGTCAGTGGAGTAGTGAATCGCCATGATGTGCACATGTGGGGTTCACAACCCCCTGGCGAGGTCATGGAGTGCACCAGAGGTGCGCGCTACTGCACGATCGAATTATCGGACCATTCTTCTACGCTGAAGCTACCATCACATGTGCAGTGTATCTGGACATGTTGCAACTGTATGCTGTTCCTCAGCTGCTTCAGTATCACCCCGGTGTCTTGTTTCGGCAAGACGGTGCACCGCCTCATTGGGGTTTGGACGTCCGTGCTTATCTCGATATAACCTATCCTGGGCGATGGAGTGGTCATGATGGGCCAACGACATAACCCCATTAGACTTCTTTTTATGGGGTTATGTCAAGGACGAGGTCTACCGAACACGTGTACCAGATCCTGAAACCCTGCGGCAACGGATAACCACAGTCGTTGAATCGATCCCTCCAGTGATGTTGGCTAATGTGTGGACGGAAACTGAATATCGCCTAGATGTGCTACGTGCTACCAAGGGTGCTCATGTGGAAGTTTCCTGATGTGTGAAAAAAACTTTGATAGTTTGTAAACAATTAGACACCAGTTTCATATTTGTATCTTACTTCTAGCCTGAGTAATCAATTTATGTAATCACTGAAAGACTTTTCGGACACCCTGTACAATGAATGTGAGCCGTGGCTGGCTCATGTCTACATCTACATCTACATCTACATGATTACTCTGCAATTCACATTTAAGTGCTTGACAGAGGATTCATCGAACCACGATCATACTATCTCCCTACCATTCCACTCCCGAACAGCGCGTGGGAAAAACGAACACCTAAACCTTTCTGTTCGAGCTCTGATTTCTCTTATTTTATTTTGATGATCATTCTTACCTATGTAGGATGGGCTCAACAAAATAGTTTCGCATTCGGAAGAGAAAGTTGGTGACTGAAATTTCGTAAATAGATCTCGCCGCGACGAAAAACGTCTTTGCTTTAATGACTTCCATCCCAACTCGCGTTTCATATCTGCCACACTCTCTCCCCTATTACGCGATAATACAAAACAAGCTGCCCTTTTTTGCACCCTTTCGATGTCCTCCGTCAATCCCACCTGGTAAGGATCCCACACCGCGCAGCAATATTCTAACAGAGGACGAACGAGTGTAGTGTAAGCCGTCTCTTTAGTGGACTTATTGCATCTTCTAAGTGTCCTGTCAATGAAACGCAACCTTTGGCGATATGCGTTCGATTAAATCTTGATTGCTATTCTGTGATTAGTCTCCCGCGGTTATCGCGATTATGCTGCTATCCTCTCTCTTCGCGAGTGGCAGCAGCGGTGTGTATTGATATTCGCACCTTGTACCATCTTTGGCCCGGTGCTTATAGTTTCCGGCTGTGCTGTGTGTGAGCAATTGCTCGGATGTCGTGGAGCAGCGAGGAAATCTCCACGGCGTGTAGTTTAGCCGAGGCTGCTGACGGCCTCTATGCGGTGTCGGAGCGTGTGGTGCTGTTCCGATTGCTACGAGGTCCGTGGTTCACCGGTCCTGAACACGGAAGTTGAGTTTTGACTTAATCTACCAGCAAGTCACGACTGTTCATATTCTGTCGTTTGGATGACGTTGTCGGCTGTTGGGACATTCCCGCGAGCAACAACGTGTGTTTTCGAGTTGGCAAATTGTAGCCACTTTCCGGTGGAGTTTAACTGTACTTGGCTACTTTGAATTGAAGTCCACCAGCGGAATCTTCTGCCTTGTGGCCGTTAACGTTCTGAGTAACTGCCCTGGCCGTTGACGTAAATTGAGGCAGTGTATTTTCCTCATCGTGTTGTCGCTGTCCAGTACGGTGTGTGTAGCTCGACAGCTCAATGTTTGTGGGCGTCAATACCTTCTACGTGGTTCCACTGAACTCGCTGTTCTGTGCTGGTCTGGTGGGGCGGAAGTTATCTTGCCGGTGGGACCGCTGACTATCCGTCGGTTGGGTTGTCGTCAGATCGAGAATGGCTGGGCCGACTGCCTGTCTCACCTAAGCGAGCGTTAGTGTCTGAATTCCAGGTCGACCATCAGAAACTTCTGAGCGCCTTTTCTTATTTGTTCTTGTTGTTTGTATTTGTATGGCTTCTACCTGATTTTTAAATTAAAGTTGTGTTGCCCTTAAGGCGTAAGATTGTTTGGGCCTTCAGCCTAAATAAAGAACTGAAACTTCCTGGCAGATTAAAAGTGTGTGCCGGATCGAGACTCGAACTCGGGACCTTTGCCTTTCGCGGGTAATCTACCAGGAAGTTTCATATCAGTGCACACTCCGCTGCAGAGTGAAAATCTCATTCTAAATAAAGAACTGTTTTAAGATAAGGCCTTTTGGCCGTTTAAAAAATTATTTTGGTTTGAGTATTAGGTGATGATCCTTCAGCCGATTTTTAAATTCAAGTTGTTTTGCTCTTAAAGTATCAGATTGTTTGGGCCTTCAGCCTAATTAAAGAACTCTTTTAAGATTAGGCCTTTTGGCCTTTTAAAAATTTGTTTCGGTTTCAGTCTTTTTTCAGCCAATTTTTAAATTAAAATTGTTTTACTCTTAAGGTGTCAGATTGTTTCGGCCTTCAGCCTAATTAAAGACTGTTTTAAGATAAGGCCTTTTGGCCTTTTAAAAATTTGGTTTTGTTTCAGTCCTTAGTCATGGGCCTTCAGCCGATATTTAAATTAGTTTTACTCTTAAGGTGTGAGATTCTTTGGGCCTTCAGCCTAATTAAAGACTGTTTTAAGATAAGGCCTTTTGGCCTTTTAAAAAATTATTTTGGTTTGAGTCTTAGGTGATGGGCCTTCAGCCGATTTTTAAATTAAAGTTGTTTTGCTCTTAAGGTATCAGATTGTTTGGGCCTTCAGCCTAATTAAAGAACTGTTTTAAGATAAGGCCCTTTGGCCTTTTAAAAAATTATTTTGGTTTGAGTCTTAGGTCATGGGCCTTCAGCTGATTTTTAAATTAAAGTTGTTTTGCTCTTAAGGTGTCAGATTGTTTGGGACTTCAGCCTAATTAAAGAACTGTTTTAAGATAAGCCCTCTTGCCTTTGAAAAATTTAATTTTGATTTGAGTCTTAAGAGATGGGCCTTCAGCCGATTTTTTTTCTATCAAACTTGTTTTGCTCTTAAGGTGTGAGATTGTTTGGGCCTTCAGCCTAATTGAAAGAACTGATTTAAGATAAGGTCTTCTGCCTTTTAAATTTCTGATTTTGGTTTGAGTATTAAGTCATTGGCTTTCAGAGTGGTCTTGCCCTTAAGGCATGAGATTGTATGGCACATTCAGCCGGTAAATTAATGCTGTACTTTTTTTTATATTTTCTTGGCTCTTGTAATGTTTGGTCAAATAAATAAAGTTGTATGTTCGATTGTAACTGACAGCCGCTTTTTTTGGCCCTTTTCCACAATTTAAACTACGTGTCCTCTCCTGCAGGTTTAGCAGGGCGTCTCAGAATGTAAAGGATGAGTAAGGAAACTTGGAGGAGGAAATATCAAAAAAATGGTTCAAATGGCTCTGAGCACTATGGGACTCAACTGCTGTGGTCATAAGTCCCCTAGAACTTAGAACTACTTAAACCTAACTAACCTAAGGACAGCACACACATCCATGCCCGAGGCAGGATTCGAACCTGCGACCGTAGCGGTCGTGCGGTTCCAGACTGTAGCGCCTTTAACCGCTCGGCCACTTGGGCCGGCGAGGAAATATCAGAATCAACTTTTACGCTAATAACAAAATAAAGGATGAAACCGTCCATGGTATTAACAATTACGTTAAGCCGTACAATCGATCAGGGCTATACGAGTTTATGTGTAAATTGTGTTTGCAGAAGTACAAGGGCCAAAGAAGAAGAAATTTCTGTATGCGATCTGTGAATACATGGAAGATCTTCGTTTAAAACATCTATATAAATTCAGTACTAAACTACCTCACATGTTGCTTCAAATGAACGTGAAAATGCAGACACAGCACACAATTTTCAAATACTGTACTTAGGCAACAAAGGCAAGAAAAAGAACTTTCACAAAGAAACAGAAAATGTATTTCGTCAAATACACATCCCCAATCTGCTTCATAAATGATCAAACAGACCAAAATGTCTCAAAGAAATTTCCTTAATTTACTTATACAAAGTACACAATTATAAAGTATTGAAAAAAACGTGAAATTAGTGATTAATAAAAAACTAATATGCCAGGTAGCTAACCATTCGCATTAGATATCAGTACAGCCATTTTATATCAGTTATCTGATAGGACATATTAACATGGAAAGTTGCATCAAATCAGTGTTCAGACTGAAAACAACAACAATAAACGATCTTCTCTCTTACGAGTATTTGCATTGGTTTTCAAGTGTTGACTGTGAAATACAACGATGTTGATAACAGGATTAAGAAATTGAACGAATCAAATTCCAATGAAACCACTGGCGGTCAAAAGTCCTACTGTCAAAGAGCTTAACTAATATTAATTTATTCATGATAACGATGCCTGAGTTTCGTGCTTGTCGATTGAAATACTTCGAGAATTGCAGCAACCATCTACTTTTTATTTCGCGATGTTAACGCTAAGATGTGTTGGGTTTTCAGCCATATGCATTTTGAGTATTACATTTACATCTATTCGTCAATATGACAGTTTTGGCTACTGAATTTTAAACGTTGGAGCTGACTTAATACAAAAGAAAGTTCCTTTACCTACGAGGTTTCCCAGAATATGTATTGACTTTCAGTTTAAAGTTACGTGTACTTACCTTTACTCTGTGACTTGTAGCTCCTTTCCTCACGTTTATGTGCGTAATCCACACACTGTTACGTTAGTGGTTGCAACATACCATGTTGCCGACTTTGGCGTTTGTGTACATCGGAAACTGCTTCTGAAGTCAAGTAACAGTTTTCTTATTTGTCCGGTACCAGTACTAATACATTCAGAATTCTTTTAAAGCCATCAGTGGCTCCACCATTAGTTACATAATCGCTTACGTCAATTACGAATAGCGTACACACAGTTTCATATCATTACCAAAAACGCACAGGCCAACCTTGGTATACACGTAGTGCTAGTTATTACAGGACATTTTGCTTTTTTCCACTCATACAGTGACAAAATTAAACACAACTGAGTTTAGAAATAGTCAGTAATTATTCAAGGAAATTGTAAGTTGACTTTACTTGCAATTCCTGACGTAAAGAAAGAAATATGTGAGCTACTTGGCGGAAGCTGGGATAAAAATGTGAAGCAAAAGTATGATTTTTCTGCATAAAATTGCAAAAGAATGGGTTTCACGTTACGGAACAAAAGTATGTGCACTTGACTATCAATTAAACAAAAAAATTCAACTCGCGGCATTTCTTTAGTGGCGCTACAGGAGAATTCTGAAGTTTTTATGGATAAGTTTGCAATCTATAATGATCTAAAGAATCGATTTGTGGAGAGAAGAATATTGAGGCAAATCGTGTCTGAAAGAATAGGTCAGTCGATGGGACACATTCGGAGCCGTCAGTCTGATGACAGAGGGAAGAGTATGTGGGGAAGGGGGGGGGGGGGGGGAGGATAAAAATTGAAAAATTGTAAGGTGAGACAAGAGCTGAATACAGAGAATATAGAGATGCACGTTGCAGTAGTTGTTCGGAGATGAGGAGGCTTGTACCAAATGAACAAAAAGCTAAGATAGAAATCACGCTAGGTTCTCACAAGAAAAACCTGCAGTTCTTAACAATTCAGGTAGCGTTCACAGCAGTTTGTTAAAGAAATACGGCGTAGTAACTTTGAAACAAAGAGACCACTACGTGAAAATTATCATTATTATTATTTTCGTATGCAGGACAGTACAATACCGTTACTTACAAATTCAAAATATATCTACAACATATACATAAGAACAGATGATAAGATAAACAGCCAACTGTAGAAACTAATTTACTTACTGTAAAAATAATGGCGTGAAATTTTTTCTAATCTACTCAGCGATTTTTTAAACAATCGAAGTCCCATGTGTATAACATAGTATTTCCTGAACTATGTGCCGTACAGTGACATAATATGACAGGTACATTCAGTTGTATATGTGGATATTGTCTACAAAATGTGCTGCGAATAGAAAAGCTATAAAGTGTGAGGTAACAGCCGATTCTGAAATTTTACTACGTAAACAGTGAAAATTAGCAAGCACTCAACTTTTAAGTTTCAAAAATGTTTGAAATTACGTGTAAATTTTTGTTGGGAGTCGCTAAATGTTCTTGTTGTCAAATATTGAATCAACATAGTAGTCTGCGTAATTTGTGGGTTATAAGTTAGGCTGCCTCGAGACTGCTTCTAACTGCAGGATACTTTACTTACTGCGGCAAACCGTTAACGCAAGATGAGTATATAACGACAGCATTTCTAAATTTTTACGTTGTTTCAGTAACTGTATATTTTTTGCTGCTAGAAGCCGTTAGACAAAGAACTTTCAATTGGGTCTGTGCTGTTTGGTAACATGCATCACGTATAAAGACAAATTTATAATTTCAGAATAAGTTCACTGAATACACGTTGACGTAAGAAAAAAATGAACGTATCTGGAACATAAACAGAGACTGCAGCAAGATATGGGTGTTTTAATTTATTACGGTATCAAAATATTCATATTTTTAAAATTTTAATTTTTTAAGGCCCACAGTCTCAACGTGCTTTAAGAATGAAAACGTGGTCCAATTATGTTGTATGCTTTTTATTATCCGCCGAACTGGCCTTTGGTCATTTTCAAGCACACATCTTAAGCTTCCAGCTTCGTGTTCACATGTAATACATCCTCGGCAAATGTGGACAGGTATAAACCGCATTTCTGTGCGTATGTGGCACAAAAACAATATTGCAGTGTACACGATTGGCAGCTTTTTCTTTGTGTCGGGTATTGGACGCAGTGGCACGTATGCTCCTGCATTGTTTTCGTACCAAGCACAGAAATACGGATTACACCTGTCCGCATGTAACTGAGATGTATTAGTGTGTGAAAAGAAGCTTAAGATATGTACTTGCAATCGGCGAATACCACGGACAATGAAAAGATTACACGTAACTTCAGACCATGTTTCTATTCTGCTTATAACTCTCACTAATATCTGAATTATGTTTGTCGGAGTTTCGGAGGCATGCTGCGTGCGACAACGTCTGACTACTTACGTGTGCCGCCATGGTGATGGTCGCCTGCGGTGACGCGCCGCGTCGTCGCCTTCAGCGCTATTCTGGTCCCTAGCAGGGCTGCCAGCGGGACTGAATTGCCGCGCGCCGCCGGGGACTTCCCCGCGCCACCGGGGAATTCCCCGCGCCGCCGCGGGACTTCCCCCGTCCCGCCACGGGTCATCCCCGGCCCCGCGCCGGGGAGGTCCCCGGCGCCGCTGGCCGGTGGTGGCCGCTGCTGTCCGCCCCCAGGATCCCGCCGCCGCCGTCTGCGGAGATGCCGCCTCGCGCGCCGCCCTATATACTCTGGGAGAGGCGCCCCCGACGCCCACGCGCGCGCGTTTCCGGGAAACGTGATGGGCGGGGCTTCGTGACCTACAAGGCGCGCGGCCAATGGCGCGGGGGCGCCGGCAGCTCCGCCCACGAGGAGCGACCGCAGTGGGCGACCACCGGTCATGCGCCGTCGCGAAGGGGCGTGGCTACCTTTCCCCGGCGACCAATAGCGGCGCAGTATCTCGGGCTCCGGACAGGTGGAAAGAGACGTCACCGGGCGGACTGGAATCTGTTCTAATCGGATCGGCTTTTCGCCGCAAACGACTCGACGTCGACAACTATTAGCACGCACAGATCGTAATCCAGTTCTGCTCTCGCGCGCCCTGCAGCGTTAGTCAAAGCTCTGTAACTGCCAGAGCAGAAATTAGCATAACATCGACATTCACTACAGCAATGAGACGGGCAAGTACGAGGATGAGATGGAAAAACGCCTCCGAGTTTTTTTATGTGAAAACTGTTAAACTTTTCTAAGCGAAACAAAAGTTATTAACAGTCTAAATTTTTATTCCTCTTAGAGGGCCTCAAATCGTGTACAACGGTAGTGAGTGAGAAACACATGCGGTGTCGACCCCCTTATAATCATAAATGACGATGAGATAATAATTTTTATTACTTGCTTACTTACTTACTCACTGGTCATACCGGACTCGAGAGTCCATTACCGCAGCAACGTATTTTCGCCATCTGTCCCTGTCTCGGGCTATTTCCTTCCATTCAGCTTCAATACCTAGGCTCCTCAAATCAGCCTTCACATTGTCCTCCCACCTACGCCTCGGTCTCCCCTCAGGACGTTTTCCCTCTAGGTGCCCTACCAGTACTCTGCGCGCTGCCCTGCCCTCATCCATTCGAGCTACGGGACCCGCCCATCGCAGCCTACGTGATTTAATAATACTGGTTATGTCAGGGCTTGAATAGAGTTCGTGAACCTCTTCGTTATGCAGTTTTCGCCACTCTCCGCTAATGTCATCCCTTTTTGCTCCGAAAATTTTTCTCAATATTATGTTGTCAAATACTCGAAATGGCTTTTCATTTTGCACAGTGAGAGACCAAGTCTCACAACCATATAGCATAACTGGTAGAATAATAGTTTTGTATATTCTAATCTTTAAATTCCTAGACAATATCCGCGATGAAAGTAATCTATTCAGTGAGAAGTAGCACGCATTTCCCGCCCGTAATCTCTTCTTCGAATTCAATCTCATATCTCGAAGTGATATCCACACCTAGATACTTAAATGTGTTCACTTTTTCAATCTGTATGTCTCCAACTCTTAACATTTCCTGATCTACTGCTGTTGGCATTCTAGTCGTAACCAGGTATTTAGTTTTGTCGTCACTTATCCTTAGACCTACATCTTCACTAGCCTTGATTGACGCATTCGCATTTGCTGTTACAGATTCTTTCCTATCGCTAATGATGTCTAGATCATCTGCATACCCTAATTTTTATGGGCTCATAAAACTGAATTTTTCAGCGAGCTCGTGATATACTCTCAGCAACCATTTCTAAAAAAAAATTAATAATACACGCGTCGCGTATAAAACGCAACTCTCTCTGCTGCGTCACTTAACACAAAATTAACACAAAGCGATATTTACACCAACACGGGTGTACATAGAAAAAATCTTGCGCTGTGACTCTAAGGTTAGGATTGAGGGACATACGGTGTAACAACCCTACCACAAGAAAGGTCAAACATTAATTATGATTTGTAGTGTTGCTCACACTGCTAAATATTGCATTTTCGGGCAACAACAAAGTTATATGGTGGCAGGTGTCATTATAGCACAGTTAATAAAGTCATTTCTTGAAATAATGGATAAACTAGGCACTCATCTTTTCGTGTTTCCCACGCCGGTCTCGTTGTGAACTCATGGCTCAATCGTCGAAAATCTAGGTAGTGATGATTCCAAGGTCGGATGCAAACAGACCTAGGTGTTATTCTGCGATATTCAAAAGTTTTGTAGATGTGTTTCATAAATTATTCTTGAAGATTAAACTTTTGCAAGTTAGGACAATGGTGATGTAAAACAGTAATCAGCTCTCCGATTTAAGTTACACTTCTTTTTTATTACTTTTGTTGAAATATCGCGTAACTCGTTGGAAAACATCACTTCACAATATAAAACATACTTGAAAATATCTTCCTCACTGTTAACGTTCATATTTCATAAACTGACTACAATTTGCGTCTTTTTAACATGACGACCGAAGATTGACTCTCTAATAACCGCTTACGAGCCCAAGAATCAGAGTTACAAGTACGTCAAAGATCATAGTGACAAAAGAAAGAATACATATAAGAATAATATCATTGCAATATATACATATCGATGTATCGAAGTACCTCTACATTAACGAAATCAAATCTGAATATTGTCACAGAAATATGTTAACTGTTTTACAGAAACACAGTAGAATATTGCTGGTATCGAGAGGTTGAGGTGAGGTGCCGTAATGGATACGTAATTCAAGTACCATTACAAACGGTAGCGCGTGAGAAACAGCTGCGGTGTCGACCCCCTGATAATCATAAATGACGAAGAGAGAATTACTTTTATGGGCTCATAAAACTGAATTTTTCACCGGGCTCGTGATATAAACTCAGCAACTTTTTTTTTTATAAAATTAATATTACACGCGTCGCGTATGAAACGCAACCTTCTTTGCTGCGTCACTTAACACAAAATTTACAAAAAGCGATATTTACACCAACACGGGTGTACATAAAAATATCTTGCGCTGCGACCCTAAGGTTTGGATCAAGGGACATACGGGAAGGAGTTTTAAAACTTGATACAAGATACAAACAGAGAAAATAAGGAAATATGTCCACTTTCGCAGGTTACACGAGATAGTAATACGGTGTACCGTACTACCAAAAGCCTCGTAATTATTCATACAGTAAAGTTGGGATACATTGTGGATATAATTGCACAGGGTGTGTCCGCAAGAGCGTACAAAAGTGTAACCGGACACAGAGAACGCTCCACTGGACAATTTGAGGTCGGCAACCTAGGATCGGCGAAGCCAAGTTAAGGAGATATGGGAGTAAACTTGTCTCTCGCTTCATCCAGCACTACTGTACTACTGTTTTCCAGCTTATTTACAACTAACTTGCGTACAAGTTTACACGTACTGTGCTGTTTATTTACGTGTACTACCTTCATTTTCCGCAGGGAAACAAGGAGGGCGGGCCTGATTACCAGCAAGTCATGATGCAGGTCTTGTTTACTTTACTTGCCCACACTGTGGCCCTGTGCATCGTATTTACACTGTCCCATGACAGACCGTGCTCTCAATCAACGTCAGACCCATTCATTACTCACAAGGGAACCTCCCCATCGCACCCCCATCAGATTTAGTTATAAGTTGGCACAGTGGATAAGTCTTGAAAAACTGAACACAGATCAATCGAGAAAACAGGAAGAAGTTGTGTGGAACTATGAAAAAAATAAGCAAAATATACAAACTGAGTAGTCCATGTGCAAGATAGGCGACATTAAGGATAGCACTAGCTCAGGAGCGCCGTGGTCTCGTGGTTAGTGTGAGCAGCTGCGGAACGAGGGGTCCTTGGTTCAAATCTTCCCTCGAGTGAAAAGTTAAACTTTTTATTTTCAGTTTATGTGTGAAACTCTTACGTTTTCACCACTTTTTTGGGAGTGATTATTACATCCACAAGAAAACCTAAATCGGGCAAGGTAGAAAAATCTTTTTACCCATTCGCCAAGTGTACAAGTTAGGTGGGACGACAACATACGAGGTGCGGCTAGAAAAAAACCGGACTGATGCTGGAAAAAACATTTATTTATAATTATTTACAATTTCATGTTATCTCCTTCAATGTACTCTCCTCCTCGGTCTCTACACCGCTCCATACGAATTTTCCACTGTTCATAGCAATGCTGCGGATCATTTTCGGTAAGTCCATACATTACTTCCGTCGCTTTTTCTTTTACTGCTTCAACAGTCTCAAATCTAGTTCCTTTCATAGCTGACTTGACTTTAGGGAAAAGAAAAAAGTCACAGGGGGCCAAATCAGGTGAGTAGGGTGGATGATCTAAGATGGGAATGTTGTGTTTTGCCAAAAACGTCTTCACTGACAACGCACTGTGAGCTGGGGCATTGTCTCGGTGAGCATCCATGACTTTTTTCTCCACAAATCGTTCCGTTTTCTCCGTACTCGCTCACGTAGGGTAGCCAGGACGCTAATGTAGTAATGCTGATTCACTGTTTGTCCCTCAGGTACCCAATCCATGTGCACAATCCCTTTGATGTCAAAAAAAAAACAATCATCATTGCCTTGAATTTCGATTTTGACATTCGTGCTTTTTTCTTGTCGTGGAAAACCAGGAGTTTTCCAATGCATCGATTGGCGTTTAGTTTCGGGATCGTAATTAAAAACCACGATTCATCGCAGTAATAACATTTTGTAAGAAGGTGGGAACACTTTCAATGTTTTCCAGGATGTCAGAACAAATCATTCTTCGGCGTTCCTTCTGTTCAATTGTGAGACACTTTGGAACCATTTTTGAACACACTTTGTTCATGTTGAAACTTTCATGAAGAATCTGCCTAACACTTTCCTTGTCAACTCCTGTTAACTCAGACACTGCTCTGATTGTTAAACGGCGATCTTGTCGAACAAGTTTACCGATTTTTTCAATATTTGCATCAGTTTTTGCTGACAATGGTCTGCCAGTGCAAGTGTCATCACTGGTGTCTTCGCGGCCATCTTTAAATCGTTTAAACCACTCAAAAACTTGTGTTCGCGATAAACAATCATCGCCGTACAAAAAAATGGTTCAAATGGCTCTGAGCACTATGGGACTTAACTTCTAAGGTCATCAGTCCCCTAGAACTTAGAACTACTTAAACCTAACTAACCTAAGGACATCACACACATCCATGCCCGAGGCAGGATTCGAACCTGCGACCGTAGCGGTCGTGCGGTTCCAGACTGTAGCGCCTTTAACCGCATGGCCACCCCGGCCGGCCTTCATCGCCGTACACTTGTTGTAACATTACAAACGTTTCACTTGCAGATTTTCCTAGTTTGAAACAAAATTTGATGTTAACACGCTGTTCTTTCTGTACACTCAACATTTTCCGACGCACAGACAAAACGTCAACTACTTAAAACAGACGCCACGGGCAGACTGAGTGCAGGAGGCAGATGAAACTCGAGCAGTAGGCGGAGCGAGAGTCACGTGACAGGCCACGCGACTTTCAGCCTTATTGCATTCGTTTTATTGTTTCACCAGTACTAGTCCGGTTTTTTTCTAGCCACACCTCGTATTCCTGTCATGCGACGCACGTGCCCTCACCAGTGTCGTATAGAATATATCAGACGTGTTTTCCTGTGGAGGGATCGGTTGACCTATGACCTTGCGATCAAACGTTTTCGGCTCCCATTGGAGAGGCACGTCCTTTCGTCTACTAATCGCACGGTTTTGCGGTGCGGTCGCAAAACACATTAAATTTATTACAGTGAACAGAGACGTCAATGAACGAACGGACAGATCATAACTTTGTGAAAATAAAGAAATAAAACTTTTCACTCGAGGGAAGGAAAAATGTCTCGTTCCGCAGCTGCTCACACTAACCACGTGACCACGGCGCTCCTGAGCTCGTGTTATCCTTGATGTTGCCTATCTTGCGCATGGACTACTCAGTTTGTATATTTTGCTTATTTTTTTCATAGTTCCACACAACTTCTTCCTGTTTTCTCGATTGATCTGTGTTCAGTTTTTCAAGGCCTATCCACTGTGCCAACTTATAACTAAAACTGAGGGAGGGTCCGATGGGTTCACTTGTCAGTGCTATTCACAGACGTGCAGTACAATACGATGGAGCAGTGCCGGTACAGTATTTCCTGATCGCTGGATTGGAAGTTGGGGTCCTATTCAACGGCCTGCGAGGTAGCGCGGCCTGAATCCCCTTGATTATTTCCTGTGGTGATATCCAATGTCACTTGTGTATGAGACGCCAGTGGACACGAAGACGCAACTAGCTGCCAGAATTATAGCTGCCTCTCATGTGATTCGAAACACACCAGGGATACTTGTCAGGGAGCGTCAGAAACTTGTTCGCCGTGGTCGTGCTTGCATTGAGGCTGATGGCCGTCAGTTTCAGCAGATTTTGTAAGATACAGTACAAACGGTGTGTTCATTCTGTCTGTGATGGTATTTGCAGTTAGCTAATATAAATAAAAAAGTACTCAGTAATGTGATCTATTGTCTCCTTAAGGGGAGCCAGAGGTGGTCAAATCCAAAAAATTACGATTTTGTTTTGCTACCGAAAATTAATGGGAACATTCCTCTTTAATGTAAACTTTGAATTATTGTTCTACTCGCCCTAGAAGTGGAGTTATTACCAATTTCCCCCACGCCTGCAGAGGAAATGGGCGGCCGCTGAATGCATCTAACACTCTCTCGTGACTTCCTGGCGAACTGCTTGGGATTTTCTCGGCCTTTTACGCATACAGCGCCTTATGTTAACGCATACAGCGAGTGTGCAACAGTTGGTACATTGTTTTCTGTGACAAATATTACCCGTATTTCCTTACAGCTTGTTCGTATTTTCCTCAGAATTTCGAACATCTTGCTCCATTTAATATTGTCGTACACTTTTGTTCCGGTTACGATGCCACGTTTTAGTAACCGTGTATATAAGAAGAGGAAGAACGTAGGGAAAAGATCCCCACCTCCGGACAATCCAAGCCAAGGCACGCTCTCGACTCAGTCTCCTCAAGCTCCTCTCCGGCCGTACGTGGGGTCTGGACCCCTCCACCATCCTCCACACCTATAAGTCCCTCATCCGCCCTATCCTTTGTTATGCCCATCCGGCTTGGATCTCCGCCCCACCTACCTTTTATAAATCCCTCCAAATCCTTGAACGTCATGCTCTCCGCCTCGCCTATCGCATCCGTCTCCCCTCCCCCACGCGGATCCTGTACAATCTCATCCCCTTCCCCCACCTCCTCCTTTTCCTTGAAAGGATACGGATCCTGTACACCTCCCGCAAACTCGATCCTCCTCACCCGCTCGTCTCCCCGATCCTCTCCCACCCCCGCCCGCTGCCGCGCCTGTATTCGCACGTCCCACCCGGTCTCCATCTCTCCACCCTCCTTACCCTCTCCCAAGGTGGCTTCCGCCAGCTCCCTCTCCCTGATGATGTCCTCCTCCCCTGCATCTACCCCTTCTATCAACTTTGATCCTCCCCCCCCCCCACCTCCTGTGTCCTTTCCCTTAGGCACCTTCCCTCCCTCCCTTCCCTTCCCTTCTCTTTCCTTTCCCCCCTCCCTCCTCCCCTCTCCCCCGGGCTTCCCCTCCCCCTTCCTCCCTCCCCCTCTCTCCTTTGCCCATGGCATCTCTGCTCTCCCCTCTCCCATTCCCCTTCCCCTTCCTCCTCCTCCACCTCCTCTCTTGGCAGGTCCCCGGACTCGTACACGCTCAGTGAACATTCGCGCGCCAGAGATCGTCGCCGTCCGTGTTTCGTGTGTGTGCCTTCGTTTGTGTGTAGTGTTGTTCGCCGTCACGCCACCACCGTTCACGTGCCGTCGCCATCATCCATGTTCTGTGCACCGTGTCGCCTCGTGTTAGTGATGTTTCTCGTCCAGCGTAAACGGCTCCATGTTTTTTCCATTTTTAGTGTCTACATTTTTTGCCCATCGTTTTTACTGTCTACTCTGTGCCACCTTTCTGTACTACTTGTTGTCAAACTCAAGGCTGAAGAGCGGCGTATTGTGCTGCTGACAGCCCGCCTTTGTATAAGGTGCTTAAAATCACAATAAAGAAAAAAAAATAGGGAAAAGAAAATTAACACTAATACCAAGTTGCGATACTACAATGAATAAGAGCGCGTAACATCGTCTCTTTGCTGTTTACTGTTTCGAATTAGTTCAGTGTTGCGCCTGTTGTTGGTAGTATTATACTTCTTGTGTAAAGCGGGTAATATTCAGTATGTACAAGAATCAAGAGGCAACCATAAAACCAATTTTTCATGACTTAGCACAGCCAGAATTGTTACACAAATGTCTACACGGAAAGACGCAGAATCCTAATGAGAGCGTAAACAATTTGATTTGGAAAGTGATTCCTAAAAGGGTGTTTGTAAGCATAAAAACACTGCACTTTGGCATTTATGATGCAATAGCAACCTACAACCAAGGGAACAGTGTGAAGTTCTGAAGGCATTAGGATTTACAGCTGGGGTGAACACTGTACGAGCACTAAGAAATATTGACAGAGAAAGGATAAGAGGAGCAGAAAGAAGAGAAAGGTATATGAAGTATGATGGAACAACAGGCCAGAAAAAAAGACAGAAGAGGAAGCTTTTGGAGGATGAAGAAGAAGACCCTGATAATCCATCCTATAGTGCAGGAATGTATTGAGAAACTTTGATAGCCATTTCCCGTAAATTAGAATTTTTCGAATATAAGGAACATTTTCTCAAAATCCACTCAAGCTAGAGAGATGAAATTTTTATACAGCACTCCTAGTGCTCAAACTTACATTGTAACACAGCCATTTGGCAATATGTTCAGTAGTTTCATTTCAGTTTAATTATAAAGCAGTTATCTGTAAAAAAATTTGGGTCATTAATAAAAAAAATAATTGGAAGGAAACTAGAAAAGATACCCCAAAATCCCTCTGTCATAACTGCAATACTAAAACACTCTACATGTAAAAAAAAATTCAAATTTTTCTATTTGGTAGTTTATTCATAAATGTTCCTCAAACTTAGTGATTTTAACATGGGCAACATAGGCACCTCCAGCTCCCCTTAAGCTGGTTTCTCCGACCCCACGTTGCTACCTCAGATTGTTGAGTGGAGCATCCTCTATGTCCTGTTAAATTTTTGCACAGTCTTACAGAAAAACCCTGTGTACGAAGAAACAGAAATTGATGTCCAAGTCCATAAATCTGCAAAAGTGACCGTCAAAGAGCAGAGCAGACTAAGAAAAACAGTCACCCAGATATGTACCGTTAATGATAGCTTCCCTTAACCATTATTAGTGCGCCGCTTGACACAATCGTGTCGATTAAATATCTAGAAGTAACGCTGCAAAGTTTTGTCAAATGAAACGAGCTTTTAAGGGCTGCGAATGCTCGGCTTCGGTTAGTTGGGAGAGTGTGGATTACAGTCGAAGCAATTCAGAGGCGGGGTGCTATCTCTGTTACAGACAGATTGGAACAAAGCGTAAGTGTTACTTCGGGAACTAAAATGGGAATCCCTGGAGGGAAGGCTCTGTTCTTTTCGAAGAACTCTACTGAGAACATTTAGAGAAACAGCGTTTGACGCTGACTGCATAACGGTTCTACTGCCACCTACGTACATTTTGCCTAAGGACCACCGAGATAGGACAAGATAAGTTAGGGCTCGTACGGAACCATATAGATAGACGTTCTTCCGTAGCACTGTGAGTCGAGCAGGAAAGGAAATGACTTGTAGAGGGTACCCTCCGCCACGCACCGTACGGTGGCTTGAGAAGTACGTGTGAGTATGTAATGTAGATGTAGATGTAGATGCAGACAGTGCAATGTGTGCAGCCCCCGACTGTAGCTGGATAAAACTGTCCCCGCCTTTTAATGAAACGAAATACTTGGAAATAGCATAAGTGGCATAGGGGCATTATCAACCATTACGCTAATGTATATGATATGAAGCTGAAAAAAATCCAGTATTTCAATACACGCGTTTTAGTATTGCGCATAAAAGTTCGCGACTGGGAGAGTTTAGTTTAGTTCGCCGCTTCGTCCCCAACTAAGTCGACCTTTTAGTTCGTCTGTTCCCATCTCGAATTCCAGAAAGTCAGATAGTTAGTGCGCTTTCCCTACCGCTAATGCACGTGCTCTCTTATTACTATTGTCGTTTTTTTTATAATGATCACTGTTGCCAATGCTGTTGTTATTACCCGTTTTTTGGACAATTAGACATAAAATGGACAAATATACCAGTTATTTACACAAATGTGTAAAACGAGACATTCAGCTACTTTACACACAGTGTACTCGCAGTATTTTAATTTTTAAATGGATTTCATTATTTATTTACTGATTTATTTATTAGTTCATTGAAGAACTATTACTTACAAAATATTTTAATGCGTTTATTTTGGTGAATGAAAAATTTCTTTGATAAATAATTGATTTTTAAACGAACACATCGGCATTTGACCGTTTTATTGTTTATTTAAGTACAACCTGGGTTTCGGCCTTTTTGCCATTTTCTAGTATTTCGTTTTATGTCTTTAACAGATACATGGTGCTACAAAAAGGTACGGCCAAACTTTCAGGAAACATTCCTCACACACAAAGAAAGAGAATATGTTATGTGGACATGTGTTCGGAAACGCTTACTTTCCATGTTAGAGCTCATTTTATTACTTCTCTTCAAATCACATTAATCATGGAATGGAAACACACAGCAACAGAACGTACCAGCGTGACTTCAAACACTTTGTTACAGGAAATATTTAAAATGTCCTCCGTTAGCGAGGATACATGCATCCACCCTCCGTCGCATGGAATCCCTGATGCGCTGATGCACCCCTGGAGAATGGGGTATTGCATCACAGCCGTCCACAATACGAGCACGAAGAGTCTCTATATTTGGTACCGGGGTTGCGTAGACAAGAGCTTTCAAATGCCCCCATGAATGAAAGTCAAGAGGGTTGAGGTCAGGAGAGCGTGGAGGCCATGGAATTGGTTCGCGTCTACCAATCCATCGGTCACCGAATCTGTTGTTGAGAAGCGTACGAACACTTCGACTGAAATGTGCAGGAGCTCCATCGTACATGAACCACATGTTGTGTCGTACTTGTAAACGCACATGTTCTAGCAGCACAGGTAGCGTATCCCGTATGAAATCATGATAACGTGCTCCACTGAGCGTAGGTGGAAGAACATGGGGCCCAATCCAAACATCACCAACAATGCCTGCCCAAAAGTTCAAAGAAAATCTTGTTGATGACGTGATTGCACAATTGCGTGCGGATTCTCGTTAGCCCACACATGTTGATTGTGAAAATTTACAATTTGATCACGTTGGAGTACATACTGACGAAACTAAAATGAGCTTTAACATGGAAATTAAGCGTTTCCGGACACATGTCCACATAACATCTTTTCTTTATTTCTGTCTGAGGAATGTTTCCTGAAAGTTTGGCCGTACCTTTTTGTAACACCCTGTATTGCTGGACGCTTAACATGTTGTCAAGCTCCAAGTTAAGAAAATGTTTTTCTTAATTTATGGGTAACTATGAGCTTGACAACATAAGTGTTGTGCTTAAATAAATTGGCCATAAATTTAAAAAAATATGTTTCTTAATATTCTTCATAATTTATAGCCAACTATGAGCTTGAAAATTTGTTAAGTGTCCTGCAATTGTGTTAAAGACATGAAATCAAACAGTTGAAAATGGCATAAAAGGCCGAAACCTGGGTTGTATTTATATAGACAATAAAACAGTCTAGTGGCAGTGTGCTCCTTTAAAAAGATATCATACGACTGTTGCTCAGCAACATCAAAAACTGTTTATAAATAACTGGCTTTACTTTTTATAAAGTTTCGAAAATGATCAACAAAAATACTTCTGCTATTAGCTAAATGTTAAGTAATATACGGCATAAACAATAATACCTACATTATTAACAGAAGGAACACGATTGTAATTTGTTAATTGACAATTATACATAGAAAAAAAGTAAACATGACCTCTGAGTGGGATCGTATTCTAAAGTATATATTTTTTTGTACTTTTCATTAGCATTCTATAAATATTAATCAGTCTTCTAATTATCAACTTAGATATATCACAAAAATTTACGTAGTATTATGTAAAAATGTTGATTTTGAAACTGTGTTCTTTGATAACCGTGTCCTTAATTCATTAAGGACTCGCCGCGTCGACGAAAAGACGTGTTCGCCGAGTACTGATGGCACTCTCTGTTGCACATATTTACAGTTGAACGTTAATATTTCTTTGCGAAGTTAACCAATGATGGCTACAGAAGTTCTGAGTGCGAGCTACTGTTACCGCGAGTAGTAGAGAGCCAACAGTTGCCGAGGGGAGTCGAAAGTGATCGGACGCTGCCTGCGCTGAGGTAAAGCCGCGCGGCCTGCAGTGATCGCCGGAGGAGACTTTAGTATTAATTGAGAATTTTTTGGTAATTTGCTTTTTCGCTGCACGAAGTCGTTTCTTGCTTGCACACTGGAGGAATTTTGTCCTTATCTTTGTCGTGGCCAGAAACGCGTTTATTGTTGAACAATTAAAAGTCTGTGTAAAGTTTGTCAATGTATAATAATATATATTGCAAATATAGTACATAATAATCTTTTTTGGTTTCTTAATCTTTTTTACACAGTTTAAGGCCAGTTGACCAAACACCTCCTATATATTTCTGTTGTATATAAGAATATGCCCCCCCATGAACCATGGACCTTGCCGTTGGTGGGAAGGCTTGCGTGCCTCAGCGATACAGATAGCCGTACCGTAGGAGCAACCACAACGGAGGGGTATCTGTTGAGAGGCCAGACAAACGTGTGGTTCCTGAAGAGGGGCAGCAGCCTTTTCAGTAGTTGCAGCGGCAACAGTCTGGATGATTGACTGATCTGGCCTTGTAACAATAACCAAAACGGCCTTGCTGTGCTGGTACTGCGAACGGCTGAAAGCAAGGGGAAACTACAGCCGTAATTTTTCCCGAGGGCATGCAGCTTTACTGTATGATTACATGATGATGGCGTCCTCTTGGGTAAAATATTCCGGAGGTAAAATAGTCCCCCATTCGGATCTCCGGGCGGGGACTACTCAAGAGGATGTCGTTATCAGGAGAAAGAAAACTGGCGTTCTGCGGATCGGAGCGTGGAATGTCAGATCCCTTAATCGGGCAGGTAGGTTAGAAAATTTAAAAAGGGAAATGGATAGGTTGAAGTTAGATATAGTGGGAATTAGTGAAGTTCGGTGGCAGGAGGAACAAGACTTCTGGTCAGGTGACTACAGGGTTATAAACACAAAATCAAATAGGGGTAATGCAGGAGTGGGTTTAATAATGAATAGGAAAATAGGAATGCGGGTAAGCTACTACAAACAGCATAGTGAACGCATTATTGTGGCCAAGATAGATACGAAGCCCACACCTACTACAGTAGTACAAGTTTATATGCCAACTAGCTCTGCAGATGACGAAGAAATTGAAGAAATGTATGATGAAATAAAAGAAATTATTCAGATTGTGAAGGGAGACGAAAATTTAATAGTCATGGGTGACTGGAATTCGAGTGTAGGAAAAGGGAGAGAAGGAAACATAGTAGCTGAATATGGATTGGGGGACAGAAATGAAACAGGAAGCCGCCTGGTAGAATTTTGCACAGAGCACAACATAATCATAACTAACACTTGGTTTAAGAATCATGAAAGAAGGTTGTATACATGGAAGAACCCTGGAGATACTAAAAGGTATCAGATAGATTATATAATGGTAAGACAGAGATTTAGGAACCAGGTTTTAAATTGTAAGACATTTCCAGGGGCAGATGTGGACTCTGACCACAATCTATTGGTTATGACCTGTAGATTAAAACTGAAGAAACTGCAAAAAGGTGGGAATTTAAGGAGATGGGACCTGGATAAACTAAAAGAACCAGAGGTTGTACAGAGATTCAGGGAGAGCATAAGGGAGCAATTGACAGGAATGGGGGAAATAAATACAGTAGAAGAAGAATGGGTAGCTTTGAGGGATGAAGTAGTGAAGGCAGCAGAGGATCAAGTAGGTAAAAAGACGAGGGCTAGTAGAAATCCTTGGGTAACAGAAGAAATATTGAATTTAATTGATGAAAGGAGAAAATATAAAAATGCAGTAAGTGAAACAGGCAAAAAGGAATACAAACGCCTCAAAAATGAGATCGACAGGAAGTGCAAAATGGCTAAGCAGGGATGGCTAGAGGACAAATGTAAGGATGTAGAGGCTTGTCTCACTAGGGGTAAGATAGATACCGCCTACAGGAAAATTAAAGAGACCTTTGGAGATAAGAGAACGACTTGTATGAATATCAAGAGTTCAGATGGAAACCCAGTTCTAAGCAAAGAAGGGAAAGCAGAAAGGTGGAAGGAGTATATAGAGGGTCTATACAAGGGCGATGTACTTGAGGACAATATTATGGAAATGGAAGAGGATGTAGATGAAGATGAAATGGGAGATATGATACTGCGAGATATGATACTGACAGAGCACTGAAAGACCTGAGTCGAAACAAGGCCCCCGGAGTAGACAATATTCCATTGGAACTACTGACGGCCGTGGGAGAGCCAGTCCTGACAAAACTCTACCATCTGGTGAGCAAGATGTATGAAACAGGCGAAATACCCTCAGACTTCAAGAAGAATATAATAATTCCAATCCCAAAGAAAGCAGGTGTTGACAGATGTGAAAATTACCGAACTATCAGCTTAATAAGTCACAGCTGCAAAATACTAACACGAATTCTTTACAGACGAATGGAAAAACTAGTAGAAGCCAACCTCGGGGAAGATCAGTTTGGATTCCGTAGAAACACTGGAACACGTGAAGCAATACTGACCTTACGACTTATCTTAGAAGAAAGATTAAGGAAAGGCAAACCTACGTTTCTAGCATTTGTAGACTTAGAGAAAGCTTTTGACAATGTTGACTGGAATACTCTCTTTCAAATTCTAAAGGTGGCAGGGGTAAAATACAGGGAGCGAAAGGCTATTTACAATTTGTACAGAAACCAGATGGCAGTTATAAGGGTTGAGGGACATGAAAGGGAAGCAGTGGTTGGGAAGGGAGTAAGACAGGGTTGTAGCCTCTCCCCGATGTTGTTCAATGTGTATATTGAGCAAGCAGTAAAGGAAACAAAAGAAAAATTCGGAGTAGGTATTAAAATTCATGGAGAAGAAATAAAAACTTTGAGGTTCGCCGATGACATTGTAATTCTGTCAGAGACAGCAAAGGACTTGGAAGAGCAGTTGAATGGAATGGACAGTGTCTTGAAAGGAGGATATAAGATGAACATCAACAAAAGCAAAACAAGGGTAATGGAATGTAGTCTAATTATGTCTGGTGATGCTGAGGGAATTAGATTAGGAAATGAGGCACTTAAAGTAGTAAAGGAGTTTTGCTATTTGGGGAGCAAAATAACTGATGATGGTCGAAGTAGAGAGGATATAAAATGTGGGCTGGCAATGGCAAGGAAAGCGTTTCTGAAGAAGAGAAATTTGTTAACATCCAGTATTGATTTAAGTGTCAGGAAGTCATTTCTGAAAGTATTCGTATGGAGTGTAGCCATGTATGGAAGTGAAACATGGACGATAAATAGTTTGGACAAGAAGAGAATAGAAGCTTTTGAAATGTGGTGCTACAGAAGAATGCTGAAGATTAGATGGGTAGATCACATAACTAATGAGGAAGTATTGAATAGGATTGGGGAGAAGAGAAGTTTGTGGCACAACTTGACCAGAAGAAGGGATCGGTTGGTGGGACATGTTCTGAGGCATCAAGGGATCACCAATTTAGTATTGGAGGGCAGCGTGGAGGGTAAAAATCGTAAAGGGAGACCAAGAGATGAATACACTAAGCAGATTCAGAAGGATGTAGGTTGCAGTAGGTACTGGGAGATGAAAAAGGTTGCACAGGATAGAGTAGCATGGAGAGCTGCATCAAACCAGTCTCAGGACTGAAGACCACAACAACAACAACATAAAAATATGGCAGTAGTTATTGCAACTACTATGACCAGTCATTGCACTCTGCGTGGACCGCAGTATTGCTTTTGAAATATTTTCAGCACTTTGCCGATCACGGAGTTGCAGCGGCAAGACGAGGTAAGTTGTCTGTTGCGTACAGGAGCATTGAACATGAGTTGTCTTTAAACTCGCAGTCAGATAGTAGCGAATTGATTTCTTTATGATTTGTATGAGGAGTAAATTCATTTTGTTTTCTTCTGTTTCAAGTCAAAATTTTATAATTGTCAGAGACGGAATATTTCACATTTCCATTTCCATAAGTTTTTGAAATAGTTACGATACGACCTCGTTTCAATGAACGTAAACATGAGGATGTAACTGCCGACGTTCGTGCCACCGTTCAAGCGCATTCTCTTTTTTTCGATCTAAATACTTTTCGTTGAGGTATTTATTGAGTTGGTGAATACCAGCAGCAAGTTGGTTATTTGATCTAGTAATTTTTCTAATTTCCTGGTCATACTCGTCCCCTATAGAATCCTCGTTATTTTCATTACTGCTAAAAGTAGACGCCGACAAGTCTCTAGGAGTAGTATCAGTCACTGAAATTTCTCGATTCTCCGTCTGAAGTAACTGCACTCTTGACGATTTTGTCTCTGAGGCGTTGTAGTGCAGCTTCACAAGCTGCTTGGTTCCTAAATCCTCTCTCTCTAAATCGGGAGTCCAGTAAGATACACTCAGCGTATAGAATATTATTCTTTATATCTTCAAAACGGTCCTCCACGCCTTTCATCAACACTCTTACACAGTTACTATTTTTTTATTTTAGAAGCATGTTTTTTGCAGAAAACTGTTAAGCAAGTTTCCATAAAAGTTTTTCGGGACTTATATCTCCTATAATTTCATAGACTGTACTAAGGAAGGGCAGAATTCATTTTGTTATCTCCCAGTCCCTTTCTTTCGTAGGTTAGAGCGTAAAAGAGCTAACGTAGCAATCATGCCATCTTTTATCTACACTATTCGCTGAAGCAGACCAAAAGTAGAATTCTGCGGTGGGCAGAAGCAGCGAGGCAATAGAGGTCGCAGCCTGCCGTGGTCGTGTTTGTAGCGCTGGACGTCCTACTTAATCTTGAGGACAGGCAAATTCATTTGCTCTTGTGGAGCAATCAATCTGTTTTTCGTCCTTGTGTGCAATTATTGAAAAACGCGAGAATATTTCTAACTCGTGCTGAAAGGTCAGATATTTGTTTCGCAGCTTCTTGTACAACAGAATTTAGAGGTTGGGCGAAACATGAGCTTGAACGCCATTCGGCAAACCTGAGAACAGATATTTGCAGCATTATCGCTGAAAATAGCAGCAACTCTCTGGGAAATATGTTAGTCTGTTGTAACGTCTTTCATGAAACTGCATATGTTTTGGTTGGTTGCCGCTCATTATAATTTATACATCCAAGTAATGTCGATAGAATTTTAATGTCTTCATCTATAAAGTGGGCTACATAGCTTTCATTATTTCTAGACGCCCAACCATCAGTACTCAAAAAAACGCAGATACAGATTGTACCTTCTTCTGTACTTCATTTTCTGATAACGTTTTTCTTGGTGGAAGTTTGTAGCCTGTGCAATGAGAAATTGGTTCTATCACTTCTCGAAAATCTTTTTCTTCCGCTACTCGTACAGCGTGATGCCCTTTAGCGACTATCTTAATAACTTGTCTAAATGTTTCTTCAATCTTCCGGACTGAGGCGTTCTAGGAATGTGTTGGTTCATTCATTGCTGGGAATTTGTTAACGAAATAATATTCTTCATCACGGATGTCGTTCAAGTTGGCTGCAGTGATTTTAAATTACACATTATCGATAGTTGTCTTTCAGTTGTTATTGGGATCAAAGCGTGTTTTCTTTTCATTTAACCGATTAAATTTCCGTCGGAGCCTCCTGCAGTAGTTATTAATTTTGAACAGTGTTTTCATTTTGCTTTTCTTTTATCTGTGTCTTGTAACGGGACATCCTCCTCTTTCATTATTTTTCCTTCAACAGTAGTTGTCGATACCAGAACTGTTTTACAAATTTGCGACAGGTCAGTACCATCACAATTGCTTTTCTGAAAACTTTCATATAATTTTATACACAGTATGTTACATTCCAAGCTAAAATTTATGAAATGGAATTACAGTACTTTACAAAATATTTTAGTTTCGATGTTATTATGAGTAAGTGCTAGTTCTGAGTGTAGACTACAGTTATAATTATTTTTTAGTAACATTTGAAATTACGAATTATTGTCACAGTTACAATTTTTGTTATTAATTACACAATCCTGAACTGTTTCCTACATTTACTTCTGGATTCATTAATGAAATAATAATCGAAATTAATAATGTAAACAAAAACTAATAGGAATTCATTTGTTAAGGAAAGTTGTAAGCCCTTTAGAATATTGTGATTTCCGCAGAGTATTAGAGATGTAAGCATGCCTCTCATATGGTCGGACATATTTTTGTGCGAACAATGTAATTTCGGCTTTGTTAATGTGAAAAATCAAAAGACAGTATCATGACTAAAATGTGAGAAAATATATTTACGTAAAATCAAAAATTCTACAACAACAATCTTCAAATTTATTTAGACCAACCGGAAACGCAAAGTATCAGACCCCTATACAAGAAGCACTGGAGACATCTCAAGATGACTTTTTTGGAAACTTGCTTTTCTGCAAATTTATTCTAGTCGTCGATCCTCTTAAATCTTTATAAAAGACTTAAATGTGGACAGTAGATGGAAGAAGGAAGAGATTACAATCTTCAGTGAAATGTGTCAACAGGGAATTATGTTTTCTTTTTGACGACATAGTACTATATAGCCTTATACAAAACACAGTAGCCCTATAATCAAAATGATATTGATTACACTGCTCCACACCATCGCAATGTAGAAGCCTCGCTGTAATACGTTGATTGTTAACATGACAAATGTAGGGTACTCACGTAACGCAGTGTACGATTTTACTTTTTTACACTGTGGAATGAGCATTTCCTTTAGGCATATTCTGGACTGCAGAATACCGTAAAAGAGAAAACTTGGAGCGTGCAGACGGTCACCTTGCATGACGCTCACTGGCGGAAGGGAAGCACGTGATCTGTAAAGTCTAATGTGTTCTCTCGCTCCCTCTCGTACGGACAGCCCAGGAATTACGGTATTTCCGAACCAGGGGCTTGACACTGCCGCCCCCCCCCCCCTATCTATTCTTAAAAAATATGTTCATTTTGCAGCGCACTTCTTTCTGAAGAGTTTGATATATAAAACGTATATGTTCGAGGAAACTTAAGACGCGTGATTTCTAGATGCAACGGAGATTCGCCTGGCAGAGGCATCACGTATACTACGAGGTGCATTCGAGTTCTAAGGCCTCCGATTTTTTTTCTAAGTAACTACTCACCCGAAATCGATGAAACTGGCGTTACTTCTCGACGTAATCGCCCTGCAGACGTACACATTTTTCACAACGCTGACGCCATTATTCCATGGCAGCGGCGAAGGCTTCCTTAGGAGTCTGTTTTGACCACTGGAAAATCGCTGAGGCAATAGCAGCACGGCTGGCGAATGTGCGGCCACGGAGAATGTCTTTCATTGTTGGAAAAAGCCAAAAGTCACTAGGAGCCAGGTCAGGTGAGTAGGGAGCATGAGGAATCACTTCAAAGTTGTTATCACGAAGAAACTGTTGCGTAACGTTATCTCGATGTGCGGGTGCGTTGTCTTGGTGAAACAGCACACGCGCAGCCCTTCCCGGACGTTTTTGTTGCAGTGCAGGAAGGAATTTGTTCTTCAAAACATTTTCGTAGGATGCACCTGTTACCGTAGTGCCCTTTGGAACGCATTGGGTAAGGATTACTCCCTCGCTGTCCCAGAACATGGACATCATTATTTTTTCAGCACTGGCAGTTACCCGAAATTTTTTTGGTGGCGGTGAATCTGTGTGCTTCCATTGAGCTGACTGGCGCTTTATTTGTGGATTGAAAAATGGCATCCACGTCTCATCCATTGTCACAACCGACGAAAAGAAAGTCCCATTCGTGCTGTCGTTGCGCGTCAACATTGCTCGGCAACATGCCACACGGGCAGGCTTGTGGTTGTCCGTCAGCATTCGTGGCACCCTCCTGGATGATACTTTTCGCATTTTCAGGTCGTCATGCAGGATTGTGTGCACGGAACCCACAGAAATGCCAACTCTGGAGGTGATCTGTTCAACAGTCATTCGGCGATCCCCCAAAACAGTTCTCTCCACTTTCTCGATCGTGTCGTCAGACCGGCTTGTGCGAGCCCGAGGTTGTTTCGGTTTGTCGTCACACAATGTTCTGCCTTCATTAAACTGTCGCACCCACGAACGCACTTTCGACACATCCATAACTCCATAACCACATGTCTGCTTCAACTGTCGATGAATTTCAATTGGTTTCACTCCACCCAAATTCAGAAAACGAATAATTGCACACTGTTCAAGTAAGGAAAACGTCTCCATTTTAAGTATTTAAAACAGTTCTCATCCTCACCGCTGGCGGTAAAATTCCATCTGCCGTACGGTGCTGCCATCTCTGGGACGTATTGACAATGAACGCAGCCTCATTTTAAAACAATGCGCATGTTTCTATCTCTTTCCAGTCCGGAGAAAAAAAAATCGGAGGCCTTAGAACTTGAATGCACCTCGTATTCACACATTCAAACATCAAATTATTATTCGTTCAGAAATCAACTTAGAATGTGTTAAAACTTTCAAACATCAATTGGGATGCGTTTCAAACAGAAATATATAATCGATAGACCATCGTGCGTTGGATGCTATGTGACTGGCTGCTAGGTGCTTTGTGAGACAAGAATTTTTTTTACAAGAATATGAATTTGGCGCCCTCTGAAATTATCGTCCGGGGCAGATACCTCGGTTTGCTCCCCCCCCCCCTCCTCCTCCCCTCCTCCTCTCCCCTTCCCTCCACCTCATTACCCACTCTAGTTCCGGGCCCGGCTGCTGACCGTCTGTCTTCGGAAAACGATCGAACGAGTAAGTAGCGAAGGATCCAGGAACTGGTTTGCGTAATTCGCCGGTGGGGGCGCTCTTCCGAACTGGATCGTCCACGAACTGAAGAAGACTAACACGTATTCTTAGAAGAAGAAGAACTTCGACTGAGATCGCTATAGAAGAACTTCACTGTAGATAACCACTTTCGGAAAACTAAGTTACCAGCTTCAGAACTGCAGATTGAAAATCAAGAAACTGCAAAAAGGTGGGAATTTAAGGAGATGGGACCTGGATAAACTGAAAGAACCAGAGGTTGTAGAGAGTTTCAGGGAGAGCATAAGGGAACAATTGACAGGAATGGGGGAAAGAAATACAGTAGAAGAAGAATGGGTAGCTCTGAGGGTTGAAGTAGTGAAGGCAGCAAAGGATCAAGTAGGTAAAAAGACGAGGGCTAATAGAAATCCTTGGGTAACAGAAGAAATATTCAATTCAATTGATGAAAGGAGAAAATATAAAAATGCAGTAAATGAAGCAGGCAAAAAGGAATACAAACGCCTCAAAAATGAGATCGACAGGAAGTGCAAAATGGCTAAGCAGGGATGGCTAGAGGACAAATGTAAGGATGTAGAGGCTTGTCTCACTAGGGGTAAGATAGATACTGCCTACAGAAAAACTAAAGAGACCTTTGGAGAGAAGAGAACGACTTGTATGAATATCAAGAGCTC
The DNA here is from genome assembly GCF_023864345.2 of Schistocerca serialis cubense. Lineage (NCBI taxonomy): Eukaryota > Metazoa > Arthropoda > Insecta > Orthoptera > Acrididae > Schistocerca > Schistocerca serialis. The sequence goes on from NC_064647.1 coordinate 114,014,642, forward strand.
AGATGGCAACGCAGTTCTAAGCAAAGAAGAGAAGGCAGAAAGGTGGAAGGAGTATATAGAGGGTTTATACAAGTGCGATGTACTTGAGGACAATATTATGGAAATGCAAGAGGATGTAGATGAAGATGAAATGGGAGATAAGATACTGCGTGAAGAGTTTAACAGAGCACTGAAAGATCTGAGTCGAAACAAGGCCCTGGGAGTAGACAACATTCCATTAGAACTACCGATGGCCTTGGGATAGCCAGTCATGACAAAACTCTACCATCTGGTGAGCAAGATGTATGAGACAGGCGAAATACCCACAGACTTAAAGAAGAATATAATAATTCCAATCCCAAAGAAAGCAGGTGTTGACAGATGTGAAAAATACTAACGCGAATTCTTTACAGACGAATGGAAAAACTGGTAGAAGCGGACCTCGGGGAAGATCAGTTTGGATTCCGTAGAAATGTTGGAACACGTGAGGCGATACTAACCTTACGACTTGTCTTAGAAGAAAGATTAAGAAAAGGCAAACCTACGTTTCTAGCATTTGTAGACTTAGAGAAAGCTTTTGACAACGTTAACTGGAATACTCTCTTTCAAATTCTGAAGATGGCAGGGGTAAAATACAGGGAGCGAAAGGCTATTTGCAATTTGTACAGAAACCAGATGGCAGTTATAAGAGTCGAGGGGCATGAAAGGGAAGCAGTGGTTGGGAAAGGAGTGAGACAGGGTTGCAGCCTCTCCCCGATGTTATTCAATCTGTATATTGAGCAAGCAGTAAAGGAAACAAAAGAAAAATTCGGAGTAGGTATTAGAATTCAAGGAGAAGAAGTAAAAACTTTGAGGTTCGCCGATGACATTGTAATTCTGTCAGAGACAGCAAAGGACTTGGAAGAGCAGTTGATCGGAATGGACAGTGTCTTGAAAGAAGGATATAATATGAACATCAACAAAAGCAAAACGAGGATAATGGAATGTAGTCAAATTAAATCGGGTGATGCTGAGGGGATTAGATTAGGAAATGAGACACTTAAAGTAGTAAAGGAGTTTTGCTATTTAGGGAGTAAAATAACTGATGATGGTCGAAGTAGAGAGGATATAAAATGTAGACTGGCAATGCCAAGGAAATCGTTTCTTAAGAAGAGAAATTTGTTGACATCGAGTATAGATTTATGTGTCAGGAAGTCGTTTCTGAAAGTATTTGTATGTAGTGTAGCCATGTATGGAAGTGAAACATGGACGATAACCAGTTTGGACAAGAAGAGAATATAAGCTTTCGAAATGTGATGCTACAGAAGAATGCTGAAGATAAGGTGGGTATATCACGTAACTAATGAGGAGGTATTGAATAGGATTGGGGAGAAGAGAAGTTTGTGGCACAACTTGACTAGAAGAAGGGATCGGTTGGTAGGACATGTTTTGAGGCATCAAGGGATCACAAATTTAGCATTGGAGGGCAGTGTGGTGGGTAAAAATCGTAGAGGGAGACCAAGAGATGAATACACTAAGCAGATTCAGAAGGATGTAGGTTGCAGTAGGTACTGGGAGATGAAGAAGCTTGCACAGGATAGAGTAGCATGGAGAGCTGCCAGTCTCAGGAATGAAGACCACAACAACAACAACAACAACCCATAGAAGAACCAAATGACAACATCCCTTCATATCTTGTGCCGGCTACACATAAAAACTTTTCCTTGAATTTACAGGTGCATAATAAATGAAATGAGTGATGCATTGGCACGTCAGAATTAAAATTGTTATGACGTCACAATTCGCCAAAAAATCGTTCCCATAACGAAGAATGTCGTACCTGCCAGGGTGCGATAAGACAGCCAACAGTCAAGGCATGAGATGGGCTAACGACAAGTACAACAGGCATCGCTGCAGTGCAGAGAATCTGTCAGCAAAAATCAGATACATAACTGAAAAACAACGATTCCAAAATACATACATAAAAATGTCTGAGATGTTTGTAAAATACACACATCAAAAAACGTTTTACATCACGTGGGTTTCGAGAGTTCCGGGTACAGAAATCTGGAATAGATATCAACATAAACAACATTTCCGCACTTTTTATTGCTCATGGAACCCACACATTGCATGTTGTACCACCATACAGCGACACTTTCAGATGTAGTGGTCCAGACTGCTGTAGACACGGGTACCTCTATTACCCAGTAGCATGTCTTCTTGCGTTGATGCATGGCTGTATTCGTCGTGGCATACTACCCACAAGTTCATGAAGGCACTGTTGGTCCAGATTGTCCCACTCCTCAACGGCTATTCGGCGTAGATCCCTCAGAGAGGTTGGTGCGTCACGCCGTCCATAAACAGGCCGTTTCAATCTATCTCAGGCCTGTTGGATAGGGTTCACGTCTGGAGAACATGCTGACCACTCTTGTCGAGCCATTTCTTTACCCTGAAGAAAGTCATTCACAAGATGCGCACTATGGGGGCGCGAATTGTTGTCCATGAGGACGAATTCCTCGCCAATATGCTACCGATGTGGTTGCACTATCTGTCGGAGGATGGCATTCACGTATCGTACAGCCGATACAGCGGCGTACGTCGGCTCCACATAACGCCAAACCACAACAGCAGGGAACCTCCACCTTGATGCTCTTGCTGAACATTGTGTCTAAGGCGTTCAGCCTGACCCGGTTGGCAAAAAACACGTCTCCGACGATTGTCTGTTTGAAGGCATATGCGACATTCATCGGTGAAGAGAACGTGATGCCAGTCCTGAACGGTCCATCCGGCATGTTGTTGGGCCAATCTGTATCGCGCTACACGGGGTCGTGGTTGCACATATGGAGCTCGCCATGGACGTCGGGAGTGAAGTTGCGCATCATGCAGCCTATTGCGCGCAGTTTGAGTCGTAACACGACGTTCTGCGGCTGCACGAATAGCATTACTGAACATGATGGCGTTTCTGTGGTTCCTCCGAGCCATAATCCGTAGGCAGCGGTCATCCACTGCAGTAGTAGCCCTCGGGCGATCTGAGCGAGGCATGTCATCGATAGTTCTTGTGTCTGTGTATCTCCTGCACGTCAGACAACGTCGCTTTGGTTATTTCCCAGACGCATGGACACTTCCCTTGTTGAGAGCCCTTCCTGGCACAAGGTAATTATACGGACGCTATCGAACCGCGGTATTGACCGTCTAGACATGGTTGAACTACAGACAACACGAGCCGTGTACTTCCTTCCTGGTGGAATGACTGGAACTGATCGGCTGTCGGACCCCCTCCGTCTAATAGGTGCTGCGCACGCATGGTTGTTTACATCTTTGGGAGGGTTTTAGAGACATCTATGAACAGTCAAAGGAACTGTGTCTGATTCAATATTCAAAGTAACGTCTATCTTGAGGAGTTTTGGAAACCGGGGTGATGCAAAACATCTTTTAATGTGTGTATTTTTTATAATTTCTTCATGACAAAATACTGCTAAGAAATCCCATACACTATATTTACACGAATAAAGTAGTTAACATGTGTAGTTAGAGCACGAAGAGTTGTTGAACGGATCCTTCTACATCTACATCTACATCTACATGGATACCCTGCAAATCACATTTGAGAGCCTGGCAGAGGATTCATCGAACCACCTTCACAATTCTCTCTTATTCCAATCTCGTATAGCGCGCGGAAAGAAAGAACACCTATATCTTTCCGTACGAGCTCTGATTTCCCTTATTTAATCTTTGTGATCGTTCCTCCCTATGTAAGTCGGTGTCAACAAAATATTTTCTCATTCGAAGGAGAAAGTTGGTAATTGGAATTTCGTGAGAAGATTCCGTCGCAACGGAAAACGTCTATCTTTTAATGATGTCCAGCCCAAATCCTGTATCATTTCTGTGACACTCTCTCCCATATTTCCCGTGCTGCCTTTCTTTGAACTTTTTAGATGTACTCAGTCAGTCCTATCTGGTAAGGATCGCAGACCGCATTACAGTATTCTAAAAGAGGACGGACAAGCGTAGTGTAGGCAGTCTCCTTAGTAGCTCTGTTACCTTTTCTAAGTGTCCTGCCAATGAAACGCAGTCTTTGGTTAGCGTTCCCCACAATATTTTCTATGTGTTCCTTCCAATTTAAATTGTTTGTAATTGAAATACCTAGGTATTTAGTTGAATTTACGGCTTTTAGATTAGACTGACTTATCCTGTAACCGAAGTTTAACGCGTTCCTTTTAGCACTCATGTTGATGACCTCACACTTTTCGTTATTTAAGGGCAACTGCCACTTTTCACACCATTCCGATATTTCTTCTAAATCGTTTTGCAGTTTGTTTTGATCTTCTGATGACTTTATTAGTCGATGAACGACAGCATCATCTGCAAACAACTGAAGACGGCTGCTCAAATTGTCTCCCACATCGTTTATATAGATAAGGAACAGCAAAGGGCCTATAACACTACCTTGGGGAACGCAAGAAATCTCTTCTGTTTTACTCGATGACTTTCCGTCAATTACAACAGACAGTGACCTCTCTGACAGGAAATCACAGATCCAGTCACATAACTGAGACGATATTCCATAAGCACCGAATTTCACTACGAGCCGCTTGTGTGGTACAGTGTCAAAAGCCTTCCGGAAATCCATAAATACGGAATCGATCTGAAATCCCTTGTCAGTAGCACTCAGCACTTCATGTGAATAAAGAGATAGTTGTGTTTCAAAGGAACGATGTTTTCTAAACACATGTTGATGTGTGTCAATAGACCGTTTTCTTCGAGATAATTCATTACCTTCGCACACTATATAGGTTCTGAAATCCTGCTGCATATCGACGTTAACGATATGGGCCTGTAATTTAGTGGATTACTCCTACAACCTTTCTTGAATATTGGTGTTACCTGTGCAACTTTCCAGTCTTTGGGTACGGATCTTTCGTCGAGCGAACGGTTGTATATGATTGTTACGTATGGAGCTAATGCATGAGCATATTCCGAAAGGAACCTATTTGGTATACAGTCTGGTCCAGAAGACTTGCCTTTATTAAGTGATTTGAGTTGCTTCACTACTCCGAGGATATTTACTTCTACGTTACTCATGTTGGCAGCTGTTCTCGATTCGAATTCTGGAATATTTTCGTAGCATATCAGTTGCTTACAGAGAATTTCGCGACGACTGTCTTCTCTTTTTGTCATTGCGCCAATGCCGATGATCTAGCAATTGTAGCACCATACTTCCGTCTCTTCTTTTGGTGATTATCCAGTTCGGATGTTGGTGACCATGTTGGTTATTCTTCTCTAGTTGCTAGCAACACGGAATAGTTCCATCGAAGGCATATTAATCCAGCATCTAAGGTTGCCAAATCAAGATATTCGTCTTCTTCCAGAACCTCTTTTGCTGTTGATTTTTTGTAGCAAATCGTATCTACTTGTATTACGCATGGTATGTCATACATGTTGCAATTTTCGGCATTCCTCTATCTTCATTAATTTAGGCGTTGTGTTCATTCTTCTCAAAACTGCTACGCTGTTACGCTCTAGTCCAAGGTATTCTTAGGATCCGCCTCTGAACCCACAATTCAAAGCCTTCCAGCTTCATCTCTGTGTTTTTATTTAAGGTCCATGTCTCTACCCCTTATAGGAGGAGAGAATATGCACAGCGGTGCAAAAGTAGGATTTTTCTTCTTAGAGTCAGGTTACGGCTTTTGGAGGCAGAACTCATTTTGTGGGTTAGACTTCTTGCTTTCCCAATGCAAATCTTCGTTTCTTCCGAGTTATCCCAATTTTCATTTATTATGATTCCAAGGTATGTTGTTTTACCCTTTCTATAGTTCTTTGGTTTATGACAGTGGTGTGCTTACTGTAAGACCTTCAGTACACACACCATCAGATTATTTGACTTGTCGCTCTAACGAAGTAGGCGAGTGTCTCGTGGTCTTATCGTGGCGTGTTTACCTTCTGCCGTTAGGTCAGACGATAGAAATGCCACTTGCACGCTTGAAGTAGCAGATTGACGGTGACCAACTTTAAACAGAACTTGATTAATTTTCACACACATTTATTAAAATAACAATCAGAAACCTTACCTAACTTGATTCTGGATGCTATTTACAATTGACATTCTGAAGTTCCTTTGGTCTTGGTACGTTAATCTTATTCTCACATATCTCTGATATTTGACAAAAGTGTCTATACATTTATCTTCATGGCTATGTAAAGGATATGGTAATCTTATTAGGCGCTGACTGAAACTTGAGTATAGACTGGTACAGACTAATGCAGACTGGTACAGACAGGTGCAGACAAATGCAGACTGACTAATCGGAATTCTGTACACTCGTTATAATACCTCGCGCGTTCAGGTATCACTGCACGAGTGTGATCCGCGAGGAGAAAAGGTTCTACGTCAGCAGCAATCTCATTGGCTGCGTTACATATTAATACGCGGATCGGCGGAAGCAGAATTTGGTCCGTTTTTATGGCAGCGCCATCTCGTAGTGCGGAGACGGACGAGCGCTGCGCCTGCGCTGTTGTGCTTAGCGGGGCGCGCTCTGGTGGGAAAGTTGTGTACGTGCTGGCTACGAGGAACTATGTACACAACAATGACTGAGTTTACTTACTTCTGTGGCGAAGCTAACTGCAATGTTACTGTGCAGTGTTGCGTTCCTTGCTGCAGATGAGTACCAAGTCTCAGTAGGAACAGCTCCATAATGTGTGTTCACGAATTTATGTTACTTCCGAGTGAAATCTACACAACAGCAGCCGATCATTGCAAGACGCGCTTGCCTTCGTTCGGTGCTCTGGGGTGGGTCTGAAATGGCCGAGCCTGAATTCTACATCTGCATCTACATGATTACTTTGCAATTCACAAATAAGTGCGTGGCAGAGGGTTCATCGCACCTCATTTAAGCTACTTCTCTACTGATCCACTCTAGAACAGCGCGTCAACAAAACATTTCCACACTATGAGAAAACACTTCGTGATTAAAATTATACGAGAAGGTCCAGCCGAACCGAAATCCGCCTTTGTTTTGACGACTGCACCCCAAATTCTTGTATCATATCTGTGGCGCATACTCCTCTGTTTCACAGTAATACGAAACGAGCTCCCATTCTTTGAATTTTTTCGATATCCTACGTCAGTCCTATCTGATGCGGAGTTGTGGAAGCAGACTCTTTAGTAAAACTTTTATACTTTCTAAGCGTTCTGCCAATAAATGGCAGTCTTTACCTATGTGATCTCTCCAATTTCAGTAATTCGTTATTATAATCCCTTACAATTTAGTTGAATTTGCAGCCTTTAGAGTTGCGCGATTTATCGTGTTACAGAAATTTAGCGGATTCTTTTAAGTGATCATGTGGATGACTTCACACTTTTCATGATTTAGAGTCAATTGCCACTTTTTGCACTATACAGATATCTTGATTAAATCATTTTGCAATTCGTTTTGATCATTATGTGACGGCAAATGACAGCATCATCTGCAAACAGTCAGAGAGGGCTGCTCAGATTGCATCCTGAATCACTTATTATGACCGGGAACAGGTGGCCCGTAACACCTCCTTGGAGAACGCCAGATTTACTGCTGATTTACTCGGCGGCTTTCCGTCAATTACTACAAACTGTGAGAATTGTCACAGGAAATCACAAATCCAGTCACACAATTCAGACAGTACTCTATAGGCAGGCAGTTTAATTAGAACTCGCTTGTGAGGAACGGTGTCGAAAGTCTTCGGGAAATATAAAAATATGGAATCAATTTGACACCCCCTGTCGATAGGACTCATTACTTCGTCAGAATAACCGTTTGGAGGGCTCAGCAACATTTTGCTTCAAAGCAGCAGACACGGACATTACTAAGTTTCTATTTACACATGAAAACAGGAAAATATGGCTTTTTACACTGACAAAAAAAATGAATTTTTATAATTTTTTTTCCTTGGCGAAAAGTCGACCGCAATCCATTTGAGGTCACATACATTACCTGAATATTTTGTGACTGATTTTTGGACCACAATCATTAGAATCATATATTTAACTCATATATTAATAAAAAGTCATCTCTTAAAGGACGTAAACAATTTTATTCCTGGGTTTGACATTAAAACAAATACTTTGAACAAAATTCAGATTTTCAAAACAATTATTCTATAGAAAATAAAAATTTTACCTTTCCAATTAAATTGTGTAAGCATGTCCATCTTCCAAAATTATTTTGGTAACCAAGCAAAGTGCATCCAATAACACTCAGTCATTTCATACCGTGAAACGGTGCAATGCATTGCTTGCAAAGTGCTACCTTTCAGGAACTACAATTAAGGGAACATCTTTTCGGTTTTGCTCGTGTAGTGCCCACTGCGCGCCTACTCGAAGTACCTTTCACAGGCATGCGAGCTGCAGTTGTAGGAGGCAAGCTGACCTTGGAAGTGATGTGTGACGTTTTCTTACTAATAAGGACTTTGGGGTGTGCTATAGTTTCCGTCCTTGATTTGGAACACAAACTACATATTAGATCACTTGCCAGTATGCTCAGGAATGCTAAATGTGAGTGCTGTTTGCTGTGCATGGCTAGTTTGCTAGTTTATTTGTACAGAACATAGGAATTCACTATTGCTGCGTCTATAAAGTAATAAAAAGTTTTCATCCAGCCACGCCTAGGCTTCCGTACTACATTGTAGGATGCATGATGCTGGTCAAATATATCTACACCACCAATATAATGGCTTTAATCAGCAGTGGCTTGAGGACAAGGGATCATTTGCTTCCTCCACTTGTTGCCACGACATGTAACAAATGTTTTCTCTTCATCTACATCTACATACATACTCCGCAATCCACCATACGGTGTGTGGCGGAGGGTACTTCGTACCACAACTAGCATCTTCTCTCCCTGTTCCACTCCCGAACAGAACGAGGGAAAAATGATTGCCTATATGCCTCTGTACGAGCCCTAATCTCTCTTATCTTATCTTTGTGGTCTTTCCGCGAAATTTAAGTTGGCGGCAGTAAAATTGTACTGCAGTCAGCCTCAAATGCTGGTTCTCTAAATTTCCTCAGTAGCGATTCACGAAAAGAACGCCTCCTTTCCTCTAGATACTCCCACCCGAGTTCCTGAAGCATTTCCGTAACACTCGCGTGATGATCGAACCTACCAGTAACAAATCTAGCAGCCCGCCTCTGAATTGCTTCCATGTCTTCCCTCAATCCGACCTGATAGGGATCCCAAACGCTCGAGCAGTACTCAAGAATAGGTCGTATTACTGTTTTACAAGCGGTCTCCTTTACAGATGAACCACATCTTCCCAAAATTCTACCAACGAACCGAAGACGACTATCCGCCTTCCCCACAACTGCCATTACATGCTTGTCCCACTTCATATCGCTCTGCAGTGTTACGCCCAAATATTTAATCGATGTGACTGTGTCAAGCGCTACACTCCTAATGGAGTATTCAAACATTACGGAACTCTTTTTCCTATTCATCTGCATTAATTTACATTTATTTATATTTAGAGTTAGCTGCCATTATTTACACCAATCACAAATCCTGTCCAAGTCATCTTGTATCCTCCTACAGTCACTCGACGACGGCACCTTCCCGTACACCACAGCAGTATCAGCAAACAGTCGCACATTGCTATCCACCCTAACCAAAAGATCATTTATGTAGATAGAAAACAACAACGGACCTACCACACTTCCCTGGGGCACTCCAGATGATACCCTCACCTCCGATGAACACTCATCATCGAGGACAACGTACTGGGTTCTATTACTTAAGAAGTCCTCGAGCCACTCGCATACTTCGGAACCAATCCCATATGCTCGTACCTTAGTTAGGAGTCAGTAGTGGGGCACCGAGTCAAACGCTTTCCGGAAGTCAAGGAATATGGCATCCGTCTGATACCCTTCATCCATCGTTCGTAAGATATCATGTGAAAAAAGGGCGAGTTGCGTTTCGCAGGAGCGATGCTTCCTAAAGCCGTGCTGACACATGGACAGCAACTTCTCTGTCTCAAGGAAATTCATTATATTCGAACTGAGAATATGTTCGAGAATCCTGCAACTAACCGATGTTAAGGATATTGGTCTGTAATTTTGAGGATCCGTCCTTCTACCCTTCTTATATACAGGCCTCACCTGCGCTGTTTTCCAGTAGCTCGGGTCTTTACGTTCGTATCTTGACGTATCAGGGATATCAAATCGCCCCAACTGCACACGCCCCATGCCATTACAGAGCGTCCACCAGCTCGATCAGTCCACTTGGTACAATCTGAAACGAGACTCTTCCAACCAAGCATCATGTTTCCAGTCATCAGCAGTCCAATGTCGCTGTTGATGGGCCCAGACGAGGCGTAAAGCTTTGAGTCGTGTAGTCATCAAAGGTACACGAGAGAGTCTTCGACTCCAAAATCCCATATCGATGACGTTCCGTTGAATGGTTCGCACTCTGACACCTGTCGATGGCCCAGCATAAAGAAATGTGTAGCAATTTCCGGAAGGGTTGCACTTTTGTCACGCTGAACGAGTCTCTTCAGTCCCCGTTGGTCCCGTTCTCGCAGGACCTTTTTTCAGTCCGCAGCGATTCCGGAGATTTGATGTTTTAGTCAACTCCTGATATTCACGGTACACTGGTCAATTGGTCGTGTAGAAAAATCCACCCTTCATTGCTACCTCGGAGATGCTGTGTCCCATCGCTCGTGCGCCGACTATGACATTACGTTCGATTTCACAGAAATCTTGATAACTTGCTATTGTAGCAGCGGTAACCGATTTAAAAACTGCGCCAGACACTTGTTTTGTATTTCGGCGTTGCCGATTACAGTGTCGTATCCTGCCTGTTTACGTATCTCCGTGTTTGAATACGCATGCCTATATCAATTTATTTGGCTCGTCATTGTACGAGGGTCACACCAAAAGAAATGCACATTATTGTTTTTTTTTTTCTAATCCATATTTTATTATACATGTTTGAAAGTTTTACAGTGAGTAGATACATCCTTTAGGAACAATATTTTCATTTCTCCAGATTATTTCCATCCCTCTCATCTGCTTTATGCCATCTTGAACCAGCGCACGGTAAAATACCGGACCAACCTGTTGGAGCCACTGTTTGGCAGCGTGCATAAGGGAGTCATCGTCTTCAAACCTTGTTCCACGAAGAGAGTCTTAAAGTTTCCCAAATAGATGACAGTCACATGGTGCCAGGTCAGGACTGTAAGGCAGGTGTTTCAGTGCTGTCCATCCGAGTTTTGTGATCCCTTCCACGGTTGTTTGACTGACATGTGGCCGTGCATTGTCGTGCAACAGCAAAACATCCTGCTTTTTGCCGATGTCGTCGAACATGACTCAGTCGAGTTTGAAGTTTCTTCAGTGTCGTCACGTACGTATCAGTATTTATGGCGGTTCCACTTGGCATGATGTCCACAACCAGGAGTCATTCGGAATCTGAAATAACTGTAGCCGCAACTTTTCCAGCAGAGGGTGAGGTTTTGAATTTTTTTTTCTTGTGTGAATTTGCATGATGCCACTCCATTGATTGTCTCTTCGACTCTGCTGACAAATGATGGAGCCATGTTTCATCACCTGTCTCAATTCATCCAAGAGATTCATCTCCACCATTCTCGTACTGTTCCAAAAGTTCGCTGCATACCGTTTTTCTTCTTTCTTTGTGAACCATTGTCATCATCCTGGGAACCCACCTGGCACAAACCTTTCTTAACGCCAACACTTTCAGCATTCTATGGCAACGTAGCGTGACCATTCGTTCACTGTGATGCGTCTGTTAGCAGTCACCGATTGGTTAACTCTCTGCACATTGTCTGGAGTGTGTGCAGTACGAGGCCTGCCGCTGCGAGGACAATCCTCAATATTGCCGTGCCCGCTTTCATCACGTAACCTGCTTGCCCACCGACTAACTGTACAACGATCGACAGCAGCATCTCCATACACCTTTTTGAACCTCTTGTGGATGTTTCCCACTGTCTCTATTTCACAGCACAGGAATTCTACGACAGCACGTTGCTTCTGACGAACTTCAAGTGTAGCAGCCATCTTGAAGACGTGTTGTGACGGCGCCACTCACGGGAACAGGTTGAACTAAGTTTGAAAACAAGCGGGAAGGATGTATCTACACACTTAACTTTCACACATGCAGAATGAAAACTGGAATTTTTTACAAAAATAGTGTGCGTTTCTTTTTGAGTAACCCTCGTATATGAAGTGCTATTGCGTTAATGCCGTTGTTATAGCTGAGCCAGGTCGCTGGTCGATCATCAGCGATCGGCTTGTTATCTCTGGCGCGTCCCCCGGCGTGAGCATCTTTGCGTTGTCGGCTGGGGCGCGCGGGACGGCGAGAGGCAGTATGCTTGGGGCGGCCGGTGAGACTGGCGGAGTTGTGGCTCGGGTGTAACCACGTGTGTGACGTCTGTTACGCTGGGGCTGTTGGCGAATCGTGAAACTACTGCGGCTGTTACTGGTTGCCTGGAAGGCATTTCGTATAAACTGTACCAAGTACCGCGGTGAGAGGGGAGTCCGGAGTTGGTGTTGGCCTAGATGTTTGTACAAATTGAGGTGCCCGTGTGAGGAGCACGGCGTGGGCCTGTCGGTTGCTTCGTCCTTCTGGCAGCGACCGCAAGCGGATGTTCGGCCGGAATGTCTACAGTTTGTGTTGAGCGTAGTGTGAACAAGTTCTCGTAGGATGTGCTCCAATCCTGGCTCTTAGCCTGTGTTATTTGTGGGTGCCGCCCCCTTGTCTGTTACTGTTTCCGGGTGTCCTGTAAGATTTCACAGCAAAACTGTGTTTTTGTGGCATTCTGTGTTTCTGGCTCAGCCTCCGCCTAGGAAAGGGAAAGATTTGGAATTCGTTAATGCTGTAATTTAAACATATAACAAACTTTTTTTTATTCCTGTTTAATGCCAGACAGATTCATATTTAGTTTACCTGGTTATTGGCTTAACTCGCGCTTCACGCACTAAATCAGCTGATATTGAAATTGTTTATTTTTTTATTCCTGTTTAATGCCAGACAGATTCAAATTTAGTTTGCCTGGTTATTGGCTTAACTCGCGCTTAACGCACTAAATGAGCTGATACTGAAATTGTTTTTATATTGGAACAAATAAGCCCTCGGTCACAAATATTAAGTCAAAATTGACCTGCTTTCGACGCTACTATGAGCGTCGTCTTCAGAATTAGACTAACTGTTCTAAAACAAATTAGGTATATAGTACATTAATAAAATTAAAGTTTGTACTCACTGTAAAATATGCAGTACTTACAAGTGACATACTAAAAAAGATCAGAGCCGGAAAGGCGACGTCATGAATAGTTGTTAATAAGATGGCGAGCCGCTAAGGGCTGCTCGTACTTTAGTGAACAAGGGTTGCAACAAGACTGAGGTGCCCACATTAGAAAGTGTGGGCAAGTAAACATGGTGTTGCTACGAGCGCCATCTAGTAGCCGCAGAAAGAACCAGGCTACTGTACATTCAAAATTAGACACATGAAATTGTGATGCAGCTGATTCAGGCATAACGTAAGCACTAATAGTAATAGGATGAAGTTACATGTTTATCTTCTTTAAATAGAGATACATTTTGTAACGTAAGAAACGTCAGTTATGACATACAAGAAAACAGCAAAGATGTGACAGGAAAACAACATTTCGGTAAACTGCATGAGGAAATCTGAATCAAAGATCAAGCAATGGCTTTATACAGTCGAAAAAGTTTTTATTTCGCAGCTGCAGCTGTTCGTTGAGAATGAGGCCATCATGACGAGTGAGATGTTTGAATATCTCCAATTCCTCTAAGACATCTAACCTACGCCCCTTCTTTTCGGTATGCAGAATATTGTTATCGCCTCTGGCTTTAGGCACGTGTCCAGTAATTAAGAGATGATCGGCAAAGGATGAATTTAGGGGAGGGGTGCCGTTCTTTCTCAAAAGATGTTCTTTATATCTGATGGTGAAAGCACGTCCAGTTTGCCCTATATAATAGGAGGAGCAGGTATCACAGACGATCTTATAAACGCCAGAACTTTCTGTAGGGGAGCGAATGGATTTCAAATTATGAATGAAGTTTCTCTTTAGAGTATTATTAGTAGAGAAGGCAATATTGCAGTTGTATTTGTTGCGAAGCATTCGCTGAATCTGATAGGAAATGGGTGCTACGAAAGGAAATGAAAACGTTTTTTTGGGTTAATTTCAGTCCATGAGGCGCTGAGCGTGGTAGTTCTTGCAGGTTTCTTTTTTAGGATATCGTCCACTATGTTAGGCGTATATTCGTTGTTTTTTTAAATTCCTGTTTAATGCGAGACAGATTCAAATGTAACTTCATTTATGTATTTGAAATAAATGTGTTGGATTGACCTTAATGAGTTATGTGCAGTCGAAGTAAGGGACCCAGTCCTTCATTAGTGCTTAACTGTGGCGTGTGGCTCGGACCAGTAACCACAACTGTTTGCTCTGTGTAATGAGTTTTGTGACCTTTGTGCCGCGAATAGCCCCCACATTCAGTCAAGTGTTCTTCCCACTACACCGTGTTGGCACATTAAGTAAAGTTTTCTTAATTTACAGTCGTTTCAAGTGGAAGACTTGCAGTGGCGAAAAGCGCACTTAGTGACGGTACACACACACACACACACACACACAGTCACACACTAACAGTGAGCTCAGCGGAGAGGCCTAGTCTGTGCATACTGCAGGGAGCGGCTGTGTTTCGCCGGTGCCGTGCAGACGTGACTGGCGGTTATTCCAGCCGTGTGTCGCTGCAGACCATCACGGGACGCACCGGCCAATAAATTGGGAGTAATTTGGCGCACTGTTGCCGGGAGCCGCCGAGTTAGGGGACCGCTTAATGAACTCGCCAGCCGGTAATTGGATATCGCTGTCAGCGGCTCGTCCACCCTCGCACCTCGCCACATGTCCCGCGCTGGCGGCGCGACGCCCCTGGCTGAACCTCAGGAAGGGATACACGCACACACATAGGCTGACAACTGACGTCACTTCTGCTACACTGTCTGCATTTTTGTGAGAGACTCTGAGGTAACAAAAGTCATGGGACAGCTGCTTAACCCTTTCGTGAGCCTTGGGAAACATGCTTCCCACTACAATGAACTCACTCCTAGTCCCGTGCGATTCACAGTTCCCACCTCTGTACGGTGCTACCACCTAGTGAACAGTATAGGGTACTATTTCCAATCGGAAGTTCCCGCCGTTTTTTGCTGTACCTTCGCGCAGAGGCATTGTATAGCTGAGCGCTGCTCTGTAGAGGAGCCTTTCAGTGCTGTTTGCGTGACGTTTTGTGATTTTTTTCCCTCGAAGCTATAGTACAAGGTAAATACTTTTGATTTGCCCAAATTTATGAATGAAAACGAAAAATTGGAACGAGGAGAATTCCAGTTTGAAACAAAAGGATCCATTTCTGCAGCAAAATGGATGGATAACCGTCCAGACACTTTCCTGTCCTCAATTCGCGACCCATGAAAACAGCCATAGTGAAAAGGAAAAACAAGGATGGTACTAGTACAGACATTTCTTGTCCTGAAGTTGTGGCAGAATACAACAAAGTAATGGGTGGTGTCGATAAGTTTGATCAATTACTAGAAAGTTATGCTATTGGCAGACGTTCTGTAAAATGGTGGCACAGAATATTTTATTTCCTGGTGGAAGTTGCTTCAGTGAACAGTTTTATCCTGTGGAAAATAAGTAAAAGAGAGAGTGGACAGCATGATCAGCTCACATACAGGATCCATTTAGCCAGACAACTGATCGCTGGCTTCTAGTCCCAAAAAAATGCGTGGACAAAAACCTGTCTTTCTGGCAAAAAGGGGTAAAGTACCTGAAGATTTTCGTCATCTGACTGTAGGGGAGCATCAACCCATTTTAGGAGAAACCTACTGGACGTGCCGTCATTGTAGTACGAAAGCTGCGGAAAAGAGCACTCGGTGTGTTTGTACATATTGTCAAATACCACTTTGCATAGACCCATGTTTCAGAAAATTTCATGGCAAGTAATTGTGAACAATCATTGTAACAAGAGAAATAAATTTATCAAATAAATATGACATATATTGAAAAAGTTGTTTTTGTCAGTGGGAAGAATACTTCTCACCTTGTTGTGTGATCTCACTTTCAAAGTTGGAGCAAATTTCGTATTCTCTATGATAAATATACCTATCTGTTAACTACTATCTGCTCTCCATTCTTAAAAAAAACTGTTCAGTAAATTTGACCAAGAAAGGGTTAATAGCGTTCGGACCTCCTTTTGCCCAGCGTAGTTTTGCAGCAGCGCCACGTGGTATGGACGCAGTAATTCGTACAAGTCCGCTGCGAAAAGTACACATATCAAAAAAAGTTTTGCATCAGCCCGTTTCCCAGAACTCCTGATGACAGACGTCGACTGTGGATATTGTATCACAGAGACAGTCTCTTTGACTGTTCAGAGGTTGAGCCAGATCGCTGGTCGATCATCAGCGATCGGCTTGTTATCTTTGGCGCGTCCCCGGGCATGAGCATCTTTGCGTTCTCGGCTGGGGCGCGCGGGACGGCGAGAGGCAGTCGGTTTGGGGCGGCCGGTAAGACTGGCGGAGTTGTGGCTCGGGCGTAAGCACACGTGTGATGTCTGTTACGGTAGAGCTGTTTGCGAATCGTGAAACTCCTGCGGCGGTTACTGGCTGCCAGGAAGGCATTTCGTATAAGCCTGGCAGTGACAGGGGAGTCCGGAGTTGGTGTTGGCCGAGATGTTTGTACAAATTGAGGTGCCTGTGTGAGAAGCACGGCGTGGGCCTGTCGGTTGCTTCGTCCTTCTGGCAGCCACCACAAGCGGATGTTCGGCCGGAATGTCTACAGTTTGTGGTGAGCATAGTGTGAACAAGTTCTCGTAGGATGTGCTACCAGCCTGACTCTTAGTCTGTGTTATTTGTGGGTGCCGACCCCTTGTCTGTTACTGCTTCCGGGTGTCCTGTAAGATTTCACAGCAAAACTGTGTTTTTGTGGCATT
The DNA here is from genome assembly GCF_023864345.2 of Schistocerca serialis cubense. Classification (NCBI taxonomy): domain Eukaryota; kingdom Metazoa; phylum Arthropoda; class Insecta; order Orthoptera; family Acrididae; genus Schistocerca; species Schistocerca serialis. The sequence goes on from NC_064647.1 coordinate 114,031,588, forward strand.
CTGTGTTTCTGGCTCGGCCTCCGCCTAGAAAGGGGAAAGATTTGTGTCTCAATTGAATGGGGGGGGGGGGGGGGTTCGATTGGACATCTTTTGGAATTCCTTAATGCTGTAATTTAAACATATAAAAAACTTGTTCTTTCAGAATAAGCGCCTGTTTCTTTGGGACACTGCAGTTCATACAGGAGAGGCGTAATACACTCCTGGAAATGGAAAAAAGAACACATTGACACCGGTGTGTCAGACCCACCATACTTGCTCCGGACACTGCGAGAGAGCTGTACAAGCAATGATCACACGCACGGCACAGCGGACACACCAGGAACCGCGGTGTTGGCCGTCGAATGGCGCTAGCTGCGCAGCATTTGTGCACCGCCGCCGTCAGTGTCAGCCAGTTTGCCGTGGCATACGGAGCTCCATCGCAGTCTTTAACACTGGTAGCATGCCGCGACAGCGTGGACGTGAACCGCATGTGCAGTTGACGGACTTTGAGCGAGGGCGTATAGTGGGCATGCGGGAGGCCGGGTGGACGTACCGCCGAATTGCTCAACACGTGGGGCGTAAGGTCTCCACAGAACATCGATGTTGTCGCCAGTGGTCGGCGGAAGGTGCACGTGCCTGTCGACCTGGGACGGGACCGCAGCGACGCACGGATGCACGCCAAGACCGTAGGATCCTACGCAGTGCCGTAGGGGACCGCACCGCCACTTCCCAGCAAATTAGGGACACTGTTGCTCCTGGGGTATCGGCGAGGACCATTCGCAACCGTCTCCATGAAGCTGGGCTACGGTCCCGCACACCGTTAGGCCGTCTTCCGCTCACGCCGCAACATCGTGCAGCCCGCCTCCAGTGGTGTCGCGACAGGCGTGAATGGAGGGACAAATGGAGACGTGTCGTCTTCAGCGATGAGAGTCGCTTCTGCCTTGGTGCCAATGATGGTCGTATGCGTGTTTGGCGCCGTGCAGGTGAGCGCCACAATCAGGACTGCATACGACCGAGGCACACAGGGCCAACACCCGGCATCATGGTGTGGGGAGCGATCTCCTACACTGGCCGTACACCACTGGTGATCGTCGAGGGGACACTGAATAGTGCACGGTACATCCAAACCGTCATCGAACCCATCGTTCTACCATTCCTAGACCGGCAAGGGAACTTGCTGTTCCAACAGGACAATGCACGTCCGCATGTATCCCGTGCCACCCAACGTGCTCTAGAAGGTGTAAGTCAACTACCCTGGCCAGCAAGATCTCCGGATCTGTCCCCCATTGAGCATGTTTGGGACTGGATGAAGCGTCGTCTCACGCGGTCTGCACGTCCAGCACGAACGCTGGTCCAACTGAGGCGCCAGGTGGAAATGGCATGGCAAGCCGTTCCACAGGACTACATCCAGCATCTCTACGATCGTCTCCATGGGAGAATAGCAGCCTGCATTGCTGCGAAAGGTGGATATACACTGTACTAGTGCCGGCATTGTGCATGCTCTGTTGCCTGTGTCTATGTGCCTGTGGTTCTGTCAGTGTGATCATGTGATGTATCTGACCCCAGGAATGTGTCAATAAAGTTTCCCCTTCCTGGGACAATGAATTCACGGTGTTCTTATTTCAATTTCCAGGAGTGTATTAATGAGTATTTGTCATTCGTCAAATGAAGTGTATTTAATGTCTTGTTGTGTTCGGGGGCACGCAGCTGTGTTATTGAACTCATTTTGAAGTGTTCTGTCGGGTGAATGACTGCTCCCCACTTCACTTTATTCTTTTGAGTAGTATTGTAAGGTTTTTTGGATATTTGTCAATGGGATGTATTGATTCAATTTTGTTTTTCTCTTTCTTTTGAATTACGGAGAATTGTTTAGTTATCTGGTTACTGGCTTAACTCACGCTTCACGCACTAAATCGGCTGATATTGAAATTGATTTTTTTTATTCCTGTTTAATGTCAGACAGATTCAAATGTAACTTCATTTATGTTATTTGAAATAAATGAGTTGGATTGATCTTATTGAATTATGTGCAATCGAAGTAAGGGACCCGGTCCTTCATTAGTGTTTAACAGTGGCGTGTAGTTCGGGTTGTGAGCCCCGTCCTCGGATCAGAGGTGTCACTAAACCCGCCCAAAGATGTAAACAACCAAGCATAAACAGAGCCCATTACACAGAGGGGGTCCGACAGCCGATCAGTTCCAGTCTTTCACCCAGAAGCAGGTATAGGACTCGTGTTGTGTGTAGTTAAACCATGCCTACACGGTCAATACCGTGACTCGATCGTGTTCGCATTGTTACTTTGTGCCAGGAAGGGCTCTCAAAAAGGGAAGCGTCCAGGTGTCTTGGAGTGAACCAGAGTTCGGACATGGAGGCGATACAGAGAGACAGGAAATGTCGGCGACATGCCACGCTCAGGTCAGCCAAGGGCTACTACCGCAGTGCATGACAGCTACCTACAGATTATGGCTCGGAGGAACCCTGACAGCAACGCCACCATGTTGAATAATGCTTTTCGTGCAGCCACAGGACGTCGCATCTAAATGTGGCAGGGGTAGAATACAATTTGTACAGAAACCAGATGTCAGTCATAAGAGTCGAGAGCCATGAAAAGGAAGCAGTGGTTCAGAAGGGAGTGCGCAATAGGCTGCGTGATACGCCACTTCACTCCCGACGTCCGTGGCGAGGTCCATCTTTGCAACGATGACACCATAGAGTGCGGTACAAATGGGCCCAACAACATGCCGAATGGACCGCTCAGGACTGGCTTAACGTTCTCTTTACTGATGAGTGTCTCATATGCCTTCAACCAGACAATCGTCGGAGACGTGTTTTTAGGCAACTCGGTCAGCCTGAATGTCTTTGACACCCTGTCCAGCGAGTGCAGCGAGGTGGAGGTTCCCTGCTGTTTTTGGGTTGGCATTATGTGGGGCCTACGTACGCCGCTGGTGGTCATGGAAGGGGCCTTAACAGCTGTATCATACGTGAATGCCATCCTCCAAACGACAGTGCAACCATATCGACAGCATATTGGCGAATCATTCGTCTTCATGGACGGCAATTTGCGCCCCCATCGTGCACATCTTGTGAAAGACTTACTTCAGGATAACGACATCGCTCGATAAGAGTGGCCAGCATACTCTCCAGACATGAACCCCATCGAACATAGCTGAGATAGATTGAAAAGGGCTGTTTATGGACAACGTGACCCACCAACCACTCTGATGGATCTACACCGAATCGCCGTTGAGGAGTGGAATAATCTGGACGAACAGTGCCTTGATGGACTTGTGGGTACTATACCACGACGAATACAGCCATGCATCAATTCAAGTGGTCATGCTACTGGGTACTGGAGGTACCGGTGTGTACAGATGGCTCTTCGTTGATCATTACAGTCTTCTGCCAGGCAACGTCGAACATAGCGGGTACGCATCTTTGAGCACCCAACTCGTGTTCGAGTGTGTCAAACTAGACTACTGGCCACTAAAATTGCTACACCACGAAAGTGACGTGCTACAGACGCGAAATTTAACCGACAAGAAGAAGATGCTGTGATATGCAAATGATTGTCTTTTCAGAGCATTCACACAAGGTTGGCGCAGGTGGCGACACTTACAACGTCCTGACATGAGGAAAGTATCCAACAGATTTCTCCTACACAAACAGCAGATGACCGGCGTTGCCTGGTGAAACGTTGTTGTGATGCCTCGTGTAAGGAGGAGAAATGCGTACCATCATGTTTCCGACTTTGATAAAGGTCGGATTGCAGCCTATCGCGATTGCGGTTTATCGTATCGCGACATTGCTGCTCGCATTGGTCAATATCCAATGACTGTTAGCAGAATAGGTGGGTTGAGGAAGGTAATACGGAACGCCGTGCTGGATCCCAACGGCCTCGTATCACTAGCAGTCGAGATGACAGGCATCTTATCTGCATGGCTGTAACGGATCGTGCAGCCACGTCTCGATCCCTGAGTCAACAGATGGGGACGTTTGCAAGACATCAACCATCTGCATGGCTGTAACGGATCGTGCAGCCACGTCTCGATCCCTGAGTCAACAGATGGGGACGTTTGCAAGACATCAACCATCTGCACGAACAGTTCGACGATGTTTGCAGCAGCATGGACTATCAGCTCGGAGACCGTGGCTGCGGTTACCCTTGACGCTGCATGACAAACAGGAACGCTTGCGATGGTGTACTCAACGACGAACCTGGGTGCACGAATGGCAAAACGTCATTTTTTCCGATGAATCCAGGTTCTGTTTACAGAATCATGATGGTCGCATCCGTGTTTGGCGACATCGCAGTGAACGCACATTGGAAGCGTGTATTCGTCATCGCCATACTGGCGTATCACCCGGCGTGATGGTATGGGGTGCCATCGGTTACACGTCTCGGTCACCTCTTCTTCGTATTGACGGCACTTTGAACAGTGGACGTTACATTTCAGATGTGTTAGCACCCGAGGCTCTACCCTTCATTCGATCCCTGCGAAACCCTACATTTCGGCAGGATAATGCACGACCGCATGTTGCAGGTCCTGTATGGGCCTTTCTGGATACAGAAAATGTTCGACTGCTGGCCTGGCCAGAACATTCTCCAGATCTCTCACCAACTGAAAACATCTGGTCAATGGTGGCCAAGCAACTGGCTCGTCACAATACGCCAGTCACCACTCTTGATGAACTGTGGTATCGTGTTGAAGCTGCATGGGCTGCTATGCCTGTACACACCATCCATGATCTGTTTGACTCAATTCCCAGACGTATCAAGGTGGCTGTTCTGGGTACAGATTTGTCAGGATCTATGCACCCAAATTGCGTGAAAATGTAATCACATGTCAATTCTAGTATGATATATTTGTCCGATGAATACCCGTTTATCATCTGCATTTCTTCTTGGCGTAGCAATTTTAATCGCCTGTAGTGTACATACAGAGATATCCAGTTCTCCTGTGACGTGATTGACATGCCTATCACCTCGAATGACGGTGTCAATAAGTTCAAACACTGCATGACTCACAGCTGTGTGCGACCGACCGGCACGCTGGAGATGGACAAGTTTGCAGTGACAAACGCCTTACTCCACAAGTCATCGTGTTTTGTTCACCGGTAGATCTCAAAAAAATGGTTCAAATGGCTCTGAGCACTATGGGACTTAACTGCTGTGGTCATCAGTCCCCTAGAACTTAGAACTACTTAAACCTAACTAACCTAAGGACATCACACACATCCATGCCCGAGGCAGGATTCGAACCTGCGACCGTAGCGGTCACGCGGTTCCAGACTGAAGCGCCTTTAACCGCACGGCCACACCGGCCGGCGGTAGATCTCAGTAGACGTTCTGTAAGCGCTTATGAATATCTGCAAAGCTGTGGTTTTCCACAAAAAGAAATTCTATGACATCAGTCTGCCTTTGGAATGCACCTCTGTTACACACGCCATTTTGAAGATCACGTATAGCGTCGCCACCGATTGAATTTCATGAAACTTCAGGGTCTGAAACGGCAGTTTTTCACGACATTCCACAACAAAATTCCGCATTTTCCCAATCTAAATTGGCTGAGAAAATAAAGTGTTACAGCACTTATTGACCGTCCCTCGTATAATACTGCAATTAACAGACTAATCTGAGGACGTTAGAACTTCCGAAGAAGTTTTCTGCTTATTCAGATGGCTCTGAGCACTATGGGACTCAACAGCTGAGGTCATTAGTCCCCTAGAACTTAGAACTAGTTAAACCTAACTAACCTAAAGGACATCACAAACATCCATGCCCGAGGCAGGATTCGAACCTGCGACCGTAGCGCTCTTGCTGTTCCAGACTGCAGCGCCTTTAACCATACGGCCACTTCGGCCGGCTTTCTGCTTATTGTCAATAACAAACAATCCTTACAGGGTGTAATGGTACTTGAATGACGTAACCATTACGCCACCTCACCCCAACCTCTCGATACCAGCAATATTCTATTGTGTTTCTGTAAAATAGTTAACATATTTCTGTGACAACATTCAGATTTGATTTCATTAACATAGAGGTACTTCGATACATCGATATGTTTATTTTGCAATGATATTATTCTTACGTGTATTCTTTCTTTTGTCTCTATGATCTTTGACGTACTTGTAACTCTGATTTTTTGGCGCGTAAGTGATTATTAGAGAGTCAAGCTTTGGTCATCATGTTAGAAAGACGCAAATTGTATTCAGTTTATGAAATGTGAACTTTAACGGTGAGGAAGATACACTCCTGGAAATGGAATAAAGAACACATTGACACCGGTGTGTCAGACCCACCATACTTGCTCCGGACACTGCGAGAGGGCTGTACAAGCAATGATCACACGCACGGCACAGCGGACACACCAGGAACCGCGGTGTTGGCCGTCGAATGGCGCTAGCTGCGCAGCATTTGTGCACCGCCACCGTCAGTGTCAGCCAGTTTGCCGTGGCATACGGAGCTCCATCGCAGTCTTTAACACTGGTAGCATGCCGCGACAGCGTGGACGTGAACTGTATGTGCAGTTGACGGACTTTGAGCGAGGGCGTATAGTGGGCATGCGGGAGGCCGGGTGGACGTACCGCCGAATTGCTCAACACGTGGGGCGTGAGGTCTCCACAGTACATCGATGTTGTCGCCAGTGGTCGGCGGAAGGTGCACGTGCCCGTCGACCTGGGACCGGACCGCAGCGACGCACGGATGCACGCCAAGACCGTAGGATCCTACGCAGTGCCGTAGGGGACCGCACCGCCACTTCCCAGCAAATTAGGGACACTGTTGCTCCTGGGGTATCGGCGAGGACCATTCGCAACCGTCTCCATGAAGCTGGGCTACGGTCCCGCACACCGTTAGGCCGTCTTCCGCTCACGCCCCAACATCGTGCAGCCCGCCTCCAGTGGTGTCGCGACAGGCGTGAATGGTGGGATGAATGGAGACGTGTCGTCTTCAGAGATGAGAGTCGCTTCTGCCTTGGTGCCAATGATGGTCGTATGCGTGTTTGGCGCCGTGCAGGTGAACGCCACAATCAGGGATGCTTACGACCGAGGCACACAGGGCCAACACCCGGCATCATGGTGTAGGGAGCGATCTCCTACACTGGCCGTACACCACTGGTGATCGTCGAGGGGACACTGAATAGTGCATGGTACATCCAAACCGTCATCGAACCCATCGTTCTACCATTCCTAGACCGGCAAGGGAACTTGCTGTTCCAACAGGACAATGCACGTCCGCATGTATCCCGTGCCACCCAACGTGCAATAGAAGGTGTACGTCAACTACCCTGGCCAGCAAGATCTCCGGATCTGTCCCCCATTGAGCATGTTTGGGACTGGATGAAGCGTCGTCTCACGCGGTCTGCACGTCCAGCACGAACGCTGGTCCAACTGAGGCGCCAGGTGGAAATGGCATGGCAAGCCGTTCCACAGGACTACATCCAGCATCTCTACGATCGTCTCCATGGGAGAATAGCAGCCTGCATTGCTGCGAAAGGTGGATATACACTGTACTAGTGCCGACATTGTGGATGCTCTGTTGCCTGTGTCTATGTGCCTGTGGTTCTGTCAGTGTGATCATGTGATGTATCTGACCCCAGGAATGTGTCAATAAAGTTTCCCCTTCCTGGGACAATGAATTCACGGTGTTCTTATTTCAATTTCCAGGAGTGTATTTTCAAGTACCTTTTATATTATGAAGTGATGTTTTGGAACGTGTTACGTGATATTGCAACAAAAGTAATAAAAAAGAAGTGTAACTTAAATTCGAAGTGCTGATTACTTTTTATACATCACCATTGTCCTAACTTGCAAAGGTTTAATCTGCAAGAATGGTTTGTGAAGCGCATCTATAAAACTTTTGAATATCGCAGAGTAACACCTAGGCCTCTTTGCATCTGAGCTTGGAATCATCACCACCTAGATTTTCGACGATTGAGCCACGAGTTCACAACGAGACCAGCGTGGGAAACACGAAAAGATGAGTGCCTAGTTTATGCATTATTTCAAGAAATGACTTTATTAACTGTGCTCTAATTACACCTGCCACATAAAATAACTTTTTTGTTGCCCGAAAATGCAGTATTTATCAGCGTGAGCAACACTACAATCATAATTTATTTTTTACCTTTCTTGTGGCAGGGTTGTTAGAAGGGACAGTAACATTTTAATATTTGCCTAATTTGAATTGGCTTTGGTGGATATGGCCCTGAACTAAGAAAATTTGGCTGCTCACCTCAGGGGCAGATACGTAAGCAGCGTGGCCGGAACGGGGGAATGTTTTACTGTTCGTCTTTGAGTACTGATAACTCACAGGTGTGCGCAACACATAGCGATTAGCTGCCGCAGCATAACTTTTAACACAGATGTAAAATTGATCTACAAATGCGCATTAGAGTTACGGTAATTTTCAAATGAACTATATATTTCGAGCAAGACCATTCTAATACAACGCAACATATATACAAAGTTACATTCAAAACAAATATTTCGCCAAAATTTGTAAAGTGTGTCATACTGCATTTCAATACACGCCAATTATTTATCCGCTCACATAGACAATTACCCATGCACGACGCACACCCTGTCGCACAGCTTTAATTCCGCCAGTACCTCGTCTCCTACCTTCCAAACTTCACAGAAGCTCTCCTGCGAACCTTGCAAGCAAAGGTCCTGAGTTCGAGTCTTGGCCCGGCACACAGTTTTCATCTGCCAGGAAGTTTCATATCAGCGCACACTCCGCTGCAGAGTGAAAATCTCATTCTGGAAACATCCCCCAGGCTGTGGCTAAGCCATGTCTCCACAATACCGTTTCTTTGAGGAGTGCTAGTCCTGCAAATTTCGCAGGAGAGCTTCTGTTAAGTTTGGAAGGTAGGAGACGAGGTACTGGCGGAAGTAAAGCTGTGAGGACGGAGCGTGAGTCGTGCGTGAGTAGCTCAGTTGGTAGAGCACTTGCCCGCGAAAGGCAAAGGTCCCAAGTTCAAGTCTCGGCCCGGCACACAGTTTTAATCTGCCAGTAAGTTTCATACATATACATATACTTCTACGTGATTACTCTGCAATTCACATTTAAGTGCTTGGCAGAGGGTTCATCGAACCACAATCATACTATCTCTCTACCATTCCACTCCCGAACAGCGCGCGGGAAAAAGGAACACCTAAACTTTTCTGTTCGAGCTCTGATTTCTCTCATTTTATTTTGATGATCATTCTGACCTATGTAGGTTGGGCTCAACAAAATATTTTCGCATTCGGAAGAAAAAGTTGGTGACTGAAATTTCGTAAACAGATCTCGCCGCGACGAAAAACTGCTTTAATGACTTCCATCCCAACTCGAGTATCATATCTGTCACACCCTCTCCCCTATTACGTGATAATACAAAACGAGCTGCCCTTTTTTGCACCCTTTCGATGTCCTCCGTCAGTCCCACCTGGTAAGGATCCCACACCGCGCAGCAATATTCTAACAGAGGACGAACGAGTGTAGTGTAAGCTGTCTCTTTTGTGGACTTGTTGCATCTTCTAAGTGTCCTGCCAATGAAGCGCAACCTTTGGCTCGCCTTCCCCACAACGTTATCTAGGTGGTCTTTCCAACTGAAGTTGTTCGTAATTTTAACAGCCAGGTACTTAGTTGAATTGACAGCCTTGAGATCAGCGCACACTACGCTGCAGAGTGAAAATGTTATTCTGAACACAAAGACACTTCGTCATGCAGTTACATATTCATAATTTAGTGGTCTTTGAGGATGGCAGCAGTCGGAAGCAGAGAACAGTCGACACGAACTGTTCCGATTTGTGTCGACTTTTAGCAATCATTACTTCAGGTATGACGCCTAACTTACTGCAGCGTTACCAAAGGTGGTCTGCTGGAAGCTGATAACATAATAATTTATGTAGCTTACCATTTAATAACAAAATCAGTACATAGGGGGTCCTAGGTACCGACCTGAATAGTATTGCGTCTTGAGAAAGAAACGTTAGACGACCACTGCTTTAGACGGTACGCTGGCACATGATAAGCACCTTGCTAACACAGCTAAGATTGTACAGACACGAGCGAACCTGGTGCGAAAGCTGGCAGGCAGTACATGGGGAGCGTCCATTGCATTGGTACGCTCTGAAATGGAATACGTATACTCTGTATAGCCAAAGAAACTGGTGACCTGCCTAATATTGTGTAGGGCACCCGCGAGCACACGGAAATGCCGCAACACCACACGGAATGGACTCGACTAATGTCTGACGCACTGCTGGAGGCAACTGACACTGCAGGGTGACAAGTATTTAAACCGACAAACTCTGGGACGTTGTAGGGGACATCAAAACAAATATTTTTCACGTATGTCTTTTTTTCCTTTGAGGAGTATTTAAACCGGCAGAGGAAGATTTCTCTGGCGGCAAATTAATTAAACCAACAAACACCTTCCCATTTTTTTATGACCAAGAGACAACACATTAACACAATCCAATTTCAATTACAGCAGATTTTCAAAAATGCCTCAGTTGACACGTAAACAAAGGTTACACCGTCGGATCCTGTTCTGTCTGACACGGGCAAAAACCCCAGGAGTATCGTGAATTTTTGCTGTTGCTGCTACTATCCGGGCAACCAGATCCTATTCTGATGCAACAGGAGTTGCGTAAACAAGCTTGCGCATCTCTCCCCACACAAAAAAGTCCAAAGGGGACATATCTAGGGATCGAGCAGGCCATGGTACAGGACCACCTCTGCCAATCCACGTTTCTGGGAACCGTCGGTCCAGGAATCGACGCACACGACTACTGAAATGTGCCGGCGCCCCGTCATGTTGGAGCCACATGCGTCGTCTTGTAGGGAGCAGGATGTCTTCCAGAAATTCTGGCAATGCTCTGGCGAGAAAAATGTAATAGTGCCTGCCATTTAATGGCCTAGGTAGCAGATACGGCCCAATTAAACAGACGCCAACAACACCGACCCGCACATTAACGAAGAACCGCTTCGTTGGTAAACAACACAGAGGATGGAAATGTAGGATGCATTTCACACTGTTCCAGGTACCACTGCGAAAACTGTGCTCTGGGTGGATAATCAACTGGTTCCGGGTTGTGGACACGCTGTAAGTGAAATGGAATTAACAATTGCTCTCGAAGGACTGTTCTTACATTCGTCTGATTCGTCCCCATGTTAACGTGCAATTGCACGAGTGCTGACTGAAGGATCCCGCTCCACATGCTGCAAGACAGCTTCCTCAAATTGCAGCGTTCTTACCGTGTGACGGCGTCCCTGTCCAGGTAATTTACTAAATGACCCGGTTTCACACAGACGTTGGTACACAACAGCAAAGGTCGTATGATGCGGGATACGGCGATTAGGATGTTGTTGTTGATAAACCCGCTGTGCAGCTCGTCCGTTGTGGTGCGCTACGTAGTACGCACCCACCATATCAGTGTACTCACTCCACGTGTATCGCTCCATTAGTAAACAGAGACAATGCACTACTGCACTTGTGGACAGCAGTTGCCTACAACTGAAGCGCGTAATACGGCCACTAACAACTGAAGAGCGTAATAGGGCCTCCACCAGTTTAAATACTCCTCATAGGAAAAAATGACATTAGGGAAAAATATTTGTTTTGATGTCCCCTACAACCTCCCAGAGTTTGTCGGTTTAAATACTTTTCACCCTGTATGAACCCTACAGGGCTGTCCACAAATTCGTAAGAGTACGAAGGGGTGGAGATCTCTTCTGAACAGCACGTTGCAAGGCATCCCCGATATGCTCAATAATGTTCATGTCTGGGGAGTTCGGTGGCCAGCGGAATTGTTTAAACTCAGAAGAGTGTTCCTGGAAAGGCTCTGCAGCAATTCTGGACGTGTAGGGTGTCGCGTTGTACTGCTAGGATGGCCAAAGTCCGTCTGAATGCACAATGGTCATGAATGGATACAGGTGATCAGATAGGATGCTTACGTGTGTGTCACCTATCAGAGTCGTATGTAGACATATCATATCACTCCTAACTGCGCACGTCGCCACATTACAGAGCCTGCGCTCGCTTGGACAGTCCACGGCTGACATGTAGGGTCCATGGATTCAACAGGTTGTCTTCATAAACGTCTATCCGCTCGATATAATTTGAATCGAGACTCGTCCGACCAGGCAACATGTTTCCAGTCATCAACAGGCCAATGTCGGTGTTGACGGGCCCAGGCGAGGCGTAAAGCTTTGTGTCGTGGAGTCATCAATGGTCCACTAGTGGGCCTTCGGCTCCGAAAGCCGATCTCGATGATTTTTCGTTGAATGGTTCGCACACTGACACTTGTTGATGGCCCAGCACGGAAATCTGCACCAAGTTGCGGAAGGGTTGCACTTCTGTCACGTTGAACGATTTTCTTCAGCCCTCGTTGATCCTATTCTTGCCAGATCTTTTTCCGGCCGCAGCAGTGTCGGAGATTTGATGTTTTACCAGGCTCCTGATATTCACGGTACACTGGTGAAATGATCGTACGGGAAATTCCCCATTTCATTGCTACCTCGTAGATGCTATGTTCCATCGCTCATGCGTTCAAACTCACTTAAATCTTGATAACCTGCCGTTGTAGCTGCAGTAACAGATTTAATATCTGCCAGACGCTTGTTGTCTAATAGACGTGTTGCCGACTGCAGTCCTGTATATTGCCTGTTTACATGTCTTTGTACACTCCTGGAAATTGAAATAAGAACACCGTGAATTCATTGTCCCAGGAAGGGGAAACTTTATTGACACATTCCTGGGGTCAGATACATCACATGATCACACTGACAGAACCACAGGCACATAGACACAGGCAACAGAGCATGCACAATGTCGGCACTAGTACAGTGTATATTCACCTTTCGCAGCAATGCAGGCTGCTATTCTCCCATGGAGACGATCGTAGAGATGCTGGATGTAGTCCTGTGGAACGGCTTGCCATGCCATTTCCACCTGGCGCCTCAGTTGGACCAGCGTTCGTGCTGGACGTGCAGACCGCGTGAGACGACGCTTCATCCAGTCCCAAACATGCTCAGTGGGGGACAGATCCGGAGATCTTGCTGGCCAGGGTAGTTGACTTACACCTTCTAGAGTACGTTGGGTGGCACGGGATACATGCGGACGTGCATTGTCCTGTTGGAACAGCAAGTTCCCTTGCCGGTCTAGGAATGGTAGAACGATGGGTTCGATGACGGTTTGGATGTACCGTGCACTATTCAGTGTCCCCTCGACGATCACCAGTGGTGTACGGCCAGTGTAGGAGATCGCTCCCCACACCATGATGACGGGTGTTGGCCCTGTGTGCCTCGGTCGTATGCAGTCCTGATTGTGGCGCTCACCTGCACGGCGCCAAACACGCATACGACCATCATTGGCACCAAGGCAGAAGCGACTCTCATCGCTGAAGACGACACGTCTCCATTCGTCCCTCCATTCACGCCTGTCGCGACACCACTGGAGGCGGGCTGCACGATGTTGGGGCGTGAGCGGAAGACGGCCTAACGGTGTGCGGGACCGTAGCCCAGCTTCATGGAAACGGTTGCGAATGGTCCTCGCCGATACCCCAGGAGCAACAGTGTCCCTAATTTGCTGGGAAGTGGCGGTGCGGTCCCCTACGGCACTGCGTAGGATCCTACGGTCTTGGCGTGCATCCGTGCGTCGCTGCGGTCCGGTCCCAGGTCGACGGGCACGTGCACCTTCCGCCGACCACTGGCGACAACATCGATGTACTGTGGAGACCTCACGCCCCACGTGTTGAGCAATTCGGCGGTACGTCCACCCGGCCTCCCGCATGCCCACTATACGCCCTCGCTCAAAGTCCGTCAGCTGCACATACGGTTCACGTCCACGCTGTCGCGGCTTGCTACCAGTGTTAAAGACTGCGATGGAGCTCCGTATGCCACGGCAAACTGGCTGACACTGACGGCGGCGGTGCACAAATGCTGCTCAGCTAGCGCCATTCGACGGCCAACACCGCGGTTCCTGGTGTGTCCGCTGTGCCGTGCGTGTGATCATTGCTTGTACAGCCCTCTGGCAGTGTCCGGAGCAAGTATGGTGGGTCTGACACACCGGTGTCAATGTGTTCTTTTTTCCATTTCCAGGAGTGTATTTAAATACACATGCCTATATCAGTTTGTTTTTTTTGGCGCTTCAGTGTAGCTCACCTATTTGGCTCTGCAGCGTCCATGTGAAGATGGCTGATGTTCATTTGGACGCACCTATGAGAACCGTTAGTGGTACAGTGGGATGTACACGTTATGCCCAGCTCACCTTCGTCGAAATCCGGCTCTCTAAAATCTTTGCCAGGAAGTTTTAAATATGAGTCAATTTGTCTTCACGAAGATTTACCATCGATGCATAGGAAATGGCTCAGTCCTGACCAGCATTTGAAGGAAGGTTTTGTGGACTGGCAAGACAGCCAATCCACTAGGACGGGAGGCCGAAGGGCACGCGTTTAAGCTCACGCAGGATGGCGTGAGGTCTGGAACAGGACAAGGTCTTTATAGTAGCAGAAATAGTACGTAGCTTCTGGAATACTTAACTTTAATCTATAATTGGTGAACATCGGTCTGACGGTACATGCATCACAAGATAAATAGCAATTGATAATGGCGCCTTGCTAGGTCGTAGCAAATGACGTAGCTGAAGGCTATGCTAACTATCGTCTCGGCAAATGAGAGCGTAATTTGTCAGTGAACCATCGCTAGCACAGTCGGTTGTACAACTGGGGCGAGCGCTAGGAAGTCTCTCTAGACCTGCCGTGTGGCGGCGCTCGGTCTGCAATCACTGATAGTGGCGACACGCGGGTCCGACGTATACTAACGGACCGCGGCCGATTTAAAGGCTACCACCTAGCAAGTGTGGTGTCTGGCGGTGACACCACAGAAGGATTCCAGATGCTCTCACCGTGTGTAGACACAACAGGCACAGGTGGGACTTCTGCACTGATGTTGTGACAATGAGACACACTGTGACGTATCACTGGCGGCATCAAGAATCTACGTGAATCATCCGACGAGGTTCTCCACCGAGTTGAATCTACAGGCATTCGTTTATAATCCGGCGTAAGTTGTTGTACACGTGTTCTGTTTATTGAAGAGTGTATTGGAATCATTGATTTGGTACTGCAATTGATGCACACGCCAATAACAATAAAACGAATTTAAAAATTCGCTCATTAAAAGCAATAATCTTACATTGAAAGTTTAACACAATAAGAAAAGTATTACTGTAAGAGAATGTGTACATCTCGAGGCGAGGCTACGTAACTGGCGGTGCGCAGCTTACCCAGACTTTCTTCATCCAGTGTTTCATTAATATAAGCATGTAGAAAATTTTCAACAAACTTTACATTCATTTCAAACATTTTCGAATGTTTCGTCACTGCCCCGCCCTCGGCCCCCCCCCCTTTCTCCCACACACACACACACACACACACACACACACACACACACACACACACACACACACACACAGCATAATGAAAGCAGAGAAAACAACAGAAAACAAACGGCAAACGGTGAAATGTTTTGTGAAACCATTTGTATAAGAGGCAAGTAGAACAGAGAAAAATTTGACGCGCCTTTGAAACATGTTCGAAATCACGTTCAGCAGATGAGATGCTCATATTCTACTTCTTCAGCTTTTACCGCCGCATTGGACCACTTCAGTCAATCATTTTCTGGTCATCTTCTTCAACAGGTTTTCTTTCCAAATTGCCCGCTATCTTTTCATTCATTCTGCACTTTTTGTACTTCCTCATCTGTAAGTACTCTTTTAATGTTTGTCATTTGTCTGTTTTTGGTTTAAATCTTTTTTATTTCTTTGTTGTCCAGTTTCTTTAAATTTTCTGTTTTGTTTTGCAAATCGTTCAAGGTTAATTATAGCTCTTCTCTAGCTTCCATGATCTCCTTTATCCATCCTTCGTGCTTTCCCTTGTTTCAGAGTTTCTCTGTTATTATTCTTAATAATATGGTTTCAAGTGTCCTCGTAATGTGACAAAAAAAAGATCCTTTCTTTTTGTATGGTGTCTCTAATGGGCTCCACTTCGTTGTACGTCACTTCTTGATTGATACACATTTTTATTGTATGTAGACTACGTTAATTTTTTCGCTTACATAATTTTGTTAGTTCTTACTTACCACGCTGGTTCCTCGTCCAAGTTGTGTGTTAAAATTTCTCCAAGGTGCTTAAATTGTTTCGCTATTTTTACCTCCCTGTTATTTTCCGTTGTATGGTAGATCACTAGCGCTTGTGCTACCATTATCTCAGTTTTTTCGAATGATATCTGGAGACCTATTTTTTGTGCTGTCTTTTGTAAGCTTGTTATTTGATTTCTGGGTTCTTGAATGTTATTAGCTAGTAACGCTAAGTTAGCAATTTCAGCTTATCTAATCTGTCTTGGTTCCAATTCCTACAGTTTCAGGGTTTCCCTTGTGCCATTCCCCTCACGCACTCCATTACACAGCTGAAAAGTAACGGGGATAGTTCTATTTATACTTTTTATTAATTTGTGATAGAGACGGTAATTCCTTAATATATTCATCCCTGAAGATCAGTAGATACAGTCGTAAGCTTTTCTGAAGTCTGAAAATGTTATGACTTGTTGCTGTCGTCTTTTTTTTTTTGAGTAATCAATTACCAATTTCAAAGTGTTTATTCTGGGCAGCTTCTCCAGGATCTAAATAGTGCTTTGTATTCCCCTAGTTCCAGTCCATGTTGTCTTCCAGATGTTGCAGTATACATTGGTGCAATGACATCTTCACAAGTTCTGCTGCATATTTCTAAAGTTCACGTACATTTGATCTTCTACACTTGCTTTATAGTTTTTGAGTTCTTTCAAAGCTTTGTAGGCGACATGGGTTGTGGATGTTTTACTGACAGTATCCGTGTTTTTGTGTAGTAGTTGTGCAGGATATTTGCTATTAGGTAATTTTTAAATGTTTCTGCCAAAATTTCTGTATTTTTTCTAGTGCTTTGGACTTTCTTATTACTTTTATTCTTTAACATTAATGTTGAAGGGTCATATCTTTGTATTCATATCTTTGTAATTGTCTGCTAAATATTTTGTAGTAGTCCCTTGAGTTTGTTTCTTCGCTTTTTGTTTCTATCATTAGAAGAATGTCTTTATGATATTGGTATTTAACTCTTCTTATTATTTTTTGGTTTATCTTTCTTTGTGCTGTGAGTTCCAATTGTGATCCTTCTGTTTTATGACACCAATACCTTAACCAAACCTGGTGTCTATCTACCACTGTTTTCATAATTCCACCATTGGTGTTTCTTCCTTGGATTCACTGAGGCTACCTGTTCAGCTGTTTGTTTCATCTGGGTAAATATTTCCTCTCTATCATTTGTTTTTATTTATGTCCCTAGTCTGGTCTTTGTAGTCCTTGTTGTTTATCAATTTATGAGCTTGCAGGTTCTCTTCTTTTTGGGGTGGGATTGTTACTTTTCAAGGGGGTTAATTTAATTTTTATCTTTATCACGGAACGGTCTGTTCTAGTATCTGTCCGTCGCAGAGCTTTCACGAGTAGATTTCCTTGTGGTGATTTTTATCCATACAGACACGATCCAGTTGCCATTCTCCTCTTTACCAGTCTAGGTGTTTACCAGTCTTGAGATTATTTGGTCTTCTCTTGAAGTATGTTGGGTCTGAGATCATCTCATGGCTGTTGAAGAATTCCACCAGCATAATGCCATTCCTGTTTGTTCTACTTTGTGTTGGCCATTTTCCTATTACGTCTCTTATGTCTTCTCCCGTTCTAAATAGGTATTACAATATTCAGTTAAAGTTTCAGTGTGATTTTTCTTTATGTTTGTTGTCGTCTGCTCCAATAGATTGGAAAATTCATCTGCGTCTTCTCTATGTCGTCTCTTAATATTGTTATCATTAGTTGGGGAACGGGAGTTTAGTATCGTGCATAGTTTATTTGCAGCTTTTAAAGTTAGTGTTTATAGCCTTGCGAGATTGTGATTTAGATTCTATTATGGACTCGATCATTTTAAGAGGGACCACAAATCACGTTCCGAATTGTGGACATTGCTTCACTACTCTTCTTCCTGGAATCCCCTTACAAATTCTATATACTTGCGATTCTATTCGTTTCTTATCGGTGTTTCTCATTTCTTGAAGTCCAGTTATTAGAATCCCTTTGCGATCAACATCTGCTATCAAAATTTTGAGTTTCAGTGGTTATTAGA
Source organism: Schistocerca serialis cubense (assembly GCF_023864345.2). Lineage (NCBI taxonomy): Eukaryota > Metazoa > Arthropoda > Insecta > Orthoptera > Acrididae > Schistocerca > Schistocerca serialis. Next base: position 114,049,758 of record NC_064647.1, read on the forward strand.
TGGAATTTATGCTGTGTTTTGCTATGTACTTTATCTATCCTGTTTTGAGTCTAAATTTTGATGTTCTTTCAGTCTTGAGTATTTTCAGACGCTCCGACTCATCGGAGTTATCCTTAAGTGACTGCCCAACATATCCGAGTCAGTCTCCGTAAACAGTAGCCAAGTGGTGGATTTTTTCCTTATATACAACTTTAAATTCTCAACCATTGATTGATTGATTGAGAATTTAAAAAGTTCCACATGTGTTATAGATCATTTCGTGCGTCATTCAAAGGCGCGTCAAATGTTTGTCTAATCTGACTTACTTTTTACGTTCCGATAAATCCTTCCGCAAAACGTTCAACTGTTCTTTTTCCAATTTTCATTGTCAGGTTTTCTTCAAAAAGCAGTGAATATAATATATTTAAATATCGACCGGTGTTCTTTGTTATTAAGAGAATGCGGAGACGCCTCGTTAACATAGTTAGAAGGAGATGTTCTCGAAAGACTTCAATTTTCCCTCAAATGTAAAAGTTTTTGTTCATAACGCTTGAAACGTCCCCTTTAAACAATTTATATATGAGACTGTGCTTATACTGACACACAATACTTTGTTAGCGCAACGCAATCTGACTATCAAAGATCCCTGCAAAAGAATGGCCCTGACTAACATTAAACTATACCTTTCACAAATCACTTACCTCACAAAAATCTTCGCTGCTCAAGCTACTGCAATACAGCGAGCGCCACTACTGCCAGCTAAATAAAAGATTCAAACTATGGAAGGCACTAACTACTGATAGGGATAGTTAGCAAATGAAAGATATTAATAGAGAACAAACAATGTATTTACCTTAATATCATCACAAGTCATAATATATATATCAGTTCATGACAAATTACAAATCTCCGCCATCTCTCTCCCCACATCCACCACTGCTGGCGGCTCACCTCCAACTGCGCAACGCTACGCGCTGTTCACAGCCAGCTGCCTAACACTACAATGGCGAGTATTACAACAATGCAAAGTAGCCACAGACTGCACACAGCACAGCCAGTGATTTTCATATTGAGCGCTACGTAACGTTGCCAATAAGAAAACATAAACAGCCTACTTACATAGAGAAAACATAAACAGCTTACTTACATAGAGAAAACATAAACAGCTTACTTACATAGCCCCCATGCTCCCCACAAAAAATTTTACAAATTTTTTTTTTGGGCAGTGGCCAATAATGATTTGATAAAATTTTTCATAATTACAATAACAAAGAAATCAAATGCACACACTTATTGATACAATGTTGGTCAAAAGCTAAAATTGTCTCACAGTCCATAAAGACAGTCCTAATCGTACATAACAGGAGAATAGCAGTGTTTTTCTCAAAGTCTGAGCAGTAAAAGAAAATGCACACGGAAGTAGTGGATTTCCATGGAGTCTTGAAGAAGCAGTGTTGTCCTCCCAACGGAAAGACAGAGCTGACTCTTGACATGCATACAGGTAATGGGCCACAACAGAGCAAACCCACAGCAGAGTCAGTCGTAGTTTGGAAGAATATTGGTAGGTAGGTCATCACAGAACAGACCCACTGTAGTCCTGGTAGAGATTACGGTATTGGTGGGCCACCAGAGGTGCAGACCCACTGCAGTCCTTGTAGAAATAATGGTATTGGTAGGTCATCATAGATGCAGACCCACTGTAGTCCTTGTAGAGATAATGGTATTGGTGGGCCACCAGAGGTGCAGACCCACTGTAGTCCTGGTATAGACGGCCAGCAGCCATCCGTTGCGACTGTGCAGGTGCACAATCACCATCGAAGATTCTTGCAGAGAATATAGCAAGTCCATAAACCACCACTTGTGCACTCAGAAAGTTTTTCTTTTAATTGTCCTTAGAACCAGCAATGCTGTTATCCAGTCCCTTGCTGAATTACCAACACACGTGCAAACACTATCAGTCCCTACTTCTCACATATTGTCCATATACTATGACCAACAGAAACGTGTGCAGTGAAATGTAACTAACAAGTTAATAATATCATGAACTGGTGACAATTACAATTTTATAACATAAGAATACAATAACAAAGGTACAAAATACATCATTAAAAACATAACAATATAGATAACATTTGTAGTACAGGCTTTACAAAAGAATAGAAATAGACATATACATCAGTGTTACAGGAATTATGACATGAGTACATACATAGAAGATCAGAATAACTTGCGAAACATCAACTTCACACATGAGCATTTAAACAGAATGAATAATATCTAATATCTTTACAAAGTAAATAACATATTATTAATGCCAATTATATTTGAGGATACCAGTATTCCTCATCATAGTGAATGTAGCTTAATATTAAAAGAAGAAAAAATTCTATGAAACTACACAGAGACAGGAAGAAAACAAATACACAAGGGTACACAAACACGTACTGGGATAACACAAAAGGAAAGGACAGGGTTCGTTTTCAGTGTAACATTTGGTACTGCAGTCCAACCTAAAACTTCATATATCTTTCCTTTTATTTCATCCGTTGTTTCCACCAAAAAAATTCTATCTAAGCATGCTTTCTGTATTTAAATGTTCACACATTTCGTACCTCAACATTTATTTCCAAGAAAATCCTACCTAAACCTGTTTTCTCAATGCATTTCTTCCAATTCATCGCAACTCATTCTCTTAGAGGCTACCCCCTCTTAAGCTAACTTAAATCTACTGAGCTCAGATGCTAAACTAAGGGACGAGGCAATGCAGCATCACATAACAAATCAACACAAACAGCAATGCAAAAAAATGCAAATTGGCAAAGCTAGCAGCATAAATGAGCAAAAGTCAAATTCAATAACACTATGCCTGGCAAACAGCAGCAACTTATACCTAAACATGACATAGCGCAAGCAGAAAAAATATTACACTAAAATGGCCATGTCTAATACCTATGTCACATCTTAACATTAGAGTGATGCATCACAAAAACTTACGCTAGTAGATAAGTTACCAAATCGTAAAAAAATTATTTATGCAATTCCTGTGAAGGGAAATTTCTTTTTGTGCTCCCTCATTTGTTTTGGATGGATCATAAAATTATTTACTGGATCTGTAGGCATAAAATATTTATATTAGTACATATATTAAATTTTATTTTAACCATTGCTGCAGTGCAGCTAGAAACTTGATATTAAACAAAATGTGTAAATAAATACATAAAGCAAGCCATATGGCATTTTTCTTAACTAGCAAGACAATAGCTGTGAAATGTTTCTCATCGTTTCATTAGGCATTTCAGTAAATATCATAAATTACGAGCTCCACAGTATGCTTTCAACAAGGAGATGTCAGTAGCACGTACAATGGCCTTCCCTTTCTTTTTTTTTTCTACCTGTGCCGCTGAAAAGGGCTCGCAATAATGGCTTTTTCTCCAGGCGTCTGACACAGCTGGGTGCCCGCGACGCATTACGTGCAGGTGGTCACTTAACTTTCTTACGGAAATATTTACCGCTAAAGTGACAGTCTGATATAAAAATATTTCACAGGTCAAGAATTTGCGTTACAAATCTGTAGAAACAAAATGCTATTGATATAACAGTGTCCAAAAAAATTTTCGTCTGCATTGTAATACATTCACGCATATACACACACATTTCATAACTCTTAAAGTACGTTTCTTGGTTTCCAACATCCTTTTCATAAATCAGAGTCCCTAACCACTATTCATTATTCCTTACCTTATTATACATATACATATTCGTCGACACTTCTTCAATATTTCATCCTGAGAAACATGTAGCATAATCAAATTCCTCATATACGGTATCATCATCTTATTGATCATAAACATACCTCAACAGCATAATACACATCGTCGTCGTAATAATAACATCATAACACCTCAGTCAAATCTCAAAAACGTCGTAGCTTTCTGCAATAATATCAAAACCTAAAAAAATTCTCTGCTCATGTCAAAAGCGTCAGCTGCCTCAAACGTACTTTAAAAATCATGATCTCATACCAAATACATCATTCAAAGCTCTCATAGTATCACAATGGTTCCGAAAAAATATGAAGAGTTCACACAGTACAGACAAAATACAATTTCGTAAGTGTGAAGTTATCCAACGGTGTAATTACGTAAACATCTGTCACTGATATAGTAAAATAAATGTTTGTCTCTCTCAGTTACATGATCAGATAGCTGTGTAATTTGTGTGTTAGAGAAATATGGTACCGATGTGTAAAGTTGTATAAGCAAATACCATATTAGCTAGGGTTCCTTGTGGTTGCCACACACATGGTACACAAAGTAGACGTGTACCCCCCTGAGGATTAATGTAATTATACCCTCAGGTGTTACAGATTACAGGAATAGAATGAAATATATCACGGAAAACTTTCTTTGTAATTCAAAAATCTTGAAAAATAAATGGCTTAAGAACAAAATCTCTCAAATGCGTGTCCTGTAGCGCTAAATGTGCGTCTTGCTGTAAGATAATTCTGTGGAAGTGTCGTACTTATCGTCCTCCGAAAGCCAAGTTCTGCAGAAGTCAATGTACTTACCTCATGATAAACAAAAGTGAAATGCTTTATGTATAGATATCTTAGTTATTACGCTTATTGCCGTGATGAAGAAAGTACTGTGCTGTAACGTATTGTTGTGCTACGGAAAAGACAATCTCATTGTTGCTGTACCACAAAAGTTACTACTAAAACATGTTTTACTTTCCAGAAGAATTCAGAAAAACTGTGCAGATATAAAACAGATACACTGCAAAAGCAACATTGTAAATTGTCACTCATTAGTAGCGTCGTGATAAAATCGTGTAGCTGTCACATGAACTAACCTCTGTGTCATCTGGTATCTCTCAGAAAGCACATTAATTCAGAATGTATTTTCAAATAAACCAAAATGTTGCATTAAAATCTCATTAGCAGTACTGGTAAATGTTCTAAGTATGTGAGCCTTATAGTCGTTACGTAATTGTGCAACAAATAAGCAAGAATGTACACACACAATAACACTGTGACGTCTGTTCACTATAACAATGCATTCGTCATTTCTGTGTAAATAAGTTCTCTTGGTTGTTGATTGGATATTGTACTTCAAACATTGTTGTATGTTAACAGTTTCTTAAGCATACTAGTAACGTGAAGTGAAACGTTTTATGGCAAAGACAAAGTTAAAAGGCAGATTATCTGTCAATAAATGGTTTTACATGAGAAATGTGGTGTAAACCTTTACTCTTCCTAGTACGCAGAGTTTCAACTTCAACGCAATTATCATGTGGTATACGTCGGATTCTGTAAGGTCCATTGTAAACTAGAAAGAATTTGTGACTCAAGTGTTTCTTCTTATGTGACAATGAATGAGCTTTAATGAGAACTTTCTGACCAATATACAATTTCTTTGCATTTGCTTTACCGTGTAGTTTTCTCCTTTTGTCTGCTGCAGATTTTATATTTTTAAGAGCCAAATCAATTATGTCTTTGTGTCGAAGTTTACGTGTATTCGGGAAAGGTACAAGCTCTCTGATTCTGTTCGGTGGTTCTTCATTCTTCAGTACAAGAGTAGGTGGTAAAGCAGTGGAGTCGTGAGGCATTTCATTCAGCACGTTTTGAAATAAGTGTAAATATCTGTCCCAATGCTGATGCTTTCTGTGACAATAAAGTCTGCAAAGCTTATTGATTTCTTTCATAATCCGTTCAGACGGGTTGCAATGTGGTGAGTACAATGAAATAAAAACAGGTTTGATTTTATGGTTGCGAAGCATGCGTGACCAAACAGCAGATCTGAATTGCGGTCCGTTATCTGAAATGACTTTACGAACGTGTCCAACTTCACGTAAGAAATTTTTAACAAAGGCGTTGGATACAGACCGTCCAGTGGCTTTACGTAACGGAGTGAAAGAAACAAATTTTGAAGTAAGTTCAACAGCGACTAGAACGTACGAAAATCCATTGGATGTTCTGACAAGCGGTCCCAAGAGATCAACAGCAGCAAATTCTTTTAATTTAGCAGGAATAATAGGAAACAACGGAGCACGATGTGAGACAGTAGATGGTTTCGCCTTTTGACAAAGTTTACAAATAGACAAGACTCTTCGAATTCGCTTTTCCATATTGTTAAAATAACAAGTCGTTCGAAGAATATGATAACATTTTCGTGGGCCAAAATGTGCGTAGCTGAAATGAATGTACCAAATGAGCTTATTAACAAAATCGTCTGGAATGCAAAGTACCCATAGCTTGTCATCAACAGTGCAGCGTTTGAAGAGTATGTTGTTTCTAACCAGGTAATAATGCCGAATCTGTGTGTGTGTCTTTTCATGCCATTTGCTCTTGATGTCTTTCCAAATCGGATCTTTATCTTGTTCATGAGCAATGTCCTTTAAAGATGTGGTGATGAAGTTTTCAAAGGCGACTTTCTGAATGTAAAGAATACTGAAATTTTTCTCGAGGTTGCCTTCTGTGGTACTTTTCTCAAGCCCAGCCGGTGCGCGTGACAGTGTGTCCGCAACAATGTTCTCCTTGCCGGGAATGTAGACTATTGTGAAGCGGAATTCTTGCAGAAACAATGCCCAACGTTTTAACCTGTCATGATTTAATTTTGAAGACATTAGAAATTGTAATGCACGATGATCACTGTATACTTTTACGTGCTTACCAGAAAGAAAGAAACGGAATTTGTTAAATGCCCAAACGATAGCTAAAGCTTCTAATTCAGTAACGGAATAATTTTTTTCAGATTTTGTTAGCACTCGGCTAGCAAAAGCAATGGTTTTCTGAACGGTAGTGTCATTTTCTATGACTTCTTGAAATAAATGGGCACCAAGACCGACTTTAGAAGAATCCGTGCTAAGGCAGAAATCTTGTGACAGATCTGGATGTGCTAGTATTGGCGCGTTAAGTAGCGATTCTTTCAAAGAATTGAATTCCAACTGTGCTTGTTCGTCCCAGTTCCAAATAGTATTTTTTCCAGTGAGAGAACAAAGTTTTGGTGTAACTAGAATTTGCATATTCAGAAAACGACGGTAAAAATTTACGAGACCTAGAAAACTGCGGACTTGTCTTTTTGTGGATGGAACTGGAATGGCTCTGATTGCTTCTAACTTTTCAGGATCCGGCTGAATGCCTTCAGAAGAAATAATATGTCCCAAAAACCTCACCTTTGACCTACCGAATTCAGACTTTTCCAAGTTAACTGTAATTCCAGATTCTGCAAAAATACGTAACAGACTGTTGAGGATGCGATTATGTTGTTCCCATGAAGCTTCCGCTATTAGAATATCGTCCACATATAAGGTGATGTGACGTTTTAAGAACTCAGGTAATATGGAATTTAGCCCGCGAATAAATGCTGCTGAAGAAATGTTCAAACCAAAGGGAAGTTTCCGAAACTGATAACAAACGCCGAAACAAAGGAAAGCTGTGTATTTTCTGCATTCTGGATGAAGTTCGATCTGATAAAAGCTGGATCTGAGATCAATGGAAGACAACACTTTTACACCATTAAAATTTTGAAGAAGTTCTTCCATCGTCTGCGGCCTGTCTGTTTCAGGAATAATGATAGCATTGATTTGTCTCGAATCTAAGACAAGTCTGATCGATCCATTTTTCTTTTCAACAACATGTAATGGATTGTTGTATGAGCTTACTGCAGGCTCAATAATGCCCTCGTCAAGCATAGATTGTATTTCTGTTCTAACACGGTCCCTATAATGTGCTGGAATTACATATGGTCTAACACAAAATTTAGTATGCTCACGAACACGAAATTGGTATTGAAATCCCTTGATTGTTCCTGTTTTATGAGTAAAAACTGTGGAATGTGCTTGTAAAATCTCAAAAAGGTCCTGCCTATCAGTGTCATTACAATTCTCAATTGTTTGAATTTTATTCTGAATTAACTTATTAATGTCAAATGCGCCGTCGATATCATCCCTGTCAGTACTTGCAGAGTGATTGTTAGTGTCTAGTTCCGTAGAAAAGTCCGAACTGTTGTCTAACAGAAGGTAAAGCCGATTAATTTCCTCGTCATGGTTTGAGAGCCAGTCTTCAAATTTCAAAGCTATTGACTTACCTTCTTTCTCTAAACCTATTTCAGCATCGTGAAAGTTTAAGATTGCTTTGTATTCATTCAAAAAGTCTACTCCCAATATAATTTCCATCGACAATAATGGAACAATGAGAAAGTTCATAGAGAAGCTGTGGCTTTGACAAAAGAATTCTAAATTGGTTTGTTGGCGTACATCTACACTTTTTCCAAAGATTGCACCTTGTAATTTAATCTTACGTAACGGAAGTGTGGGGCAATCGTTCGATTTGTTGCATTTGCTAAAGGCTGTTTCACTGATTACTGAAATGGGACTGCCAGAGTCAAGTACTGCCGTAAATTTTACGTCATTTACTGTAATGTGAATCACAGGATATGCAATGTTGTTATGTTTTACGTCGTGTTCTTGGAGTAAGATGTCCCTAATGTCTTCCATTTTTACGTAATTACTAGCTACGGCAGCTGCGTCGTTAGTTTCATACGTGCGTTTTGTGGCTGCCTGCGGTATGAGTCATTGCCTATTGTCTCTTTGTTGGCGCGCGTCGTTATTGGGATTTGGAGACCTAACTTCTACAAATTCACCGTGACGAGAGGGCCCTGCCCTGTTTAAATCCCGCCAGTTCTGATGCAATTCAGGTCTGTCGTTACGATCATATCGTCTGTCGTCATGTCGGTAGATGCCATAGTTTCTTTCTTGTCGGTCACGTGGTGGAGAATTTCTCCCTGAATCGAAACTGCGCGCTGGACCGTTGCGTCTAAAGTTATTCTGTCTCCCCTGATAATATTTATTTTGGTTCCCATATTGTCTGTTTCTCTGATTGTCTCTGTGATAGTCATTACCACGGAGAGGTGATCTTTCCCTGTAGTTATTACTACTCTGCCAACGGTTGTCATACGGGTGGTGTCTATTTTGGTCACGATTTGTGTTGTGAGAATAGCCTTGTCGTGCCCAGTTGTTACTTCTTTCATCGCGGATTTGCGACGGATGTGACCTGTAATTGTTGTGTTCCTGGTTTCGCGTTCCGCGATTGTCAGTGTCAATTTCTAATTCTTGTAACAGTCCCTGAAAAGCTTCAATGTCGTCTTTGCAACGTCCTGCTAAAATAATATGTCGTAAATGTTTAGGCATTTTGATTAAGCAAATGCGGATGAGTTCTGAGGGGCTGTATGGGTTTGACAGGTATTGATTCTTGTGTAACATGTCTTCAAAATATTTCACAAGACTGGAAAATTCAGATTGTTCGAAGTGTTTCATCATTATGATGTTATGTTTTACACGGTCTTGTGTAGCTTGAGACCAATATGCTGAGAGGAAGGCATGGTAAAATTCTCCTTCACTGTGGCAATCGTGAATGACCGATCGCATTCTTACAGCTGGTTCATTCTCTAAATAGCCACACATGAATTCTAATCTGTGTTCTAACGACCAGTTGGGAGGAAAACAATGAGAGAATTGATGGAGCCATGCTTGTGGATGAATGTCGTTGCCAGAATTCTTAAATGTTTTGAATTTACGTGTAGTAATGAACAGCTTATAGTCAAAATCATCATGTCGGCAAGTCGCATGTCGGTCATTGTTACGTCGTTTCGGCGGTTCCATCTCAAAATTCGGCGTACCTTGCCAACTTCTTTCACAATTTCCGAAGTGCCCTGTGTTGTTATTTTGTGTCTGTTCCGTATTTCTATGTCCCTCTTCCCGTATTGGGGCGCGAGTGTCCTCTGAAATACGTAATTCTTGTACTACTTGTGCCAACTGATCTTGCACTTCGCGGATTTCTCTTTTGTACTGTGTATTGATTTGATTTTGATTTTGTTTGAATTTTCTAATTTGTTCATACTCTTCAGTGTCCATGAAGGCTACAGGTGTTGTGTCATTCAGATCATCATCTACCTTTGTAGATAAGTTAGTGAATTGATCCGAAAGTTCGGCTACTTTATCCGATAGTGAAATCATTTCCTCTCTATGTTTTTCTGAACCAAGTTTCAGAGTGTCCATTTGTGTTGCAATCGTGTCTACTGTGACCTTTAAGTTTTCCTGAGTTTTTGCAAGTTGCATAACCTTATCGGTAGATGCAACTGAGTCAAATTTTGCTTGCAAGGTCTCATGATTTTCATGAACAATAGTTTGCAGTTCTTTTGTGGCTGCTTCGTGATTCTGTAGTGCATTTTCATGACGCGAAAAAATAGGTTGGAAATGCTCACAAATTTGTGTTTTTACGTCATTACAGACTTTTTGACATTTCGATTCAATGTGATGTAACTCAGCAGTTAAATCCTCACGTGTTCGTTCAAGAGTTTGCTCCAATGAGTCTAACTTTTTAAGATTTTGTTCCATTGTGTCTAACTTTTCAAGCTTTTGTCCCATTTGTTGCATTAATTGTAATAACAATGCACTGGTGTCTGAAACATGTTCCTCAGTGCTTTTCGGCAGTGAATTTACACCGGAAACATTCACATTTTGACAAGCAGAAAATGTGTCTTGACTTATTTGAGAAAACGGTGAGGATCCAAAACCTGAATCTACATTATTTGCGAGATCGTGTCGTGTCATTTCGGCTTCCTGAGGCGAGCTATTGCCGACCGATCGATCGATAATGCTTCCCTCTTCACTAATTGTTTCACTGTCCACGCCATTGTTTGACGCACGCTCCATTTCCCTGTGCACAGTTACCAAATTACTACTTTGAACATTAGTAAATTCATTACTCGGTGGCGCTAACACACTACTTTCATTTTCACTGTCATTTCTCAGTTTACTTTGGAGCCTAGTATTACGTTTTTCACACGCCATTATTGTCACAGTATTTCACACGACAACACAGAAAAACACAATTTGAAGAGCAAAAATAAGAGAACACATTAACATAACACTGAAAATAATATCTAGTTAATTACAGCTGCGAAATACTTGGTGCAAATCTATATGCATGCCACAACTGTTTTACTGTACAACAATGAAAGACTGCAACTACAAAGGAGATTTTCTCTACAATTACGCGCTAGCAATAAACAAAATCTACACTAATTACACAAACTACAAGAAAAAAATCAGAAGATTCCAGTGAGGTATCCTAGGCTAAGGGTCGACATATGAAACGTCCCCTTTAAACAATTTATATATGAGACTGTGCTTATACTGACACACAATACTTTGTTAGCGCAACGCAATCTGACTATCAAAGATCCCTGCAAAAGAATGGCCCTGACTAACATTAAACTATACCTTTCACAAATCACTTACCTCACAAAAATCTTCGCTGCTCAAGCTACTGCAATACAGCGAGCGCCACTACTGCCAGCTAAATAAAAGATTCAAACTATGGAAGGCACTAACTACTGATAGGGATAGTTAGCAAATGAAAGATATTAATAGAGAACAAACAATGTATTTACCTTAATATCATCACAAGTCATAATATATATATCAGTTCATGACAAATTACAAATCTCCGCCATCTCTCTCCCCACATCCACCACTGCTGGCGGCTCACCTCCAACTGCGCAACGCTACGCGCTGTTCACAGCCAGCTGCCTAACACTACAATGGCGAGTATTACAACAATGCAAAGTAGCCACAGACTGCACACAGCACAGCCAGTGATTTTCATATTGAGCGCTACGTAACGTTGCCAATAAGAAAACATAAACAGCCTACTTACATAGAGAAAACATAAACAGCTTACTTACATAGAGAAAACATAAACAGCTTACTTACACGCTGATTACTATCAAGCAATTCAACCTATCGTTTGGAAAATTAGACCACACTGAGTACACTTTGATACCCCATTTATCCATTTACCAGTGTTCATCAAATCCGTTGTGTCACATGTGGGAAGTTGTTAACTTTATTAAAATTTTTGACTAAAAAGTAAGAAGTTAATCGCTTACTACGTTATCGTTGTCCATGCAGAAATATTGCAGCATCAGGCATGGCGTTTTAGTTATGACTTCTTCACTACTTACTCTCGCCACAGCACATTCTACAGAGAGTATAGACTCGTAACAAGGAACGTACCTCCACAATTATATCAGTGTAATGCACGTCGTTCAGGAGATAGTAGGGAGCTCGAGTCTTTAAGAAATCTGGGCTGGAGTTTTAATTGTTGTTTCCTAATCGATGACTTCACTAGGAAAACCCTTTATTTATCATAACCTAAATGTTGAGGTTTGATCAACTGACCCTGCAATGCTTGATCCTGGAGCACAACTCAACTCACTTACCGGCATTTTATTTCAAAAGCATTCTGAAGTAACTGGAGTGTCACAGACAGTGTACATGGTCGAAATACCTCGATGTACGTAATTTATTCCATTCAAACAACAAATAAATATCAACTTTAAATGCGAACGTTTTAGGTTAGGCGTTACCGTGACTGCCTCCAGCGGTCACAAGCTCCGTTCACTCTTGTAATACATATGATATCAATTGTCACATTTTATAAACAAGAAAGCACAGGTAGATGAAGGCATAATACTGATACAAGACTTCAGGAGTACATTTAACGCTGTCGACTTTCTCATACCGACAAAACATACAGCGGCCGAAACTTTCAGATTGTGGGCCACACTGGTATGAAATCTTGAGTATGTTGTCTGTGGGAATTAAAAGAAGTCGTCCGGGAAGAATTTGCTATCAGGAGCGCCCCAGTGATCAGTCCTAAGTCCACTATTACACTCGTTGCATGGCAGTGAAATATCATTTCCACGCCGTCACCTCCAGCTGTTTGTTAAGTGCCAAACCTGAAGATGTCAACATTGTCGTTGTCGCGATAAATGACGACCAATATCCAATTATCAGACGGATACACATCAAGTGACTTAAATGCGAAGGTCACAACTAACCTCCATATCCCACAAGAAACTAAATATTTTACATTCAGTGAAGGATTGCTTCCGATTCTTCTCAACGGCACCCTACTACCACAACAGATACCGGTGGAGAATTTGGATACACCTTTGGATGAGCATCCGAGCAGGACAGGTAGTACTTCCGCCACGGGCAGCAAAACTTTCAGTTGCCTCTGTGCCTCCCAGAGATTTAGCAAGATATAAGATGTGAAACTGAACTTGTGCAATTATTCATCTGAAATGTAACCTTGCATGGCGAGGGTAGTGAAAAACTGTAGGCGGATGGAACTAACTATACTGTATATCTCTGTGTGCCTTACATTGTACCGATCATCTATATATCCGTTTCCTAGCCTCATACGGTGAATTATGGTAGCTTCGGCTTGACACATCACTTCGTTGCCATATATAGGGTTATTACAAATGATTGAAGCGATTTCACAGCTCTACAATAACTTTATTATTTGAGATATTTTCACAATCCATTGCACACACATACAAAAACTCAAAAAGTTTTTTAGGCATTCACAAATGTTCGATATGTGCCCCTTTAGTGATTCGGCAGACATCAAGCCGATAATCAAGTTCCTCCCACACTCGGCGCAGCATGTCCCCATCAATGAGTTCGAAAGCATCGTCGATGCGAGCTCGCAGTTCTGGCACGTTTCTTGGTAGAGAAGGTTTAAACACTGAATCTTTCACATAACCCCACAGAAAGAAATCGCACGGGGATAAGTCGGGAGAGCGTGGAGGCCATGACATGAATTGCTGATCATGATCTCCACCACGACCGATCCATCGGTTTTCCAATCTCCTGTTTAAGAAATGCCGAACATCATGATGGAAGTGCGGTGGAGCACCATCCTGTTGAAAGATGAAGTCGGCGCTGTCGGTCTCCAGTTGTGGCATGAGCCAATTTTCCAGCATGTCCAGATACACGTGTCCTGTAACGTTCTTTTCGCAGAAGAAAAAGGGGCCGCAAACTTTAAACCGTGAGATTGCACAAAACACGTTAACTTTTGGTGAATTGCGAATTTGCTGCACGAATGCGTGAAGATTCTCTTCTGCTCAGATTCGCACATTGTGTCTGTTCACTTCACCATTAAGAAAAAATGTTGCTTCATCACTGAAAACAAGTTTCGCACTGAACGCATCCTCTTCCATGAGCTGTTGCAACCGCGCCGAAAATTCAAAGCGTTTGACTTTGTCATCGGGTGTCAGGGCTTGTAGCAATTGTAAACGGTAAGGCTTCTGCTTTAGCCTTTTCCGTAAGATTTTCCAAACCGTCGGCTGTGGTACGTTTAGCTCCCTGCTTGCTTTATTCGTCGACTTCCGCGGGCTACGCGTGAAACTTGCCCGCACGCGTTCAACCGTTTCTTCGCTCACTGCAGGCCGACCCGTTGATTTCCCCGTACAGAGGCATCCAGAAGCTTTAAACTGCGCATACCATCGCCGAATGGAGTTAGCAGTTGGTGGATCTTTGTTGAACTTCGTCCTGAAGTGTCGTTGCACTGTTATGACTGACTGATGTGAGTGCATACGCTTTCTCGGCTCCTGTCGCCATTTTGTCTCACTGCGCTCTCGAGCGCTCTGGCGGCAGAAACCTGAAGTGCGGCTTCAGCTGAACAAAACTTTATGAGTTTTTCTACGTATCTGTAGTGTGTCGTGACCATATGTCAATAAATGGAGCTACAGTGAATTTATGAAATCGCTTCAATCATTTGTAATAGCCCTGTACTGTATCTATTTCTTCGGCTGCTCAGTGCACGTAAAGCCCAGTACATTGCATCAGGGATCAAGTCCCAGTCGTCATATCGCAACTACAACACAGTATCCCAGCTTTTACCATCCATAAAGCGAAAACATTCTCAAATGTCTTCTCCGTTGCAGCAGCCCACGTCTGGAGCAAGTTGTCCCGCACTGTGTGCACTATTCAGTGCCCTGATGTGAAAAAAGAAAGCTGAAGCACTTTCTACTGGCAGGCTCATTTACGTTCCTTAAAAATTAACACGTGTATCCAATTTATCTGCAATCTTCTACCAGTTACACTCCTTTTCGTTTCTATCAGTTCGCCGTGCTATTTTCTGCATCCCTCTCCGCTTTACTTTCTATCCTCGATCTCTCCCTCACCCAACTATTCTCTTACGTCCATTGCTACTAGTAGCTTCTGTTTAAATCCACATGTTCGTAATGGGTCTTTACTGTTCTACTTCTTATGAACTAATACAGTAGCCATTATCATCCACATCAGGGATCTGGTCTTTTGGTCTTTTCCGTTGTCTTAAAAATTGATCAAGCCATCTCTTCATTGGTCTTTTGCCTCTCGGTTTACTTTGTTTTAGTGAATCTTGCACCAAGCGTACGGCCGATACTTCCTCTTCGCCTGCCGGTGTGGCCGAGCGGTTCTAGGCGCTTCAGTCTGGAACTGCGCGACCGCTACGGTCGCAGGTTCGAATCCTGCCTCGAGCATGGATGTGTGTGATGTCCTTAGGTTAGTTAGGTTTAAGTAGTTCTAAGTTCTAGGGAACTGATGATCTCAGATGTTAAGTCCCATAGAGCTCAGAGCCATTTTTCTTTTCGTCTCAGCTGATATCGTTATATTATGTCAATTACATTTTTCAAACTCAGTTCAGCTCGGATGCCATCATGTCCCTTTTTATCCATTAAAGTACATCCAGCCACGTATCTAAAGAAATTCATTACACATACTTCTGTTCTCTTTTCGTCTGTCTTCTTAAGGGCCCAGTTTTCGTATTTATTGAGCAGTGCTGGTATAGTCATAACCTTATAGAATTTCAGCAGAGAATCTCAGGGTGCTGCATAAAGTTCCACAGTAATAGTTAAATAGGTCAAATTTATTTGTATTTCATTGTTTGCTCTGTATGTAATATTGCACCTTTAGTATTTAAATGTATTAACTTGCTGTATGACCTGCTGTTCAATCTTAACTTACATCAGCCGGTGTCCTAAAAATGCAATTGATTTAATCTTTGTGATGGAAACATCCAGATTGTATTCTGTGGGTATTTCGCTTAAATTTCGTTTTCATTCTAGCAATTTCTTGGTCGTTAACAAAAGGTGATGTACTAATATCATATTGTTAATTTTTGTAATGTTTTATTACCTGAACCCAAGTTTGGTTTGCCGTTGATATACATTTTAAAAAGTATTAATGAGAGGAGACATCCTTAGTTTGTTTCAGCCATATTTGTCTCCTGCCTGCCTTTCCTGCATTTTGTTATTGATATGTAAATCCTGTACAGCTCTTGTAAGATGAAATCCGTTTGTTTCTTAAAATTTCCTACAGTTTGTTTCTTAAAATTTCCTACAGTTTGTTTAGATTTTCTTTTTTAAACGGCTTTTCATAGTCAATGAAGGCAAGAAATGTGGATGAACTGAATTCATTGTGTTTTTCTATTAGCTGTATCTCCCTTTTTGAAAAATATGTCTGTCATCAGATAACACAGTTTCAGGGATTCCTGATAGTCGTTTTGTTAAAATACTAGCATACAATTTACACATGAATTCAGAAGGCAGATCTATCTGTAGAGCTTTCCTATAACTTGTGCATATCTAGGCTACATTCTTTGCGTATTAACCACTTTGCTAATACATATTCGTAAAATCGAGTATTTGTGTTTTGCAATATATGGTTCCAATTTGATTGGTTCTATATTTACTTTGTCACATCCTGGAGTCTTCCTGTTATGACTAGACGTGTCCTGTAGTTTCTGCAAAGTTATTAAATCTACGTCGGTATCCAGTTCAGAGAGAGCTATCTGTGTATCTTCCACATCCATCCAGAGTGATTCATTGTATTGTAAGCAATTAGATGCAGGTATCGTATTTATTTGCAGATTGTCCTTATTTTCTTTGTTTACATTTTTAATTTCTTTACATGTATTGTCTTGCCACCCTCTTAGATCTTGTTTAATATCTGTAATATATCTTTCCCAACTCAAGTTTTTAACTTGGGCTGACTTTCCTTTTACTAGACCTGATATTCTTTTATAACCTTCCTTCAGATGTTGGTCATCTGGGGAATTCAACATTTTTAGGTAGAAATGTTTCTTATCTTCGAATAGACTACGTATTTCATCATCCCACTTTCGCTGGTCCCCTTTTAAAAAACTGGTTTTTCTTGCGCCAAGTACTTCTGTGGCTGCTGTAGTTAGTGCTAACATCATTTTATTCCATTTCTGGTTGATGTTAGGATGAATTTCATTGCAAGTATGTCTGCAACATGTGCGACATTATGAACATGACATAAAACATGTGAAATGCTTGGTTGGATGTAAAAGAACTGGGAGAACTGATATTGTCAGAATAACTACATAAATATACATTAGGAGTGTTCACATTGGATCATGGCAGAAACAGAGAGTAAGGGCGAGAAGGAATCGAAGTACACACACAGAATGGAGGGCCTCTGGTAATCCAAGCAGTTGAAGCTGTACAGGTCTGAGAGCAAGAACATACACCGACACTTGTGGAAACGACAGCGTGATCAACTACCAAAATACCGGGTGATCAAAAAGTCAGTATGAATTTGAAAACTTAATAAACCACGGAATAATGTAGATAGAGAGGTAAAATTTGACACACATGCTTCGAGTGACATGGGGTTTTATTAGAACAAAAAAAAAAAAGTTCACAGAATGTCCGACAGACGGCGCTGGACAGCAAAACGTCAGTGACTGCATATGACAATCGTGTATAAAAGGAGCTGTAATGAGAGAGAGAATCAGATGCACCAGCAGTCGCAGCATTTTGACGTTACCCGAAAAGGCGCTTTTAGTGAAGTTGTCTTATCAGAATGGGGAATGTGCTAGTTCAGCGTTGCGATCCTATCGCCATAGGAAGGGGATTCGAACGGGTAATGGTTCGTTGACAAATGCAGCTGTGGCGAAAATGATTTCGAAGTTAGAAGGCACGGGTTGTTTAGACGATAGACCCTGTAGTGGCCGACCGAGCACAAGACGTAACGCTGCTGAGACAGTTCAGGAGGAAATGGAGACTGTAGCGGGTTCGTCTATGCACGGGAAAGTCAGCGCTCGTGCAGTTGCACGTCGCACCGGCATTCCATACACTACTGTTTGGTTGGCACTCAGGCGTACCCTCCGATGCTATCCGTACAAAATCCATCGGCATCATGAACTGTTACCTGGCGATTTAATGAAGCGGAGGGCATTTTCGGTGTGGGCGTTTCAAAAGATGGCGGAAGAGGACGATTGGTTGAGTAACGTGTTGTGGACCGACGAAGCTCATTTCACGCTCCGAGGATCTGTCAACGCCCACAACTGCAGGATTTGGGCTACCGAAAATCCTAAAACTGTCGTGGAAACTCCATTGCACGACGAGAAAGTCACGGTATGGGTTGGATTTACCACATCTACCGTTATCGGGCCTTTTTTCTTCGAGGAAATGCGTGATTCTGGTTTTGTAACTGCTACCGTGACCGGTGAGAGGTACGCCAATATGTTACAGAATCGCATCATCCCCAGCCTGGCTGATAAACACCTATTAGAACATACGATGTTCATGCAGGATGGCGCTCCACCCCATATTGCAAGACGCGTGAAAGATCTCTTGCGCGCGTCGTTTGGTGATGATCGTGTGCTCAGCCGCCACTTTCGTCATGCTTGGCCTCCCAGGTCCCCAGACCTCAGTCCGTGCGATTATTGGCTTTGGGGTTACCTGAAGTCGCAAGTGTATCGTGATCGACCGACATGTCTAGGGATGCTGAAAGATAACATCCGACGCCAATGCCTCACCATAGCTCCGGACATGCTTTTCAGTGCTGTTCACAACATTATTCCTCGACTACAGCTATTGTTGAGGAATAATGGTGGACATATTGAGCATTTCCTGTAAAGAACTTCATCTTTGCTTTGTCTTACTTCGTTATGCTAACAATTGGTATTCTGATCAGATGAAGCGCCAACTGTCGGACATTTTTTGAACTTTTGTATTTTTTCGGTTCTAATAAAACCCCATGTCATTCCAAGCATGTGTGTCAATTTGTACCTCTCTATCTACATTATTCCGTGATTTATTCAGTTTTCAAATTTATACTCACTTTTTGATCAACCGGTATATCAAGAAGTGGCATGAGAGAAGAAGATAACTGGTTTATATGGAAAGGGGCGGATAATGTCGGGAAACACATTAATAACACAGTGTGAATGCAGCGATGTAGCTGCAGTTGTGTGGAGCTGGTATTCCAGAAATGTGGCAATGATAAGGACGACGCCTCAGATGATACCCGATATGCTCCGGTAAATTAGGCACCTGCTGCTCGCTCTCTCGCCACAGTTGGCAACCTGCACTGTGCTTGAGCTGGCATCCCTGGCCGCTCTGACAGCCGCTGAATACGGGGAAGTCCCCGAGCGCGTCGGGTTTCCGCACACGTCGGCCGGGACACCCGACCCTGTCCTACCGGCGGTCGCGTAATTACGTCAGCCTCTGCGTGGCCGCTGGCGCTTCGTTGTTGAGTGGCAGCTGAAAACAGCGCCGCACTGTCCGGCAATTCAGGGAAACCGATTCCGCACTGCCGCTTAATTGTCCCTATTGTCATCCAGATCAATTGTTTAGCCTGCGGAAATCAGCGTGTCAGTTTATCTGTCGTGGTATAGCGCTAATTTGCCGTATTGGCGGAAATATCCGATTTCATGAGAGGAGAGTGGAAAAATGTATAAATTACAGTTTCAAAACTGACACCATCAAAAACAGTTTATAACTGCAGAGATGAATGCGTCGCTTGGAGAAGGTTTACTTGCTAATTAAATTGTGATTATAACTGGAGATGGTGAAGAATTAAAATCAGTGAGTATAGAATGAAGAGTATAATCCCAGTAATTGGGGAAAGGAAGGTAGGTATAGTAAAAAGAGAGGAATAAACGAGAAAGTAAAGTAATTCAAATACCTTGGTGCCTACCATCCTATTGAAAGTAGTTGACATTTGACAGCGAGTGGGCCAGTCTGCTCCCACATCGATGGAGGTTCTACTGACTCTATGTGCACCCACCATAGTGCCACTTTAGCAATCTGCCTGCCAGAGTAAGAGACGTTTTTAGAAGCGAAAATTTCGTCTCTTTCAACAAAAAATAGGCCCTATAATTCCAGTCTTAATTTCAGATAAGAATACATTTTTTTCGCTGTCATGATTCCTTTGAAACGGCACTGCGAAATTTCCTTCCCCATCCTACCCTCGAGAAGAAATAAAAACTTTCAGGCTCGCCGACGGCATTGTAATTCTGTCAGAGACAGCAAAGGACTTGGAGGAGCAGTTGAACGGAATGGACAGTGTCTTGAAAGGAGGGTATAAGATGAACATCACCAAAAGCAAAACGAGGATAATGGAATGTAGTCGAATTAAGTCGGATGATGCTGAGGGAATTAGATTAGGAAATGAGACACTTAAAGTAGTAAAGGAGTTTTGCTATTTGGGGAGCAAAATAACTGATGATGGTCGAAGTAGAGAGGATATAAAACGTAGACTGGCAATGGCAAGGAAAGCATTACTGAAGAAGAGAAATTTGTTAACATCGAGTATTGATTTCAATGTCAGGAAGTCGTTTCTGAAAGTATTTGTATGGAGTGTAGCCATGTATGTAAGTGAAACGTGGATGATAAATAGTTTGGACAAGAAGAGAATAGAAGTTTTCGAAATGTGGTGCTACAGAAGAATGCTGAAGATTAGATGGGTAGATCACATAACTAATCAGGAGGTATTGAATAGAACTGGAGAGAAGAGGAGTTTGTGGCACAACTTGACTAGAAGAAGGGATCGGTTGGTAGGACATGTTCTGAGGCATCAAGGGATCACCAATTTAGTATTCGAAGGCACCGTGGAGGGTAAAAATCGCAGAGGGAGACCAAGAGATGAATACACTAAGCAGATTCAGAAGGATGTAGGCTGCAGTAGGTACTGGCAGATGAAGAAGCTTGCACAGGATAGAGTAGCATGGAGAGCTGCATCAAACCAGTCTCAGGACTGAAGACCACAACAACAACAACAACAACAACAACAAGTATAGAATGAAGAGTATAATCCCAGTAACATGGGAAAGGAAGGTAGGTATAGTAAAAAGAGAGGAATTAACGAGGAAGTAAAGTAATTCAAATACCTTGGTGCCCAGCATCCTATTGAAAGTAGTTGACATTTGACAGCGAGTGGGCCGGACTGCTCCTACATCGATGGAGGTTATACTGACTCTATCTGCTCCCACAACAGTGCCACTTTAGCAATCTGTCTGCCAGAGTAAGAGACGTTTTTAGAAGCGAAAATTTCGTCTCTTTCAACAAAAAATAGGCCCTATAACTCCAGTCTTAATTTCAAATAAAAATACATTTTTTTGGCTAGCATGGTTCCTTTGAAGGGGCACAGCCAAATTTTCTTCCCCATCCTACCCTAAATCGACTGGAGTGATGACCTTGCTGTCAGGTCCCCTCCCCCAAGTCAAGCAACCAACCAACATTTAGTTCATGCTTAGAGACACTGTAGAGATTTATACTACTAGGAAATTTCAGGATTTTTTTGAGATTTTTGTGAAAGGGCGATTCTACACAAAATTGTATGGTTTTCGACATATTCAACACTTGAGTATGTCTGTTTTTTTCTTGTTTTACGTGCCGGCTTTTAAACCGATGAACAGAAGGTATAAACATTTCTTGGTCTTACTCTTACCCTAATGGCTCCACAAATTGCAGTCAGTTTCTGTCGTCATCAGGTAGACTCCTCCACAGCTTTCTGCCCTCAGCTTCTTCTTCCCTTGCCCCAAGTATCTGAATATCCTTGGCCACCTGCTCTGTCCACCTTATTTTCGGTCTGCCTAAAGGCCATCGCCCTTTGGGTGTGTCCTCAGCCTTCTTGGCTTGCGCAAGAATATCTGATTCGCCATATAGCGCCCTGAGATCCCCGTTTTTCTTCTTCGCCAGTCCCCTCCCTCAGTTTCCACAGGATTTTGTTTTCGAAAACCCTTTTTCTCCCCTCTGTGTATTTATTTATTCTTCATATTTCTGTCCCATATAGTAATACCTCTCGGATTATACGTAACTTTATATATCCTTATTTTGGTTTCCCTTGATAAAATTTTGATTGACAATAGTTTGTTCGGTGAATATGATGCTCTGGATGCCGCTTTTATCCCTGCTTGTATTTCATGTTTCTCATCATTTCTGTTATTATCTCCCACCATCAGATATTTAAACTCTTCTGCTTCTTAAAAAATGTGGTCGTTAGTCTCCATGATTTCCCATCTTTTTGTCTTGTAATTTCTTTACAGGCACATGAATTTCTAAGTAACAAATTTTAGTGCCTTGTGAGTAGGAGTCTCCAAAGATGAGGGCTGCCAAAAAATAATGGCAACATTTAAAATTTTTTGACCTTCTTGAAGTGCTATATTTCAGTGAACAGTTAACGTAAAAGTGCAAAACTTGCCAAGATAATTGAAATCGTCGATTTTGCATATTCTGTGGGTTTTGTTTAGTTTGATTCATAATTGTCATCCATTCAGCATTCGAGGAGTCGGCAATAAACTATACCGTGAGTAAATTTGTCCCGAGTTTAAGTAGCTTTTTATGTTCACGGAGCTGATATAGGAAACTCTCCCTGTGTCACCTTGTAGTCTAGTAGCAAGTTTGATCACTTTTGTATGTGTAATTGTTACCAAAATGTGTACAAAAAGAAAATGACTTTTCAACCGATTGACCTCTTGTGCTGATCATACTTACGGCAACCACCATTTGAAAAAACATTCTTTTCTCTACAACATGGGAATTTCGCAATTTGGTTTATCCCTCAACGTCTACAGTTATCTAGTAAACATTCCTAGGCAAATCACTATTTCTCGGATCCTTCTTCTAAGGTCAGTCGAATTGTATGAGATCCGTAGAAACTCATCCACAAATACTGTATGTCTTTTAATGAAATATGTAGCATGACGATTGTTCTTTAATTTTTCAATTTGAACCATCTTAAACAAGTAAAAAGTAATTGGCTGAGAAAAACGTTAGTCGAAATTTATTTTTGGAAGTGAGTTTTTGAATTTCTTCGAAATTTTTATCTATTCAGCAAAGTAAAGATGACCTATCGAAGTATATTTTTGGTTATCTGGATACTGAAAGTTGCCATCTGCCTGACATTCGATTCCAGTGAAAAATTAAATAATGTTGTAGATCTTTCTCCTGACCAAAAGGAATCGTTGTGCATCAGGTTCAATGATGAACCTTCACTGTGTCATCATCAAAAGACCAGTTTTCCAACCAAAGTCGATTCTTCACAAAGATAATGCTGTACTTTAAACGTATTAATAGTTGTGCCGATTACTGTTGAAACAATAAATAGTTTAGAATTGGAGGGAAAATCAGCATTGGCCGTATTTTTTTGTTTTATTGTCAGCAAAATCGATCAGAGCTTATGTGATCGCTCTAAGCTTGTGGTTATAGCTTGATACCAGTGCCTACCAATTAACATCAGAGTTTATGTGATCGCTCTAAGCTTGTGGTTATAGCTTGATACCAGTGCCTACCAATTAACATCAGAATTTATGAAATCGCTCTAAGCTTGTGGTTATAGCTTGATACCGTTGCCTACCAATTTGAATTGTATATTAAAGCACTGAGGATGGTCACTAAGTGACTGAAAATCGATTTTGCTGACAATAAAACAAAAAATACAGCCAATGCTGATTTTCCTTCCAATTCTATCCACTATTTGGTCGTGGTGCACACAACACTCCATGGAGTCGCCAATCAATAAATAGTTTACTTACTTTTTCAACCCATCTCGTTTTCATTTGACTGTCCTTTATATTTTCAATCACCGCATTCGAAAAGGAAACAAGAGAATCAATGAAAGAATTAACAAAAGAAAAAAAAAAAGATTACGGCGATACTGCCACGGCACCAGAAGGATTTGGTTTCAACATTTGTTCTGCAGCTGTAAAGGAATTCGCTTGAGTGTTGTTTCTCACCCCATTTTTTTTTTTTTTTTTTTTTTTGTCCCTGTCAATGAAGATTCCTCGACTTGCACCATAGGGAGGCGGGTTTCTGGGTTCCGCTAAATAGGTCAGGAGTCCACTACACGCAGGAAGCGGGTACCCGTGAAGCGGGGCTGTGTAGAGACGACTGGGTGGTTTCTTAGGTTAGTGGGTTCAAATGGTTCAAATGGCTCTGAGCACTATGCGACTTAACTTCTGAGGTCATCAGTCGCCTAGAACTTGAACTAATTAAACCTAACTAACCTAAGGACATCACACACATCCATGCCCGAGGCAGGATTCGAACCTGCGACCGTAGCGGTCGCTCGGTTCCAGACTGTAGCGCCTAGAACCGCACGGCCACTCCGGCCAGCCTAGGTTAGTGGGTCTCGGGAAAGTGCAGAAACGGCTTCAGTTTCAAAGGGTATAGGGCGAACATAGGAAGAGGGTAGACATACCAACAATCGATATTGTAGCATGAGATTTTCACTCTGCAGCGGAGTGTGCGCTGATGTGAAACATCCTGGCAGATTAAAACTGTGTGCCCGACCGAGACTCGAACTCGGGACCTTTGCCTTTCGCGGGCAAGTGCTCTACTTGCGCATAGAGCACTTGCCCGCGAAAGGCAAAGGTCCCGAGTTCGAGTCTCGGTTCGGCACACAGTTTTAATCTGCCAGGAAGTTTCAATCGATATTGTAGTTGTAAACTGTCGTAGAGTGTTTGAAAAGAACCAGAGCTCCAAAAGATAATGGAAAGGACTGATTCTCAAATCATTGCTGGTGCGGAAAGCTGTCTGAAGCCGGAAATAAGTCCAGCCGAATTTTTTGCGAATGACTTAACGGCGTTCAGAAAGGATAGGTTAAATACAGGTGGTGGGGGAGAGCTTATTGCTATCAGAAGTACTTTACCTTGGAGTATAATTGAAGTAGATACTCCCTGTGAGTTAATATGGGTAGAGATTATACGTAACAAGCAGTGTAAACTAATAATTGGTTCCTTTTGACGACCCCCTCCCCCCTTCTCCCTCCCCCCACTCGCAGGATACACTTGCCGAACAGTTCAAAGGAAACTTGAGTGTGATGTTAAATAACAACCCCACGACAATTATACACTCCTGGAAATTGAAATAAGAACTCCGTGAATTCATTGTCCCAGGAAGGGGAAACTTTATTGACACATTCCTGGGGTCAGATACATCACATGATCACACTGACAGAACCACAGGCACATAGACACAGGCAACAGAGCATGCACAATGTCGGCACTAGTACAGTGTATATCCACCTTTCGCAGCAATGCAGGCTGCTATTCTCCCATGGAGACGATCGTAGAGATGCTGGATGTAGTCCTGTGGAACGGCTTGCCATGCCATTTCCACCTGGCGCCTCAGTTGGACCAGCGTTCGTGCTGGACGTGCAGACCGCGTGAGACGACGCTTCATCCAGTCCCAAACATGCTCAATGGGGGACAGATCCGGAGATCTTGCTGGCCAGGGTAGTTGACTTACACCTTCTAGAGCACGTTGGGTGGCACGGGATACATGCGGACGTGCATTGTCCTTTTGGAACAGCAAGTTCCCTTGCTGGTCTAGGAATGGTAGAACGATGGGTTCGATGACGGTTTGGATGTACTGTGCACTATTCAGTGTCCCCTCGACGATCACCAGTGGTGTACGGCCAGTGTAGGAGATCGCTCCCCACACCATGATGCCGGGTGTTGGCCCTGTGTGCCTCGGTCGTATGCAGTCCTGATTGTGGCGCTCACCTGCACGGCGCCAAACACGCATACGACCATCATTGGCACCAAGGCAGAAGCGACTCTCATCGCTGAAGACGACACGTCTCCATTCGTCCCTCCATTCACGCCTGTCGCGACACCACTGGAGGCGGGCTGCACGATGTTGGGGCGTGAGCGGAAGACGGCCTAACTGTGTGCGGGACCGTAGCCCAGCTTCATGGAGACGGTTGCGAATGGTCCTCGCCGATACCCCAGGAGCAACAGAGTCCCTAATTTGCTGGGAAGTGGCGGTGCGGTCCCCTACGGCACTGCGTAGGATCCTACGGTCTTGGCCGGCATCCGTGCGTCGCTGCGGTCCGGTCCCAGGTCGACGGGCACGTGCACCTTCCGCCGACCACTGGCGACAACATCGATGTACTGTTGAGACCTCACGCCCCACGTGTTGAGCAATTCGGCGGTACGTCCACCCGGCCTCCCGCATGCCCACTATACGCCCTCGCTCAAAGTCCGTCAACTGCACATACGGTTCACGTCCACGCTGTCGCGGCATGCTACCAGTGTTAAAGACTGCGATGGAGCTCCGTATGCCACGGCAAACTGGCTGACACTGACGGCGGCGGTGCACAAATGCTGCGCAGCTAGCGCCATTCGACGGCCAACACCGCGGTTCCTGGTGTGTCCGCTGTGCCGTGCGTGTGATCATTGCTTGTACAGCCCTCTCGCAGTGTCCGGAGCAAGTATGGTGGGTCTGACACACCGGTGTCAATGTGTTCTTTTTTCCATTTCCAGGAGTGTAGTTGGTTGTGACTTCAACCTACCTTCGATATGTTAGCGAAAAGGATGTTTAAATTCAGTGATAGGCGTAAAAAGTCGTCGGCAATCGTACTAAATATCTTACCAGAAAATTGTTTTCAACAACTAGTTCAAACGGCTCTGAGCACTATGCGACTCAACTTCGGAGGTCATCAGTCGCCTAGAACTTAGAACTAATTAAACCTAACTAACCTAAGGACATCACACACATCCATGCCCGAGGCAGGATTCGAACCCGCGACTGTAGCGGTCACGCGGTTCCAGACTGGAGCGCCTTTAACCGCACGGCCACACCGTCCGGCAACTAGTTCAGGAGCCCACTCGAAGTGTAAATAGTTGCGAGAACATACTTGACCTTTTAGTAACAAATAATCCTGATCAATCAAGGAGTATCATGAAAGATTAGTGAGTACAATGTTGTTGTATTTATACTGAACATGGTAACATCCAAATCTACCAAACATAAACGCAAAATACATCCATTTAAAACACACACACACGCACTACTGGCCATTAAAATTGCTACACCACTAAGGTGACGTGCTACAGGCGCGAAATTTAACCGACAAGAAGAATAAGCCGTGATATGTAAATGATTAGCTTTTCAGAGCATTCACACAAAGTTGGCGCCAGTGGCGACATCTACAACGCACTGACATGAGCAAAGTTTCAACCGATTTCTCATACAACAAAACAGCACTTGACCGGCTTTGCCTCGTGAAACGTTGTCGTGATGCCTCGTGTAAGGAGGAGAAATGCGTACCAACACGTTTCCGACTTTGATAAAGGTCGGATTGTAGCCTATCGCGATTGCGGTTAATCGTATCGTGACATTGCTGCTCGCGTTGGTCGAGATCCAATGACTGTTAGCAGAATATGGAATCGGTGGGTGCAGGAGGGTGATACGGAACGCCGTGCTGGATCCCAACGCCCTCGTATCACTAGCAGTCGAGATGACAGGCATCTTATCCGCATGGCTGTAACGGATCGTGCAGCCACGTCTCGATCCCTAAGTCAACAGATGGGGACGTTTGCAAGACAGCAATCATCTGCACGAACAGTTCGACGACGTTAGCAGCAGCACGGACTATCAGCTCGGAGACCATGGCTGCGGTTACCCCTGACGCTGCATCACAGAGAGGAGCGCCTGCATTGGTGTACTCAACGACGAACCTGGGTGCACGAGTGGCAAAACGTCACTCTTTCGGATGAATCCAGGTTCTTTTTACAGCATCATGATGGTCGCATCCGTGTTTGGCCACATCGCGGTGAACGCACATTGGAAGAGTGTATTCGTCATCGCCATACTGGCGTATCACCCGGCGTGATGGTATGGGGTGCCATTGGTTACACGTCACGGTCACCTCTTGCTCACATTGACGGCACTTTGAACAGTGGACGTTACATGTCAGATGTGTTACGGCTCTACCCTTCATTCGATCCCTGCGAAACCCTACATTTCGGCAGGATAATGCACGACCGCATTTTGTAGGTCCTGTATGGGCCTTTCTGGATACAGAAAATGTTCGACTGTTGCTCTGGCCAGCACATTCTCCAGATCTCTCACCAATTGAAAACGTCTGGTCAATGGTGGCCGAGCAACTGGCTCGTCACAATACGCCAGTCACCATTCTTGATGAACTGTGGTATCGTGTTGAAGCTGCATGGGCTGCTATGCCTGTACACACCATCCATGATCTGTTTGACTCAATTCCCAGGCGTATCAAGGTGGCTGTTCTGGGTACAGATTTGTCAGGATGTATGCACCCAAATTGTGTGAAAATGTAATCAAATGTCAGTTCTAGTATAATATATTTGTCGAATGAATACCCGTTTACCAAATGCATTTCTTCTTGGTGTAGCAATTTTAATGGCCAGTAGTGTACATTTCTGGCTACAGTGCCTGTTTCTTTGGAGAAGTATCCGTGTTCGGACCAACATTGCACCGTAATTCTTAATAACACAGGCTCTGTAGTATCGGACTCGTGTTAATTTTCGCGGTGCGTGTTAGTACCGTTGACAGTATAGCACGAATTGTTCAGGAGATCCGGGCTGGACTAGAGGCTTTCCGCTCTCTGGAACGGTGCCAGTGCGTCCGCTGGTGGAGTCTGTTGAGCAACAGGTTGGGGAGGGGAGCCGGTGGCTGGAGCTGTTGCCCCTGTGACACAGTTCCTGCCCCCCCCCCCCCCCCCCCGCGCCCACCACCTAGAGGTAGGGGACCGCAGGGGTCAGTGGGTCACCAGCGCTACATTGTCTGCCTGCACTGGGCCAGTGCCCGGGGCCAAACGGGCTGAGAGCGCGTCCTCCCACTAACCGCCCTGCGTTTCCTCCCCCTAGTAATGTGGTCCAAGTCGGCAGCTGGGCAGCAGGGGCAGCCGCCCCGCGTGCCGCCTCAGTCCACGCCACAACCGCTCGCTCACCGATAGATCTGTACCTACAGACTGGAAAATTGCGCAGGTCGCACTAGTGTTTAAGAAGGGTAGTAGGAGTAATCCATCGAACTACAAACCCATATCATTGATGTCGGTTTGCAGTAGGGTTCTGGAGTATATACCGTATTCAAACATTATGAATCACCTCGAAGGTAAGGATCTATTGATACGTAATCAGCATGATTTCAGAAAACATCGTTCTTGTGCAACGCAGCTAGCTCTTTATTCGCACGAAGTAATGGCCGCTATCGACAGGGGATCTCAAGTTGATTCCGTATTGCTAGATTTCCGGAAAGCTTTAGACACCGTTCCTCACAAACGACTTCTAATCAAGCTGCGGGCCTATGGGGTATCGTCTCAGTTGTGCGACTGAATTCGTGATTTCCTGTCAGCAAGGTCGCAGTTCGTAGTAATAGGCGGCAAATCATCGAGTAAAACTGAAGTGATATCAGGTGCTGCCCAGCGAAGCGTCCTGGGACCTCTGCTGTTCCTGACAAATGACCTGGGTGACAATCTGAGCAGTTCTCTTGGGTTGTTCGTAGATGATGCTGTAATTTACCGTCTAGTAAGGTCATCGAAGACCAGTATCAGTTGCAAAGCGATTGCTGTATGGTGTGGCAGGTGGCAGTTGACGCTAAATAACGAAACGTGTAAGGTGATCCACATGAGTTCCAAAAGAAATCCGTTGGAATTCGATTACTCAATAAATAGTACAATTCTCAAGGCTGCCAATTCAACTAAGTACCTGGGTGTAAAAATTACGAACAACTTCAGTTGGAAAGACCACATAGATAATATTGTGGGGAAGGCGAGCCAGAGGTTGCGTTTCATTGACAGGACACTTAGGAGATACAACAAGTCCACTAAAGAGACACTACACTCTTTCGTCCTCTGTTAGAATATTGCTGCATGGTGTGGGATCCTTACCAGGTGGTATTGACGGAGGAGATCGAAAGGGTGCAAAAAAGGGCAGCTCGTTTTGTATTATCACGTAATAGGGGAGAGTGTGTGGCAGATATGATACGCGAGTTGGGATGGAAGTCATTAAAGCAGAGTCATTAAAGCGAGATCTATTTACGAAATATCAGTCACCAACTTTCTCTTCCGAATGCAAAAATATTTTGTTTAGCCCAACCTACATAGGTAGGAACGATCATCAAAATAAAATAAGAGAAATCAGAGCTCGAACAGAAAGGTTTAGGTGTTCGTTTTTCCCGCGCGTTGTTCGGGAGTGGAATGGTAGGGACATAGTATGATTGTGGTACGATGAACTCTCTGCCAAGCACTTAAATGTGAATTGCAGATTAATCATGTAGATGTAGATATAGATGTAGAGTCGCGTCATTCGGCGTGACCCGGATGTCCCTTAATACCTGAAAATTCCATACTTAACGCAATAATGTTGGTAGAAACGCAAATATTGACACACATGCATCAAGTAACACATGGTTTTACAATGAAATGAACACACTTTGCTGCTTACAGGCAGCGGGGACAGATGAAAATGTGTGCCCCGACCAGTACTCGAACCCGGGATCTCTTACTTACATGGCAGACTTTCTATCCATCTGAGCCTCCGAGGACACAGATTATAGCACGACTGCAGGGATTTATCTCAAGCACGCCTCTCGCGAAACCCACATTCTCAACGTATTGTCCCGCACTACATTCGTAGTGCCCCCGCCCATTATACTCATTACTCGCGGCGCGTTGCCGATTCGCGTAAGAGTTCGGCCACTGTTTGTGCATTCGCACAGAAGAAGATGGTCAAGTGTCCGGAGAGCCTTGACTATATATATATACTACGATGGTGTCATGTTCTTTCGGACATTTCGTTTGTGTTTTCGGTGGCTCAGATGGATAGAGCGTCTGCCATGTAAGCAGGAGATCCCGGGTTCGAGTCCCGCTCGGGGCACACATTTTTATCCGTCCCCGCTGACGTACGTCAACGCCTGTAAGCAGCTGAGGGTGTTCATTTCATTGTAATTTTATTCTAACGAGCTGCATGGTCACCGATGTCCGAAAGAACAGATACCATCTTGGTATACATAGGGTCTTAGTGAAAGCAAGCAAGCGTACAAAATAACTAATGACATGTCGCTTCATATGATGTTGTTGTTGCTGTTGTGGTCTCCAGTCCAGAGACTGGTTTGATGCAGCTCTCCATACTACTCTATCCTGTGCAAACTCTTTATCTCCGAATTACTACTGCAACTTACATCTTTCTTAATCTGCTTAATGTATTCATCTTTTGGTATCTCCCTACGATACTTATCCTCCACACTTCCCTTCAGTACTGAATTGGTAATCCCTTGATGCCTCAGAACGTGTCCTACCAAACGATACCTTCTTCTTGACAAAGCCACAAATTCCTCTTCTCCCCAATTCTGTTCAGTACTTCCTCATTAGTTATGTGATATACTCACCTATCTTGAGCATTCTTCTGTAGCACCACGTATCGAAAGCTTCTATTCTCTTCTTGTCTAAACTGTTTCTCGTCCATGTTTCATTTCCATACATGTGTACAGTCCATACAAACACTTTCAGAAAAGACGTCCTGACACTTCAATCTATACTCGATGTTAACAAATTTCTCTTCGTCAGAAATGCTTTCCTTGCCATAGCCAGTCTACGTTTTATATCCACTCTACTCCGACCATCATCAGTTAATTTGCTCCCTAAATACCAAACCTCATTTACTACTTTAAGTGTCTCATTTCCTGATCTAATTATCTCAGGATCACCTGATTTAATTCGACTGCATTCCACCATCCCTCTTCTGTTTTTGTTGATATTCATCTTATATCCTCTTTTCAAGACACTGTCCATACCGTTCAGATGCTCTTCCAGGTCCTTTGCTGTCTCTGACAGAATTACAATGTCGTCGGCGAACCTCAAAGATTTTATTCCCTCTCCATGGATTTTAATTCCTACTCCATTTTTTCCTTTTGTTTCCTTTGCTGCTTGCTCAGTATACAGATTGAATAACATCGGGGATAGGTTACGACCCTGTCTCACTCCCTTCCAAACCACTGCTTCCCTTCCATACCCGTCGACTCTTATAACTGCCATCTGGTTTCTGTACAAATTGTAAATAGCCTTTCACTCCCTGTATTCTACCCCTGCTACATTTAGAATATGAGAGAGACTATTCCAGTCAACATTGTCCAAAGCTTTCTCTAAGTCTACAAATGCTAGAAACGTACGGTGGCCTTTCCTTAACCTATCTTTAATATAAGTCATAGGGTCGTATTGCCTCGCGTGTTCCACGTGGAACACACTCCATCTGATACAAAAGTCAAAATTTATAGGTTTTCAGTGAAGAAGATGTTCTTTATAACAAATGCTCCACATGTCAGCCTTCATTCATCAACAAAACGAGTATTGAGGAACAGTGTTGTCTACAGTACTGTAAGGCATATCAGTAGGAATGGTCAGAAATGGCCGCCGGATGTTGTGTTTTAGCATCTCCGCGAAGGCGCCATTAAGAGTGCAATGGAAATACCATTTTTAAATGCAGAGGAGGAAGCGCGTAGGTAGAAAGAGTACATTGAAAGCCTCTGTGAAGAGAAGACTTTTCTGATGTGATAGAGGAAGTCGATATAAAAGTGTTACGGGATCCAGTATTGGAATCAGAATTTAGAAGAGCTTTAGAAGATTTCAGATCGACCAGAAGAGACAAATAACATTTCATCAGAATTTCTAAAATCATTGGACCAAGTGACAACAGAATGCTATTCACGTTGGGGTGTAAAGTGTGTGTGACTGGCGATATACCGTTTGATTTTCGGAAAAACATCGTTCACACATTTCCAAAGACTGTAAGAGATAAAGAATGGAATAGAATATTGGGGATCTGTTAGATGACGATCAGTTTCGTTTTAGGAAAGGCAAAGGCACAAGAGAAGCAGCTATGAAGTTGTGGTTGGTAACAGAAGTAAGACTGAACAGAAATGTAGACACGTTCATAGGACCTGGAAAAACTGTTCGACAATGATGCAAGATGTTCGAAATTCTGAGGAAAATAGGGGTGAGCTATAGGGAGAGACGGGTAATATACAACATGTACGAGTACAAGAAACAGGAGGGACCAATACGAATGGAAGACCAAGAACAAAGTTTTCGGATTAAGAAGGGTGTAATCTTTCGGTCCTGCTGTTCAATCTTTACTTCAAGAAGCAATAACGGTATTAAAAGAAAAGTTCAAGACTAGGGTTACATTCAGGGTGAAAGGATATTAAGGGGCTCCGAAACGCCCTATACTTGCAATGTTAAAATAACGCTTATAAATTACATCTTTCCTCACAAAGTATTTGAGGTAGGAAGTTGAACTTTTTACAGATTATTTATTGGAATATGGGCTACAACTTAACACAAGGATTTTACAAAATTTTAGTTCAGTTATTAAAGATGATTTTTTTCAATTGTAATGAAAATTCACAACATTTTTTTTGCAATTTTTTATTTATATATTCAAAAATATACAGTTTTTTGGAAAAAGGCTGTGTTAAATTATGCAGAAGGTACTGTGTAACATTTACTGAAAGTTTGAAACAAATATGTTTGGAAGATCCTTAGAAAACATGTAATTAGTATGAGAAAATAAAAGTTTTGGGAATCGAGCGACAAAGATGGGATTAACTTTTTAGTGCATTCCAGGTCCATAGGATGGATTATCTTCATCCTCTGCAAACTCCTCCTCCAGCTTCCTCTTGTTCCTCCTCCTGTTTACTCTTGCTTGTATTTCTAGACTCTTTACAGCCCTGTCTGCAGCCCGAAGGCGTTCCTTGTCTAAAGCAAGCATCGCTCGTACCATGTTAGAACCTATCTTCATTCCCATATTTCTAAATACCTTGCACCTTACAATGTTGCCATCATTGAAAGTCGCAACAACATCATACACACCAAAGTGAAGTGTTTCTATTTCAACAAATACAGTCTTGGGGATTCTCGACCATATAACACTATTTACACTTTCATTGGGGTTTTGAGTTTTTCCGTGAATACACTTTTTCAACAGTTCAGGTGCTGCTAAGTCTCTGAAAATAGGTTTTATCACCTCCATTATTGCATGAGGCAGAATATGCTTATGAGTGTGCACTTCACCAGTTAGCAATCCTTTGTTATATTTACACCAACTGTCTTCTTCTTTGGGACACAAGCTATGTTGGGGATTTTCATCGGTTGAAGAAGTATGAAAAAAAAAGAGCCCAAACAGCCTTCTTCATTTCGTCGACACTTCGTGTATTTTGCCTAATAGCCATTCCATAACAGTTCTGTATTTCGTCAATTATACTGTCAGTTAACCTTCCCTTCCCATCCAACCCTTTACCATCACTGAGTTTTTGTTTTTTTGTACGAAGCTTTCAGTCGCCGAAGTCTTGTTCCCATTCGCTTCTGTACGTGTCCAATACACTCAAATTTCTGCACTACAACATCATCACCATAGGGCTTCAGTCCTTGAACATGTTTGAAACTTTTAGAATCACCGACACCAAGGTAATTAACATATCGCACTTTATCACACGCCTCAGAACGCTGGAATATACTGGCAACACCAGCCACTTCCATTCCTCCACTACTGCCTCTATAGTTAGCTTTGCAATTATTTTCATGTGTACCTTTATATTTTTGTGGACATCTACAATACTTTGATATTACTGCTACATCTAAAACTTTCCCTATATACATACTGGTGGCAGATACTACACCATGAAGAGATGTGTGTCCCCGTTTATGCCAGGTACCATTGAACGCTGCAGTCAAATCTCTGTT
Organism: Schistocerca serialis cubense; assembly: GCF_023864345.2. Taxonomy (NCBI): domain Eukaryota; kingdom Metazoa; phylum Arthropoda; class Insecta; order Orthoptera; family Acrididae; genus Schistocerca; species Schistocerca serialis. Next base: position 114,084,387 of record NC_064647.1, read on the forward strand.
ACCATTATTTTCCATTACTGCCTCTTCCACAGCGTTCTTCATAGATTCTATACAGACATATTCTACTTTAGACCCTATTAATTTATTATAGGTCGTAAACTTGGTTGGGGGATTTGGAAGATTCATGATGCCACAGAAAATTGCACCTGCAGTAGCACCCTTACCAACTGAACGCAAGGAATAAACAAATCTAATGTTGTGTTCGTAGATTTTGCTACCATTTTATTCAGTTGCAGTTACTGCAACACTGTTCCAAAAGGTGGCCATGTATGAACACTTATCACATTTCAGTTGTATTTCACTAGCAAGTCCTACGTGCTTTATTATGGAGAGTTCCAGACCAACTTCACTACAATGAATACACCTTACACAGTTTGAAAAAAATTCCTTTGAGAACCGACATATCAAATATTTCATTCACATCCGATTCGCCCCTAAAACATTCATAGTTTTCACTCATTGAACCAAGCTTCTTCTGTGAAGTATTTTCTTTCCCACTTTGACTGCTGTGGGCAGGTGTACTTGAGAGGTTAGGTTCACTCACTTGGTTATCGTCTTTATTGTTTACAGTAATAACACATACCTTTGGCTTTCCAACATTTCTCCTTTTCTTAAAAGCCTTCAGAGGATTTCTAATAACTTTACTTTTACTCATTATTATACTTCAACAAAACAGAGACTCAAGAAACAGAATTAATTACGAATATTTTCGAGATAACGACAGAGTAAATAAACATGAAACAATCGACAATCACACCAGCGATATATATTGAACCATCACAGGTTAGCCACAACACATACTTTATCTCACATCACTAAAATGTACCTGATGAACACGGACGTTAATAATAACACCATTTGACAGCAGTTTAACAGCGCCACAGTGGGTCACGCCCATGTAGAACACATTTCAAAAAAAATTTAAAAATACTTGTAGTCTTCGGAATTGAATTAATTATATATCTATTAAAAGGTAATAGTCTGCAGATTCAGAAAACGCAAAAAAGTAAAAATTGAACTTTTCATGATTTTGAGCCTTTCCGGAGCCCCTTAATGTTTAGACTTGTTGATGACTTTGTTATCCTCACAAAAAGAGAAGGAGAATGACAGGACCTACTGTATAGAATGAACATTCTAATGGGTATAGAATAAGGAGTGGGAGTAAATCGACGAAAAAACGAAAGTAATGAGAAGTGGCAGAAATGAGATCAGCGAGAAATTTATTATCACAAGTGATGGTCACGAGGTAGAAGAAGGAATTCTGCTGCCCAGGAAGCAAAACAACCCAAGACGATTGAAGTAAGGAGGACACCAAAAGCCGACCGAGGCTGGCAGACGGGACATTCCTGGCCAAGAAAAGTCTACCAGTACTGAGGAACAAATTTGTGAGAAGACGTATCAACGATTGTCCGGTTGAAGGCATATGCGACACACATCTGTGAGGAGATCGTGATGCCAATGCTGAGCGGTCCATTCGGCATGTTGTTGGGCCCATCTGTAACGCGCTGCATGGTGTCGTGGTTGCAAAGATGGACCTCGCCTTGGAAGTCGGGAGTGAAGTTGCTCATCATGCACCCTACGGCGCACAGTTTGAGTCGTAACACGACGTCCTGTGGCTGCACGATAAGCATTATTGAATATTGTGGCGTTGCTGTCAGGGTTCCTCCGAGCCGTAATCCGTAGGTAGCGTCATCCACTGCAGTATTAGCTCTTGAGTGGCTTGAGCGATGCATGTCTTCGACAGTTCCTGTCTCCCTGCATCTCCTCCATGTCCGAACAACATCGCTATGGTTCACTCAGAGACGCTTGGACACTTCCCTTGTTGAGAGCCCTTCGTGGCACAAAGTAACAATGCGGACTGACCGTCTAGGCATGGTTGAAGTACAGACAAGAGGAGCCGTTTACCTTCTCACTGGTGGAATGACTGGAACTGATCGGCTGTCGGGCCACCTCCGTCTAATAGGCGCCGCTCATGCATTGTTGTTTACATCTCTGGGCGGGTTTAGTGACATCTCTGAACAGTCAAAGGGACTGCGTCTGTGATACAATATCCACAGCGAAAGTCTATCTTCGGGAGTTCTGGGAACCGGGGTGATGAAAAACTTGATGTGTGTATTTCATCGGAAGTGGCAAGAAAATGACAATTCACTTTGGTGTACAGAATGTATGAGACTGGCGATATACCATCAGACTTTCGGCAAAACTTTATTCACACAATTACGAAGGTAACAAGAGGCGAAAAGTAAGAGAATTATCGCACAAACAGCTTAACAGTTCATGCCTCCAAGTTGCTGACGACAGAACAACGGAAAAGAAGACTGAGGTTGTGTTAGATGAGCATCAGTTTGGCTAGAAGAAAGGCACCAGAGACGCAGTTCTGACGATGCGCTTGATAATGGAAACAAGACTGAAAAGAATAAAGACATGTTCATATTATTTGTCGAGCTAGAAAAAGGGTTCGACAATGTCAAATTGTGCAAGACGTTCGAAATTCTGAGAAAAATATTAGTAAGCGCTAGGGAAAGACGGGTTTTATACAATATGTACAAGAGCCAAGAGGGAACAATAAGAATGGAAGACCAATGGCAATTGCTCGGATTAAAAAGTGTGTAGTCTTTCGATGTGTGTACTTCATCGGAAGTGGCAAGAAAACGACAATTCACCCGTGGTCCAGGGGTAGCGTCTTTGATTCGTAATCAAAACGTCTCCGGTCCCGGATTCGATCCCCGCCACTGCCTAAATTTTGATAAATAATCAGCATTGGCGGCCGAAGACTTCCGGCATAAGAAGTCAGCCTCATTCTGCCAACGGCCTTGTCAAAGAGGGCGGAGGAGCGGATAGAGGTTCAGGGCACTCTCTTGTCCTAGGGGAGGGAAATTGCCCCTAAAGGCGGAAGAATTAGCAATGATCAACGACATGAGGATGCAGAAGGCAATGGAAACCACTGCATTAAAGACACGTAACGTGTATCCACAGGACATGGGGCCTGTAATTGAAGAAGTGTAATGATGATCTCTCCATTGGCAAAAGATTCCTGAATAGTCCCCCATTCGGATTTCCGGGAGGGGACTGCCAAGGGGGAGGTTACCATGAGAAAAAGATTGAATAATCAACGAAAGGATAACGTTCTACGAGTCGGGGCGTGGAATGTCAGAAGCTTGAACGTGGTAGGGAAACTAGAAAATCTGAAAAGGGAAATGCAAAGCCTCAATCTAGATATAGTAGGGGTCAGTGAAGTGAAGTGGAAGGAAGACAAGGATTTCTGGTCAGATGAGTATCAGGTAATATCAACAGCAGCAGAAAATGGTATAACAGGTGTAGGATTCGTTATGAATAGGAAGGTAGAGCAGAGGGTGTGTTACTGTGAACAGTTCAGTGACCGGGTTGTTCTAATCAGAATCGACAGCAGACCAACACCGACAACGATAGTTCAGGTATACATGCCGACGACGCAAGCTGAAGATGAACAGATAGAGAAAGTGTATGAGTATATTGAAAGGGTAATGCAGCATGTGAAGGGGGACGAAAATCTAATAGTCATGGGCGACTGGAATGCAGTTGTAGGGGAAGGAGTAGAAGAAAAGGTTACAGGAGAATATGGGCTTGGGACAAGGAATGAAAGAGGAGAAAGACTAATTGAGTTCTGTAACAAGTTTCAGTTAGTAATAGCGAATACCCTGTTCAAAAATCACAAGAGGAGGAGGTATACTTGGAAAAGGCCGGGAGGTACGGGAAGATTTCAATTAGATTACATCATGGTCAGACAGAGATTCCGAAATCAGATACTGGATTGTAAAGCGTACCCAGGAGCAGATATAGACGCAGATCACAATATAGTAGTGATGAAGAGTAGGCTGAAGTTCAAGACATTAGTCAGGAAGAATCAATACGCAAAGAAGTGGGTTACGGAAGTACTAAGGAATGACGAGATACGTTTGAAGTTCTCTAACGATATAGATATAGCAATAAGGAATAGCGCAGTAGGCAGTACAGTTGAAGAGGAATGGACATCTCTAAAAAGGGCCATCACAGAAATTGAGAAGGAAAACATAGGTACAAAGAATGTAGCTGCGAAGAAACCATAGGTAACAGAAGAAATACTTCAGTTGATTGATGAAAGAAGGAAGTACAAACATGTTCCGGGAAAATCAGGAATACAGAAATACAAGTCGCTGAGGAATGAAATAAATAGGAAGTGCAGGGAAGCTAAGACGAAATGGCTGCAGGAAAAAGTGAAGGCATCGAAAAAGATACGATTGTCTGAAGGACAGACTCAGCATACAGGAAAGTCAAAACAACCTTTGGTGACATTAAAAGCAACGGTGGTAACATTCTTTGGAACAGGAAAGGGAGGTAATGACAGTGGCACGTAAAGTGCCCTCCGCCACACACCATTGGGTGGCTTGCGGAGTATAAATGTAGATGCAGATGTAGATGTAAGAGTGCAACGGGAAATCCACTGTTAAATGCAGAGGAGAGAGCAGATAGGTGGAAAGAATACATTGAAAGCCTCTATGAGGGTGAAGATTTGTCTGATGTGATAGAAGAAGAAACAGGAGTCGATTTAGAAGAGATAGGGGATCCAGTATTAGAATCGAAATTTAAAAGAGCTTTGGAGGACTTCCGGTCAAATAAGGCAGAAGGGATAGATAAAATTCCATCAGAATTTCTAAAATCATTGGGGGAAGTGGCAACAAAACGACTATTCACGTTGGTGTATAAAATATTCTCGGTATTCTTGCCACGTCAGTTCTGGATAAAATCTCGAGCTTTCGACGATTACCTCCATCGTCATCGTCAGGAGCTGACTGTCTCTACTGCTGCTATGGTAGCCTCTATATAGCCCGAAGACGGCTTCTGATTGGTCGGATTCTGATTGGTCGGCGATTACGTGCTGCTGTCTCAGACGGTGTCACTGTGTGCGCCGGTGGCGCCACCGCTTCCGTTTAAACGTAAACCTTGGAAGGAACGTCTCTGCTGCTTCTCTGCATCAAGCGCTCGTTTCCACGCACAGCTCAGATGGTATCCGCTATCGCGGTTAAAGTTCTTTTGGCTCATTCTGATTTCAACAGCCTCCTTAATAACAGAATCCCAGTACGTGGAGGCATGGGACAGAATTTTAGTTTCATCGAACAATATTTTGTGTTTGTTCGTGAGGCTGTGCTCCGCAATTGCCGATTTCTCAAGCTCTCTATTTTTAATGTGGCGTTGGTGTTCTGCACAGCGGTCGGAAACGGTACGAATAGTCTGACCTATATAATTGCTTCCACACTCACAGGGTATATTATAAACACCGGGGACCCTGAGGTCGAGATTGTCCTTAACAGGGCGCATCATCTCCTTAATTTTCTTAGGAGGACGAAAAATCGGTCTAATACCACGTCTACGTAGGACTCTTCCTATTTTGCTGGAAATTGCGCCACAAAAAGGAAGAACCGCAATCGGTGTTTCATCCTGTGAGGTTGCAGCATTATCACGTTTCCTTCTTTTGGAGAACGCTGCCTTTATATCGCGTGCACTATAGCCGTTCTTTCGGAACACGTTCTTTAGGTGATTAATCTCGAACCTTAAGTGGTCCTCGTCAGAAACAGTTTTGGCTCTATATACCAACGTGTTCAAAACGGCTCTCTTCTGAGCAGGGTGATGGAAACTCTGTGCGTTAAGATATAAATCGGTATGCGTCGGCTTACGGTATACAGAGTGGCCAAGACGCCCGTCCGTCTGTCGTTGTACTAAAACGTCTAAGAAAGGCAGTCTCCCTTCCTTCTCCATCTCGACAGTGAACTGGATGTTCGAATGGATGCTGTTCATGTGTTCAATGAATTCTTTAAGAGCTTCTTCGCCGTGTGGCCAGATCATAAATGTATCGTCAACGTAACGATAAAATAAGGACGGACGGAGGGGAGCCGAATTTAGTGCACGTTCTTCAAAATTCTCCATAAAAAAGTTAGCCAATGATGGAGACAACGGAGAGCCCATTGCCATGCCGTCTGTCATTTCATAAAATTTATTACCATACAAGAAGTAGGTGGTCGTCATCACGTGCCGGAACAATTTTATAGTTTCAGGAGGAAAGAGATCCGCCAGCATTTTCAAAGTGTCCTCCACAGGAACTTTTGTGAACAGCGACACCACATCCAGGCTGACTAAAATGTCATTAGGACCAACTCTAATATCTTTGATTTTCTCAATGAACATCTGGGAGTTTTTGATGTGATGTTCACACCGGCCAACTATAGGAGTCATCAACTTTGTTAAGTATTTGGCCAGCTTATAAGTAGGAGAACCAATTGCACTGACAATAGGTCTCATGGGAACATTATCCTTATGGAGCTTCGGTAGTCCGTACAACCTAGGCGGTCGAGGAGCTCGGACTCTGAGATTTTTTGTAATATCGTCTGGAAGCCCGGAATTCTTCAGTAACTTCATGGTTTTTCTGCTGTACGTCAAAGTTGGGTCCCGTTTAAGACACTTATACGTACTGTCCTCCAACAGTGAAGTCATTTTTCTATGATATTCGGTAGTATTAAGGACCACGGTGGTATTTCCTTTGTCAGCTGGTAATATGACAAGATCTTCATCCTTCTGAAGTAAACGGAGCCCCTCCCTCTCCTCTCTACTAATATTAGACCTGGGAGGCTTAGCTGAGGCCAAAAAGCGACTGGTAACAAGTCTCACTTCGTCGGCGTCGTCCTGTGCAAGATGCCGCACAGCCTGTTCTACTCCACTGATAAGATCCACGATGGGTATAGTACGTGGTGTAGGAGCAAAGTTCAAACCTTTATTAAGGGCCGAGATGGCTCCTTTGTCCAGGTTCTTGCCCGATAGGTTGACGACAGTGCGTGCTGTTTCATGCGCTGACTCTGATCTTTGCACAGCAACAAGACGCTCAAATTTGTTTACTTGTCTAGCAGATGTATTACTAAGATGAGGTCTTTGATGAGCAGCCGTCGTCATATCGACCCACTCCCAGTCAAACGGCGAGAGAACAGTAGATAACAAAAGATGGCAACTGTATAAGCTTCGTGCATTAAGATCCAGTTCGTACCTTGTGTGTCGTAATCTTTCTCTGACGATCGCCCGACTTGTCTTCTGTAATATATTCTTCATTCCAACCGACTTGATATGGTGTTTAACCACAGCAAACTTAGGCACAATCTCCTTATCGCGACAGCGTTGCAGAAATGCCAAATTACTCCGCAACTGTGCATATTTGACGCGCAGATTCTCCAGGTGACGAACCTGGCGTGCGATGTCCTCCCCGTAGAGGAAAGTAATATGAGAACGAAGTTTTTCGCGGCGGCACTTATGTATAAAATATTCTCGGTATTCTTGCCACGTCAGTTCTGGATAAAATCTCGAGCTTTCGACGATTACCTCCATCGTCATCGTCAGGAGCTGACTGTCTCTACTGCTGCTATGGTAGCCTCTATATAGCCCGAAGACGGCTTCTGATTGGTCGGATTCTGATTGGTCGGCGATTACGTGCTGCTGTCTCAGACGGTGTCACTGTGTGCGCCGGTGGCGCCACCGCTTCCGTTTAAACGTAAACCTTGGAAGGAACGTCTCTGCTGCTTCTCTGCATCAAGCGCTCGTTTCCACGCACAGCTCAGATGGTATCCGCTATCGCGGTTAAAGTTCTTTTGGCTCATTCTGATTTCAACAGCCTCCTTAATAACAGAATCCCAGTACGTGGAGGCATGGGACAGAATTTTAGTTTCATCGAACAATATTTTGTGTTTGTTCGTGAGGCTGTGCTCCGCAATTGCCGATTTCTCAAGCTCTCTATTTTTAATGTGGCGTTGGTGTTCTGCACAGCGGTCGGAAACGGTACGAATAGTCTGACCTATATAATTGCTTCCACACTCACAGGGTATATTATAAACACCGGGGACCCTGAGGTCGAGATTGTCCTTAACAGGGCGCATCATCTCCTTAATTTTCTTAGGAGGACGAAAAATCGGTCTAATACCACGTCTACGTAGGACTCTTCCTATTTTGCTGGAAATTGCGCCACAAAAAGGAAGAACCGCAATCGGTGTTTCATCCTGTGAGGTTGCAGCATTATCACGTTTCCTTCTTTTGGAGAACGCTGCCTTTATATCGCGTGCACTATAGCCGTTCTTTCGGAACACGTTCTTTAGGTGATTAATCTCGAACCTTAAGTGGTCCTCGTCAGAAACAGTTTTGGCTCTATATACCAACGTGTTCAAAACGGCTCTCTTCTGAGCAGGGTGATGGAAACTCTGTGCGTTAAGATATAAATCGGTATGCGTCGGCTTACGGTATACAGAGTGGCCAAGACGCCCGTCCGTCTGTCGTTGTACTAAAACGTCTAAGAAAGGCAGTCTCCCTTCCTTCTCCATCTCGACAGTGAACTGGATGTTCGAATGGATGCTGTTCATGTGTTCAATGAATTCTTTAAGAGCTTCTTCGCCGTGTGGCCAGATCATAAATGTATCGTCAACGTAACGATAAAATAAGGACGGACGGAGGGGAGCCGAATTTAGTGCACGTTCTTCAAAATTCTCCATAAAAAAGTTAGCCAATGATGGAGACAACGGAGAGCCCATTGCCATGCCGTCTGTCATTTCATAAAATTTATTACCATACAAGAAGTAGGTGGTCGTCATCACGTGCCGGAACAATTTTATAGTTTCAGGAGGAAAGAGATCCGCCAGCATTTTCAAAGTGTCCTCCACAGGAACTTTTGTGAACAGCGACACCACATCCAGGCTGACTAAAATGTCATTAGGACCAACTCTAATATCTTTGATTTTCTCAATGAACATCTGGGAGTTTTTGATGTGATGTTCACACCGGCCAACTATAGGAGTCATCAACTTTGTTAAGTATTTGGCCAGCTTATAAGTAGGAGAACCAATTGCACTGACAATAGGTCTCATGGGAACATTATCCTTATGGAGCTTCGGTAGTCCGTACAACCTAGGCGGTCGAGGAGCTCGGACTCTGAGATTTTTTGTAATATCGTCTGGAAGCCCGGAATGGCAATGGGCTCTCCGTTGTCTCCATCATTGGCTAACTTTTTTATGGAGAATTTTGAAGAACGTGCACTAAATTCGGCTCCCCTCCGTCCGTCCTTATTTTATCGTTACGTTGACGATACATTTATGATCTGGCCACACGGCGAAGAAGCTCTTAAAGAATTCATTGAACACATGAACAGCATCCATTCGAACATCCAGTTCACTGTCGAGATGGAGAAGGAAGGGAGACTGCCTTTCTTAGACGTTTTAGTACAACGACAGACGGACGGGCGTCTTGGCCACTCTGTATACCGTAAGCCGACGCATACCGATTTATATCTTAACGCACAGAGTTTCCATCACCCTGCTCAGAAGAGAGCCGTTTTGAACACGTTGGTATATAGAGCCAAAACTGTTTCTGACGAGGACCACTTAAGGTTCGAGATTAATCACCTAAAGAACGTGTTCCGAAAGAACGGCTATAGTGCACGCGATATAAAGGCAGCGTTCTCCAAAAGAAGGAAACGTGATAATGCTGCAACCTCACAGGATGAAACACCGATTGCGGTTCTTCCTTTTTGTGGCGCAATTTCCAGCAAAATAGGAAGAGTCCTACGTAGACGTGGTATTAGACCGATTTTTCGTCCTCCTAAGAAAATTAAGGAGATGATGCGCCCTGTTAAGGACAATCTCGACCTCAGGGTCCCCGGTGTTTATAATATACCCTGTGAGTGTGGAAGCAATTATATAGGTCAGACTATTCGTACCGTTTCCGACCGCTGTGCAGAACACCAACGCCACATTAAAAATAGAGAGCTTGAGAAATCGGCAATTGCGGAGCACAGCCTCACGAACAAACACAAAATATTGTTCGATGAAACTAAAATTCTGTCCCATGCCTCCACGTACTGGGATTCTGTTATTAAGGAGGCTGTTGAAATCAGAATGAGCCAAAAGAACTTTAACCGCGATAGCGGATACCATCTGAGCTGTGCGTGGAAACGAGCGCTTGATGCAGAGAAGCAGCAGAGACGTTCCTTCCAAGGTTTACGTTTAAACGGAAGCGGTGGCGCCACCGGCGCACACAGTGACACCGTCTGAGACAGCAGCACGTAATCGCCGACCAATCAGAATCCGACCAATCAGAAGCCGTCTTCGGGCTATATAGAGGCTACCATAGCAGCAGTAGAGACAGTCAGCTCCTGACGATGACGATGGAGGTAATCGTCGAAAGCTCGAGATTTTATCCAGAACTGACGTGGCAAGAATACCGAGAATATTTTATACATAAGTGCCGCCGCGAAAAACTTCGTTCTCATATTACTTTCCTCTACGGGGAGGACATCGCACGCCAGGTTCGTCACCTGGAGAATCTGCGCGTCAAATATGCACAGTTGCGGAGTAATTTGGCATTTCTGCAACGCTGTCGCGATAAGGAGATTGTGCCTAAGTTTGCTGTGGTTAAACACCATATCAAGTCGGTTGGAATGAAGAATATATTACAGAAGACAAGTCGGGCGATCGTCAGAGAAAGATTACGACACACAAGGTACGAACTGGATCTTAATGCACGAAGCTTATACAGTTGCCATCTTTTGTTATCTACTGTTCTCTCGCCGTTTGACTGGGAGTGGGTCGATATGACGACGGCTGCTCATCAAAGAGCTCATCTTAGTAATACATCTGCTAGACAAGTAAACAAATTTGAGCGTCTTGTTGCTGTGCAAAGATCAGAGTCAGCGCATGAAACAGCACGCACTGTCGTCAACCTATCGGGCAAGAACCTGGACAAAGGAGCCATCTCGGCCCTTAATAAAGGTTTGAACTTTGCTCCTACACCACGTACTATACCCATCGTGGATCTTATCAGTGGAGTAGAACAGGCTGTGCGGCATCTTGCACAGGACGACGCCGACGAAGTGAGACTTGTTACCAGTCGCTTTTTGGCCTCAGCTAAGCCTCCCAGGTCTAATATTAGTAGAGAGGAGAGGGAGGGGCTCCGTTTACTTCAGAAGGATGAAGATCTTGTCATATTACCAGCTGACAAAGGAAATACCACCGTGGTCCTTAATACTACCGAATATCATAGAAAAATGACTTCACTGTTGGAGGACAGTACGTATAAGTGTCTTAAACGGGACCCAACTTTGACGTACAGCAGAAAAACCATGAAGTTACTGAAGAATTCCGGGCTTCCAGACGATATTACAAAAAATCTCAGAGTCCGAGCTCCTCGACCGCCTAGGTTGTACGGACTACCGAAGCTCCATAAGGATAATGTTCCCATGAGACCTATTGTCAGTGCAATTGGTTCTCCTACTTATAAGCTGGCCAAATACTTAACAAAGTTGATGACTCCTATAGTTGGCCGGTGTGAACATCACATCAAAAACTCCCAGATGTTCATTGAGAAAATCAAAGATATTAGAGTTGGTCCTAATGACATTTTAGTCAGCCTGGATGTGGTGTCGCTGTTCACAAAAGTTCCTGTGGAGGACACTTTGAAAATGCTGGCGGATCTCTTTCCTCCTGAAACTATAAAATTGTTCCGGCACGTGATGACGACCACCTACTTCTTGTATGGTAATAAATTTTATGAAATGACAGACGGCATGGCAATGGGCTCTCCGTTGTCTCCATCATTGGCTAACTTTTTTATGGAGAATTTTGAAGAACGTGCACTAAATTCGGCTCCCCTCCGTCCGTCCTTATTTTATCGTTACGTTGACGATACATTTATGATCTGGCCACACGGCGAAGAAGCTCTTAAAGAATTCATTGAACACATGAACAGCATCCATTCGAACATCCAGTTCACTGTCGAGATGGAGAAGGAAGGGAGACTGCCTTTCTTAGACGTTTTAGTACAACGACAGACGGACGGGCGTCTTGGCCACTCTGTATACCGTAAGCCGACGCATACCGATTTATATCTTAACGCACAGAGTTTCCATCACCCTGCTCAGAAGAGAGCCGTTTTGAACACGTTGGTATATAGAGCCAAAACTGTTTCTGACGAGGACCACTTAAGGTTCGAGATTAATCACCTAAAGAACGTGTTCCGAAAGAACGGCTATAGTGCACGCGATATAAAGGCAGCGTTCTCCAAAAGAAGGAAACGTGATAATGCTGCAACCTCACAGGATGAAACACCGATTGCGGTTCTTCCTTTTTGTGGCGCAATTTCCAGCAAAATAGGAAGAGTCCTACGTAGACGTGGTATTAGACCGATTTTTCGTCCTCCTAAGAAAATTAAGGAGATGATGCGCCCTGTTAAGGACAATCTCGACCTCAGGGTCCCCGGTGTTTATAATATACCCTGTGAGTGTGGAAGCAATTATATAGGTCAGACTATTCGTACCGTTTCCGACCGCTGTGCAGAACACCAACGCCACATTAAAAATAGAGAGCTTGAGAAATCGGCAATTGCGGAGCACAGCCTCACGAACAAACACAAAATATTGTTCGATGAAACTAAAATTCTGTCCCATGCCTCCACGTACTGGGATTCTGTTATTAAGGAGGCTGTTGAAATCAGAATGAGCCAAAAGAACTTTAACCGCGATAGCGGATACCATCTGAGCTGTGCGTGGAAACGAGCGCTTGATGCAGAGAAGCAGCAGAGACGTTCCTTCCAAGGTTTACGTTTAAACGGAAGCGGTGGCGCCACCGGCGCACACAGTGACACCGTCTGAGACAGCAGCACGTAATCGCCGACCAATCAGAATCCGACCAATCAGAAGCCGTCTTCGGGCTATATAGAGGCTACCATAGCAGCAGTAGAGACAGTCAGCTCCTGACGATGACGATGGAGGTAATCGTCGAAAGCTCGAGATTTTATCCAGAACTGACGTGGCAAGAATACCGAGAATATTTTATACATAAGTGCCGCCGCGAAAAACTTCGTTCTCATATTCACGTTGGTGTGTATAATATATGAGTCTGGCGACATATCATCGGACTTTCGGAAAAGCATCATCCACACAATTCCGAAGACGGCAAGAGCTGACAAGTGCGAGAATTATCGCACAATCAGCTTAACAGCTCATGCATCGAAGTTGCTTATAAGAATAATATACAGAAGAATGGAAAAGAAAATTGAGAATGCTCTAGGTGACGATCAGTTTGGCTTTAGGAAAAGTAAAGGGACGAGAGAGGCAATTCTGACGTTACGGCTAATAATGGAAGCAAGGCTAAAGAAAAATCAAGACACTTTCATAGGATTTGTCGACCTGGAAAAAGCTTTCGACAATATAAAATGGTGCAAGCTGTTCGAGATTCTGAAAAAAGTAGGGGTAAGCTATAGGGAGAGACGGGTCATATGTAATATGTACAACAACCAAGAGGGAATAATAAGAGTGGACGATCAAGAACGAAGTGCTCGTATTAAGAAGGGTGTAAGACAAGGCTGTAGCCTTTCGCCCCTACTCTTCAACCTGTACATCGAGGAAGCAATGATGGAAATAAAAGAAAGGTTCAGGAGTGGAATTAAAATACAAGGTGAAAGGATATCAAAGATACGATTCGCTGATGACATTGCTATCCTGAGTGAAAGTGAAGAAGAATTAAATGATCTGCTGAACGGAATGAATAGTCTAATGAGTACACAGTATGGTTTGAGAGTAAATCGGAGAAAGACGAAGGTAATGAGAAGTAGTAGAAATGAGAACAGCGAGAAACTTAACATCAAGATTGATGGTCACGAAGTCAATGAAGTTAAGGAATTCTGCTACCTAGGCAGTAAAATAACCAACGACGGACGGAGCAAGGAGGACAGACTCGCTATGGCAAAAAAGGCATTTCTGGTCAAGAGAAGTCTACTAATATCAAATACCGGCCTTAATTTGAGGAAGAAATTTCTGAGGATGTACGTCTGGAGTACAGCATTGTCTGGTAGTGAAACATGGACTGGGAAAACCGGAACACAAGAGAATCGAAGCATTTGAGATGTGGTGCTATAGACGAATGTTGAAAATTAGTTGGACTGATAAGGTAAGGAATGAGGAGGTTCTACGCAGAATCGGAGAGGAAAGGAATATGTGGAAAAGACTGATAAGGAGAAGGGACAGGATGATAGGACATCTGCTAAGACGTGAGGGAATGACTTCCATGGTACTAGAGGGAGCTGTAGACGGCAAAAACTGTAGAGGAAGACAGAGACTGGAATACGTCAAGCAAATAATTGAGGACGTAGGTTGCAAGTGCTACTCTGAGATGAAGAGGTTAGAGCAGGAAAGGAATTCGTGGCGGGCCGCATCAAACCAGTCAGTAGACTGATGACCAATAAATCGAGGAAGCAATGTTGGAAATAAACAAAAGGTTCAAGGGTAGAATTAAAATTCAAGGTGATAAGATATGAATGATAAGGTTCGCTGCTGACATTGTTGTCCTCAGTGAACGAGAAGAAAAATTAAAAGATCTGTTGAATGGGATGGTCTAATGAAAAGAGAATATAGATTGAGAGTAAATCGAAGAAAGAGAAGCTGCATTAAAGAGAGTAGTAAGAAACTTAACCTCAGAATTGGAGGTCACGAAGTAGACAAAGTTAAGGAATTGTGCTACCTAGGCAGCGAAATAACCAGTGATGGATGGACCTGGGACTGCATAGCAGACTAGCACTGGCAAAAAGACCATTCCCTGCCAAGAGAAGACTGATAGTATCAAACATAGACCTTAATTTCAGGAAGAAATTTCTAAGAATATACGTTTGGTGTGTCACTAAATATTGCCACGTATGTCGCGGGACTAGGCACCAGTGACGTCACTGGTGGAGGCGCGGTTATATAAAGCACGGCTGCGGCTTGACAATGGTAGACGAGATCTCTGCCGAAAGCTTAAGGGCGCTTAAACACTTGTCGCGGCTTGAAACCCGAGAATATTTTACTGATGGATATCGGCGCGAGATCGTGCATTCGTACATCTGAAATTCATTTCAAATTGGTTGAACAATCCATCTGAGTGTAATTTTCAAAGCATTTTAGTGCCTGGCCCTGTTCAGCAGCTTGTGCAATTTGCTGAAAGTTAATGCGAAAGGCTTGCAGTGCTTGCGAATCACATGGATCAGACCAAAGCCGCAGCGTCTGTTGTATGATCACTCACTTCTTTGTTGGATCACTTCTTGTTACGATCTGTCACGAGAAAATTTTTTTTAACAATACAGATATTAATGTACGAGGGTTACTCGGAAAGTGAGGAACGATCGGTCACGAAATGGAAACCACAGTGAAAACTCGATGAAGTTTAGCACAGTTGTGTTGGGCAGTGTCTCTAGTATGGCCGTCGATCGCGTTACGTCGTTCTTTTTAGTTCTGATCACACAGGGAGCACATAAAGATACCTAGGACAATAGTGTCTCCCGCCAAGTACGAGGGTCTGGTGGGAAATTTCGCCTGAAGCTATGCAACCAACATTACATAACTGTCTTCCGCTTTCTTCTTCGATGCAATTCCCAGCCTCATTCTCCAGGGGCAATGAAAATGCTCCTGCATCGTTTTCAATTGGATATATTTGATTACCCACAATAAAGCGCGTAATTGTCTCCCTCTGCGTTTCATCTCTGCTCACATGAACCGCTGTCTATGAAGACAACATTTTGGCACAGACAACGAGCTGGAGGCCAGCGTAGAGAATTGGCGGAAAGCACTGGAGGCTGCCTTATATAACGAGGGTATTGGAAAGTTGGTACAACGCTACGACAAACGTCTAAGTCGGATCGGCGACTATGGAGATACGTAGCTGGAAGTTGTAGCTAACTGTTGCAAATTACAGTTTTGATTTTCGCTGTGGTTTCCATTTCGCGACCTATCGCTCCTTGCTTTCCGACTAGGCCTCTTAATTTTGCGACACTTTAGATGATGGCTAAGGCTTCCTTTTCCAGCTGACTGTAGTTGATCTGGGCCATGGGCAGCGTCTTACCATTAGATATTAATGCTGTGGGCAATACAGTGTTGCCAACTTTGTGAGACAAAACTGCCCATTTTCTATGTGATATTGCATCAGCTGCAAGGGCTACAGTTTTTTTGTGGGGTCGAAATGAATAAAGCATGGGCGGCTGAACAATGTATTATTCATTGTTTGAAATGATTTTTCGCGTTCGCCAGTCCATTGGGAAGGAATATTTTTACTCCGGAAGCGATGCAAAGCAGAAGCAGTTTGCACTGCGTTCGGATAAATTTGATGTACTATGTCAATTTGCGAAGGACATCTTGGAATTCTGAAACATTTTTAGGAAACGTTAATGTCTGTATGGCCCCTGAATGCTTAGCCTAGGGACAAACGCCGTGGGCGTCAATGAGATGTCCCAAATATTCAGAATCGGTACTGAAGAATGAACACTTAAGCTCTGCGTCAGTTAGAACTTGAAAAAGAGTTTCCAAATTTTTGAGATGCCGTTACGGTGGATCTCCGGACACAATGATGTTATAATAAAAATTTCTACACGATGGATCTTTAGACGTAAGTTGTTCAAGGAAGCGTTGAAATAACGCAGCAGCAGATGCGCTTGCGAAGAAAGGCATTGCTACTGAACACAAGTTGACATGTTATTGACCACCACAGATTTGTTAACTTCCAAGGAAAGTTGAAACACAGCTTCAGCTGCATCAATTTAAAAAAGAATCGTCCACCTATTAGGCGATCCATTGTTGTTGTTGTGGTCTTCAGTCCTGAGATTGGTTTGATGCAGCTCTCCATGCTACTCAATCCAGTGCAAGCTTCATCACCTCCCAGTACCTACTGCAACCTACGTCCTTCTAAATCTGCTTAGTGTATTCATCTCTTGGTCTCCCTCTACGATTTTTACCCTCCACACTGCCCTCCAATGCTAAATTTGTGATCCCCTGATGCCTCAGAACATGTCCTACCAACCGGTCCCTCCTTCTTGTCATGTTGTGCCACAAACTCCTCCCCAATTCTATTCAGTACCTCCTCATTAGTTATATGATCTACCCAGCTAATCTTCAGCATTATTCTGTAGCACCACATTTCGAAAGCTTCTATTCTCTTCTTGTCTACACTATTTATCGTCCATGTCTCACTTCCATACATGGCTACCCTCCATACAAATACTTTCAGAAACCACTTCCTGACACTCAAATCTATGCTCGATGTTAACAAATTTCCCTTCTTCAGAAACACTTTCCTTGCCATTGCCAGTCTACATTTTATATCCTCTCTACTTCGACCATCATCAGTTATTTTTCTCCCAAATAGCAAAACTCCTTTACTACTTTAAGTGTCTCATTTACTAATCTAATTCCCTCAGCATCATCTGACTTAATTCGACTACATTCCATGATCCTCGTTTTGCTTTTGTTGATGTTCATATTATATCCTCATTTCAAGCACTGTCCATTCCGTTCAACTGGTCTTCCAACTACTTTGCTGTCTCTGACAGAATTAAAATCGGCGAACCTCAAAGTTTTTATTTCTTCTCCATGGATTTTAATACCTACTCCTAATTTTTCTTTTGTTTCCTTCACTGCTTGCTCAATATACAGATTGAATAACATTGGGGAGAGGCTACAACCCTGTCTCACTCCCTTCCCAACCACTGCTTACCTTTCACACCCCTCGACTCTTATAACTGCCATCTGGTTTCTGTACAAATTGTAAATAGCCTTTCGCTCCCTGTATTTTACCCCTGCCACCTTCAGAATAGAGCGTATTCCAGTCAACACTGTCAAAAGCTTTCTCTAAGTCTACAAGTGCTACAAACGTAGGTTTTCCTTTCCTTAATCTTTCTTCTAAGTTAAGTCGTAAGGTCAGCATTGCCTCACGTGTTCCAACATTTCTACGGAATCCAAACTGATCTTCCCCGAGGTCGGTTGCTACCAGTTTAAACTCCTCAATACATGAAAGCGGGACACTCAGGACAAACGTTGATTTTTGACTTCGATTCTTGTGATAAATAGAGAAGATGCCCACTAACTACCAGGTATGGGTTTCAAAACACCCATTTTTTTTTGTCAATTCCAGAAGCAACTTCATCGCGAAAGGCGTGAGGAACCGGGTAGGCACGGTAAAACTTCGGCTGGGTATTGCCTTTAGATGTCAGTTCAAAATTCTTTACTTGTCTCAAAGTGTCATCGAACTAATGCCCAAATTTTTCACAGAACTTACGAATGCTGCCGTGGCGACCTTTATTTTCTTACTCGTAGCTGGTTAAGTCCGACGTCAAATTCCAGTGGTGTTAACTGGCGAAGCTTGACTATTAAATCAACTGCACTAAGACTACAGCACACGCAGCAGCAACAACAGCTTAGCCGAACACACACGACCTTTTATCGAACAAATTTCCACATGCCAATGTACGATGTAACTCTGAGCGACCCCGTAGTTCATTTCCACCATACCTTCAGTCCGCAGTTCGTGGTCTAGTGGCTAGCGTTGCTGCCACTGGATCACGGGGTCCCAGGTTCGATTCCCGGCCCCGTTGGGGATTTTGTCTGCCCGGGGACTGGGTGTTTGTGTTGTCTTCGTCGTCATTCGTGAAAGTGGCTAGACTGGACTGTGTAAAGATTGCGACTTTGTACGGGCGCAGATGACCGCGCAGTTGAGCGCGTCACAAATTAAACACCAAACATCAAACTTTCGTATGGTTCGATGGATATGCACTGCAACCAACTCCCTGGCGTATTTTGTGTACAATGCTGCTGGCAGTTGCGCCTTATCTGTTCCAGTCGCAAAAGGAGAGTTAGGGCAATGACTTTGAATTAATCTCTGCATGGTTTCTAAGTGCTTTGATTTTCTCCTCGTAGTCATTTCGGGAAACACATCTAGCATGAAGTAATATGTTCGTTGACTCTTCTAGAAAATACACTCTCGTCGTAATTTCGGCTGTAACGTGCCCGTGAACCACAACGCCCCTCTCTGTCTCTGGTTCTTTTCTTCGTCGAGTCATCAGTCTTCCGGCTGGTTTCACGTTTGATGCGGCCCACGACAAATTCCTCTCCTGCAGCTAACCTCTCCAACTCGGAGCAAAGCTTGCAACCTACGTCCCCAGTTATTTGCTGGATGTACTCCAATATCTGTCTTTATCACATTCTCACTGGGAGACGAGGAGTGCCGCTGGGACATGGGGTGAGAGACACAGTAAAACATGTCGTGGTCTATTTGGGCGGCGCCGTCAAGCCCATATCGAAAAATCGTTTGAATTTAGGGTCAATCAAATTAATAAAATATGGATGAGCAGATGGTATTACATTGACTATATTTTCCGGAGGGATACAATTATAACTTAATAAAAGGGATAGTACCTTTTTCGCTGTTTTTTCAGCATTGCACCCTTTGCCTGTAACGATTGGCTGGCGCTTGCTATGAGGCCATTTACATGCTGCATCACTGGCGACTTCGCTTCCACATTGAGTAACATTTCCAGTGTCTTGCCCCTCCAATACTGTGAGGGATTGCTCGATGAAACTGCTCCATTGTATAATTTCAAGCTCACCAGGCAATCGCTTATCGGTTCCTCCAAGCCAAACTTGTCCCCTACTTGCCCGTTTTTGCAAGTAGAAATATAACAGAACATTGAGCCAGTCGATGTCTGACATGGCTGCGATTGCTCTAGTGCGTCTTGTTGTTTTCTTAATTCGACTGGCAATAAATCCGTCAGTTCGAAATTTACAGCGGCATCGTCTTGATGAGTAGATACAGTCATGTATGAGGTGGATGCGGTCCCCATCATGTTTCCACATGATAATTTGGCCAGGGTAGGTTTGTGCAATGATATTAATTCGTCTACAGAATTCATCAACGTCGTTCTCTCCTCTGACGACAATAGCGTCAGTGTAATACCATCGTTCAGAGATTTCAGATATTCGGAGAAGCTCTGGAAACCAAAGGACGAGACTAATGAAGAACTTTCGAATTGAGTCAAATAGTTCAAAATTGTAAACATGTATTTGCCTAAGAGTCCATCTCCCTGTGCCAGCTTGCAATTCAATCTCGTCATTAAGTATATCATCGCCTTCACGGACGGTGTTGGTATTTCTGCCTCCAAAAGAGTGAAGATGGTCTGCACTGCTTCCAGCAAATTCTCCATTACCACTCTGCAAGAAAGATATCATTCAGATCAGGATCGTCTTCATCCGAATCAGATACGGCACTTAACGCGCCACCACAACGTACACTTCCGAATAATGGACTGTTTGCACAAAACATGCACCAATGGCTGTACTGTTTAAGATGAGGCGGACAAGTTACACCATATGAAAAATATGGTGCCTTCGTAAACATATTAATTCTCATTCCATTTATAAGTGGTTGTAGTAGCGGGTTTCGCCATGAATCAGTTAATTTGTGTAAGCAATTTTCACAGATAGTATATACAAATTCTTTATAAATAACTTCATAAAAAAAATTTTAATTTTAAATCTACTTTGCCAAAATGTAGTAGTATCAAAGAAAGACATTGTAACCAAACAGAGTGTTTGCCACGTAAGTGGAATACCCGCTCTAATTTTTGAACAAGCTTCTATTGCATCAGTAACTATTTCATTAATCATCGGAACATTTTCACTTTTATCAAATATGTAATATTCTGGCAGTCTGTATGAATTTAGCATGTAATTAAATTTTGAATAACGAAACTGCAATAAAATATCTTCTCGTACAGTTTGTGGTAGCTCCAATTCATAGACATCTAATGCATTTTGGAGTCTTCCACAAACGGCAATTCTTGCAAGTTTGTACAAAGTGTCCATTATACAGAAATGTACTTACTGTTTCTGGCAGCTCGTCAGAGATAATAGACGATGTCGCGGTGGATTCAGATGACATACTGTGAAGACGACAATTTCATGCCCCTTATATACTGGATTGGTTGCTAAGCAATGTCAGTTATCAATACTGACATGTCTGTCACTCCAAAAAGACAAGTTTACACGTGCCAACCTTTTGCTGGCGTGGGTGCTTGCCCAGATAATTGTCCTAAAAGGACAAATTATCTCAGCGGGACAAGGACAGTCGTCATCGCGACCTTGGGACCCGGGGGGCCCCTTTTTTTTTTA
This sequence comes from Schistocerca serialis cubense, assembly GCF_023864345.2. Taxonomy (NCBI): domain Eukaryota; kingdom Metazoa; phylum Arthropoda; class Insecta; order Orthoptera; family Acrididae; genus Schistocerca; species Schistocerca serialis. The sequence goes on from NC_064647.1 coordinate 114,105,382, forward strand.
TCAATTGCTGACCCTCACGAATCGAAACATGACTGCGTCGCGTCGTTTCATGATTCGAGGGTCAGCCTGTCAAGGGAGTGTGAAATACCGACATTGCCAGAAGGTGACGAGAGTGTAGAAGAATACGCCGAGGAACCGGTGAAAACAGTTGTTAGGGCGGTGAAAGCTGCCGCACCAACCAGGAGGAGAGCCGTAGCGGCCTCTCCGTCACCATGGTCAACCGAACTAGGACAGATGCGCCAGTCTGTAAGGAGGACGAGGAGGTACTATCAGCAGAGTGTCATCTGGGAGGAAGTGCAACGCTGGTTGCAAAGATACAGAGAGGCGGAGCAGCACTTCCGACAGGAGCTTAGGGCAGTAAGGCTACAGAGCTGGGAGAAGTATGTGCAAACACAACTAGCTACAGACCCATGGGGCATCCCGTACGAGTTGGTACGGGAGAACATCAGATCACCTATGGTCTGGGATGAGGACGGGATGACGGAAACCTGGCAGGAAACTGCTGAGGTCCTTCTCCGTGTCCTGCTGCCTGACGATAGCGAGAATGACGACTCTCACGCGCAACAACAGATCCGAAGACAAGATCAAGAGGAATACCGGAACAACAACATGGTACATCCCTTCTCCGAAGGAGAAGTAGCCGCTCAGATAAATGCCCTTAAAAGGGGCAAGGCTCCTGCCCCAGACGGCATCACTGCAGAGGTGGTACAATTCCTGACACCCAGCTGGTGGCACCTCTCACAAAGCTATACTTGTCCCCCTTCTAACAGCCGGGTACCGCAAGTCTCTAGAGGAGCGGAAGGTTCCAAATGATTGGAAAAGAGCACAGGTAGGTCCAGTCCTCAAGAAGGGTCGTCGAGCAGATGCGCAAAACTATGACCTATATCTCTGACATCGATCTGTTGTAGAATTTTAGAACATGTTTTTTGCTCGCGTATCATGTCATTTCTGGAAACCCAGAATCTACTCTGTAGGAATCAACATGGATTACGGAAACAGCGATCGTGTGAGACCCAACTCGCTTTATTTGTTCATGAGACCCAGAAAATATTAGATACAGGCTCCCAGGTAGCTGCCATTTTCCTTCACTTCCGGAAGGCGTTCGACACATTTCCGCACTGTCGCCTGATAAACAAAGTAAGAGCCTACGGAATATCAGACCAGCTGTGTGGGTGGATTGAAGAGTTTTTAGCAAACAGAACACAGCATGTTGTTATCAATGGAGAGACGTCTACAGACGTTAAAGTAACCTCTGGTGTGCCACAGGGGAGTGTTATGGGACCATTACTTTTCACAATATATGTAAATGACCTAGTAGATAGTGTCGGAATGTTCCGTACGGCTTTTCGCGGATGATGCTGTAGTATACAGAGAAGTTGCAGCATTAGAAAATTGTAGCGAAATGCAGGAAGATCTGCAGCGGATAGGCACTTGGTGCAGGGAGTGGCAACTGACCCTTAACATAGACAAATGTAATCTATTGCGAATACATAGAAAGAAGGATCCTTTATTGTATGATTACATGACAGCGGAATAAACACTGGTATTAGTTACTTCTGTAAAATATCTCGGAGTATGCGTGCGGAACGATTTGAAGTGGAATGATCATATAAAATTAATTGTTGGTAAGGCGGGTACCAGGTTGAGATTCATTGGGAGAGTCCTTAGAAAATGTAGTCCATCAACAAAGGGGGTGGCTTACAAAACACGCGCTCGACCTATACTTGAGTATTGCTCATCTGTGTGGGATCCATACCAGATCGGGTTGACGGAGGAGATAGAAAAGATCCAAAGAAGAGCGGCGCGTTTTGTCACAGGGTTATTTGGTGAGAGGGTTAGCGTTACGGAGATGTTTGGCAAACTCAAATGGCAAAATCTTCAAGAGAGACGCTTGCTGTCCAGGTTTCGAGAGGGTGCGTTTCTGGATGAGGTATCGAATATATTGCTTCCCCCTACTTATACGTCCCGAGGAGATCACGAATGTAAAACCAGAGAGATTAGAGCCGCACAGAGGCTTTCAGACAGTCGTTCTTCCCGCGAACCATACGCGACTGGAACAGAAAAGGGAGGTAATGACAGTGGCACGTAAAGTGCCCTCCGCCGCACACAGTTGGGTGGCTTGCGGAGTATAAATGTAGATGTAGAACGAGTGCTTGAGGCTCGGGAAATTCCCCCAAATATGGAAAAAGGCAACTGTAGTAATAATCAAGAATGGCCTAGACAAAGTCCTCAAAGAAGCCAAATCTTACAGGCCCATCTGTTTACTGGACATACTGGGGAAACTTTTTGAGAGGTTGCTGGCAGACAGACTGGCAGCACACCGGGTACTGTGCGGGATGAGCGACAGACAGTTCCGGGAGATCGGCGTCTGACGCCATCGCCCTGGCTGCAGAGGTCTGTGCCACTACCCCGCACAAATACGTGGTCGTCATCATGGTGGATATCCGTGGCGCCTTTGACAACCTGTGGTGGCCCTCGCTCTTCTCCCGCTTGCGAGAGAAGAAGTGCCCAGGGTCGCTCTATGGCTGTCTTAGGGGCTATTGTGAGAATAGGCAGAATAAGTAAAAAGATTACCAAGGTGTGTCCACAGGGATCTGTCCTGGGGCCACTCTTCTGGGATATTAACATGGAACCCCTCTTGGACAACCTGCAGAACAGCGATGATGTGCTAGAGGGCACAGCCTACGCAGACGACCTCCTCCTGCTGGTTGGCGGTCGTAGCCGCGAGGACTTAGAGCCAAAAACTGAAAGGGCCATATCAATCTTGAGTACATGGTGCCACACGGCCAAAATGAAGATCTCACCAACCACGTCTACGTACTTACTACTGAAAGGACAACTAGTCAGGAATCCGACCGTAAGAATAGACGGCTCACCAGTTCTTCGACGCCATGAGGCACGATAATTGGGAGTTGTCCTCGATGAGAGGTGGAATTATACATCACACATTGACACCGTTAAACAAAGATCATTAGAAACACTGAACAATCTAATAGCGATTGGACATAAACGATTACACCTGCCACCAGAACTAATCAAATGCCGTCAGCGGTGGTCTAGCGGTTCTAGGCGCTCAGTCCGGAACTGCGCTGCTACTACGGTCGCAGGTTCGAATCCTGCCTCGGGCATGGATGTTTGTGATGTCCTTAGGTTAGTTAGGTTTAAGTAGTTCTAAGTTCTAGGGACTGATGACCACAGATGTTAAGTCCCATAGTGCTCAGAGCCATTTGAACCATTTTGAACTAATCAAATTATACGATAACAGCATTTTGAAATCAATCGTAGGATATGGGTCAGGGGTCTGGGCCCACAGACTTACGAGGGTCTTGCCTGCCATGGCTGTAAGAAGAGTGCAGCGAAATATGCTCCTGAGATCAGTACGGCCATACAGAATAACTCCGGGGGGTGGGGGGGGGGGGGGCACTAAGAGTATTAATGGGGCTCTGTCCGCTCTATATATACATCAGAGAACAAGCGACGTGGTACTGGGTTAAAAAGGAAAACAGGGAGCTTCACGTGGGAAACAAAATGGAAATCAAGCGCAGGGGGGAAGAACTCTGGCAAGAACAGTGGGACTGTGGTGTCACCGCCAGACACCACACTTGCTAGGTGGTAGCCTTTAAATCGGCCGCGGTCCGTTAGTATACGTCGGACCCGCGTGTCGCCACTGTCAGTGATTACAGACCGAGCGCCGCCACACGGCAGGTCTAGAGAGACTTCCTAGCACTCGCCCCAGTTGTACAGACGACTTTGCTAGCGATGCTATACTGACAAACTACGCTCTCATTTGCCGAGACGATAGTTAGCATAGCCTTCAGCTACGTCATTTGCTACGACCTAGCAAGGCGCCATTACCAGTTTATATTGAGATTGTAATTATGTATCATCAAGAGCGATGTTCTCCAATTATGGATTAAAGTATTCCAAGAGCTCCCTACTTTATTTCTTAGATTCAACTCCTTTAACTGTTCCAGACCTCACGCCAGCCAGCGTGAGCTTAAACGCGTGCATTTCGGCCTCCTCTAGCAACACGGTGTTGGCTCTTCTGCCAACACATCGGGGACAATGAAGAAACCGGTCGCAGAACACACGAACTACTGCCCAATATCAGCGAGCGACTGCAACTAAAATACTTCAAACACTTCAAGAGGACTGCTGCACTTTCTTACGGGAGATGGGCCCTACCCGGCATGCCTATGCCGGTTCGGGAAACGGGTTACACCAGCGTGTGACTGTTGGGCCGCACCAGGCACCCCAGAACATGTGGTGTCTGACTGCCACCTCTTCGACGATGTAGCGGCGCAATTACGTCATCAGTTACCCAACTATGACACGTACCACCTGCTCAGGCATGAGGACCATTTCTCAATCTTGAACAAATTGGCAAACGAGATCTCACATAAAGTCATAAAGGAATTCCTAAGGAACGACAATTAAGACTTGACATTGCTACCGATCAGACTCCGTGCACTCGTCCCGTTCCGCCGAGGCGTGGACATGGGCAGCCGCCTCACGGCTGGAATCCGCCACGTCTGGGAATGGGGGGAGGGTGTGCCTTTCTTACCGATTCAGACACTCACCGAATTTGGCATTAGGTTAAATATTAGGTTAGATGTAGGATAAGCTAGGATAGCAACACTAGTATAGCACTGCAGCGATCAACAACTACGGCCAGCCCGGTGCCGGGATTAGCTCGGTGAACACGGCCAACAACGCAGGTTTATACAACGCTGGCACATCCGTAACGCTGCAGGTAGAAGTAGATTAACATAAGTTTTTTTTTGGTCATCAATCTACTGACTGGTTTCATGCAGCCCGCCACGAATTCCTTTCCTGTGCTAACCTCTTCATCTCAGAGTAGCACTTGCAACCTACGACCTCAATTATTTGCTTGACGTATTCCAGTCTCTGTCTTCCTCTACAGTTTTTTCCCTCTACAGCTCCCTCTAGTACCATGGAAGTCATTCCCTCATGTCTTAGCAGATGTCCTATCATCCTGTCCCTTCTCCTTATCAGTCTTTTCCACATATTCCTTTCCTCTCCGATTCTGCGTAGAACCTCTTCATTCCTTACCCTATCAGTCCACCTAATTTTCAACATTCGTCTATAGCACCACATCTCAAATGCTTCGATTCTCTTCTGTTCCGGTTTTCCCACAGTCCATGTTTCACTACCATACCATGCTGTACTCCAGACGTACATCCTCAGAAATTTCTTCCTCAAATTAAGGCCGGTATTTGATATTAGTAGACTTCTCTTGGCCAGAAATGCCTTTTTTGCCATAGCGAGTCTGTCCTCCTTGCTCCGTCCGTCATTGGTTATTTTACTGCCTAGGTAGCAGAATTCCTTAACTTCATTGACTTCGTGACCATCAATCTTGATGTTAAGTTTCTCGCTGTTCTCATTTCTACTACTTCTCATTACCTTCGTCTTTCTCCGATTTACTCTCAAACCATACTGTGTACTCATTAGACTATTCATTCCGTTCAGCAGATCATTTAATTCTTCTTCACTTTCACTCAGGATAGCAATGTCATCAGCGAATCGTATCTTTGATATCCTTTCACCTTGTATTTTAATTCCACTCCTGAACCTTTCTTTTATTTCCATCATTGCTTCCTCGATGTACAGGTTGAAGAGTAGGGGCGAAAGGCTACAGCCTTGTCTTACACCCTTCTTAATACGAGCACTTCGTTCTTGATCGTCCACTCTTATTATTCCCTCTTGGTTGTTGTACATATTACATATGACCCGTCTCTCCCTATAGCTTACCCCTACTTTTTTCAGAATCTCGAACAGCTTGCACCATTTTATATTGTCGAAAGCTTTTTCCAGGTCGACAAATCCTATGAAAGTGTCTTGATTTTACTTTAGCCTTGCTTCCATTATTAGCCGTAACGTCAGAATTGCCTCTCTCGTCCCTTTACTTTTCCTAAAGCCAAACTGATCGTCACCTAGAGCATTCTCAATTTTCTTTTCCATTCTTCTGTATATTATTCTTGTAAGCAACTTCGATGCATGAGCTGTTAAGCTGATTGTGCGATAATTCTCGCACTTGTCAGCTCTTGCCGTCTTCGGAATTGTGTGGATGATGCTTTTCCGAAAGTCAGATGATATGTCGCCAGACTCATATATTATACACACCAACGTGAATAGTCGTTTTGTTGCCACTTCCCCCAATGATTTTAGAAATTCTGATGGAATTTTATCTATCCCTTCTGCCTTATTTGACCGGAAGTCCTCCAAAGCTCTTTTAAATTTCGATTCTAATACTGGATCCCCTATCTCTTCTAAATCGACTCCTGTTTCTTCTTCTATCACATCAGACAAATCTTCACCCTCATAGAGGCTTTCAATGTATTCTTTCCACCTATCTGCTCTCTCCTCTGCATTTAACAGTGGAATTCCCGTTGCACTCTTAATGTTACCAACGTTGCTTTTAATGTCACCAAAGGTTGTTTTGACTTTCCTGTATGCTGAGTCTGTCCTTCCGACAATCATATATTTTTCGATGTCTTCACATTTTTCCCGCAGCCATTTCGTCTTAGCTTCCCTGCACTTCCTATTTATTTCATTCCTCAGCGACTTGTATTTCTGTATTCCTGATTTTCCCGGAACATGTTTGTACTTCCTCCTTTCATCAATCAACTGAAGTATTTCTTCTGTTACCCATGGTTTCTTCGCAGCTACCTTCTTTGTACCTATGTTTTCCTTCTCAACTTCTGTGATGGCCCTTTTTAGAGATGTCCATTCCTCTTCAACTGTACTGCTTACTGCGCTATTCCTTATTGCTGTATCTATAGCGTTAGAGAATTTCAAACGTATCTCATCATTCCTTAGTACTTCCGTATCCCACTTCTTTGCGTATTGATTCTTCCTGACTAATGTCTTGAACTTCAGCCTACTCTCCATCACTACTATACTGCCATCTGAGTCTATATCTGCTCGTGGGTACGCTTTACAATCCAGTAACTGATTTGGGAATGTCTGTCTGACCATAATGTAATCTAATTGAAATCTTCCCGTATCTCCCGGCCTTTTCCTAGTATACCTCCTCCTCTTGTGATTTTTGAACAGGGTATTCGCTATTACTAACTGAAACTTGTTACAGAACTCAATTAGTCTTTCTCCTCTTTCATTCCTTGTCCCAAGCCCATATTCTCCTGTAACCTTTTCTTCTACTCCTTCCCCTACAACTGCATTCCAGTCGCCCATGACTATTAGATTTTCGTCCCCCTTTACATACTGCATTACCCTTTCAATATCCTCATACACTTTCTCTATCTGTTCATCTTCAGCTTGCGACGTCGGCATGTATACCTGAACTATCGTTGTCGGTGTTGGTCTGCTGTCGATTCTGATTAGAACAACCCGGTCACTGAACTGTTCACAGTAACACACCCCATAAGTAGAAATAGGATAACATAATCCAGACATAACAGTGGTGCCCCTAGTGTGAGCAGAAGAGCTAACCATAGACTAAGCTGTAGTATTAACACTGGAATTGTATCAATTAGGACCCACTAATTGTTTAAGGTGGTGGGTTGTTTATGTATCATATATATTGAAGAATAAAAATTTAAAAAGAAAAAACTCCGTCTTTCTCCACAGTTTTTACACTCTACAGCTCCGTCTAGTACGATGCAAGTCATTTCCTGATGTCTTAACAGATGATCCTGGCCGTTCTTCTTGTCAATGTTTTTCATATGTTACTTTCCTCGTCGATTCTGCGGAGAACCTCCTCATTCATTACGTTATTAGTCCATTTGATTTTCAAATACGTAAATTTGTGGTTAGTTCCTATGGGACCAAACTGCTGAAATCATCGGTCGCTAGGCTTACACACTAGTTAATCGAACTTAACCTAACTTACGCTAAGGACAATACACACCCATGCAAGAGGGATGGCTCGAACCTCCGACAGAGGGAGACGCGCGAACCATGGCAAGGAGCCTCAGACCGCTCGGCTACCCCGCGCGGCGTTTAATTTTAAACATTCTTCTGTTGCAACACGATCGAGACCTGTTCAGTGTACGGCCTGTGGTGGAGTGGTTACACGACAATAACATCCCTGTAATGGAATGGCTTGCACAGAGTCCTGACCTGAATCCTATAGAACACCTTGGGGATGTTTTGGAGCGCCGGCCGAAGTGGCCGCGCGGTTCTGGCGCTGCAGTCTGGAACCGCGAGACCGCTACGGTCGCAGGTTCGAATCCTGCCTCGGGCATGGATGTGTGTGATGTCCTTAGGTTAGTTAGGTTTAACTAGTTCTAAGTTCTAGGGGACTAATGACCTCAGCAGTTGAGTCTCATAGTGCTCAGAGCCATTTGAACCATTTTTGATGTTTTGGAACGGCGATTTCGTGCCATGCCTCACCGACCGACATGCATACCTCTCCTCAGTGCAGCACTCCAAGAACAGGCTGCCATTGCCCCAGAAACATTTCAGCACCTGAGTGAACGTATGCCTGCGAGTATGGAAGCTGTTACGAAGGCTAAGGGTGGGCCAACACCATACTGAATTCCAGCATTGCTGATGGAGGGCGCCACGAACTTTTAACTCATTTTCAGTCATGTGTCCGGATGGTTTTGATGATATAGTGTATGTATGGATTTAATTGGCTGCGAGTGGAGTGCGTAATTGAAGTAAAAGATCATTCTGTGATGTTTTAGGGTGTTTTTCGTAGCTTACCGTGAACAGGGACTGCAGTGTTTATTTCGACCCAAGTCGAGCCTTTTTCCTGTACCTTCATGATGAGCATACTCACGTCGTCCAGGATGACAGCAAATATTTTCTAACCGCTTGTTCGACTATCACTCCTGCGTCCCATCAAGGACGTAGCCCAAGCGGGGTTTGGGGGATCCGGACCCCACTATCACTCAAATTAAATTGCGCATGACGTAGGGGCCATGCAGTGAATCTGAAAGATAATTTGATTTTCAGTCATACGACAAAAAAGGGATACGCACTATCAATAGTGAACGACGCCATCGATATGTAAAACATCGATATGTCGACAGCATTATCGGCAAACGCCCATCCATACTTTAGCCAACTATTGCACAGTGTCTGTCTTACTCGAGCTCAATGCGGCCGGTGTGGCCGTGCGGTTAAAGGCGCTTCAGTCTGGAACCGCGTGACCGCTACGGTCGCAGGTTCGAATCCTGCCTCGGGCATGGATGTGTGTGATGTCCTTAGGTTAGTTAGGTTTAAGTAGTTCTAAGTTCTAGGGGACTGATGACCACAGATGTTAAGTCCCATAGTGCTCAGAGCCATTTGAACCATTTGAACTTGAGCTCAGTTGTTTTGTTATTCAGTTTGGTTCTTACTTGCATCTGACTTTAATGTTAAATGCTACCGTTTATTACTTTTGTGCTGGGTGCTGTTGTGACGGCTTCTAATTATGGATGAGTTTGTAACAAGACACAAGAGAAAAACCTATTCCGAATTGTCCACTAGCGTTATGGTATATTGAAAATATGTATGCACTATTGTGACAGCCCTTTTTTGTTTTTTGAGTCATCAGTTTTCTGACTGGTTTGATGCGACCTGCCACAAATTCGTCTCCTGTGCCAAACTTTACAACGCAGAGTGGAAATTGCCACCTACGTCCTCAGTTATTTACTGGATATATTCCAATCTCTGTCTTCCTGTACAACTTTTTCCCTCTACAGTTTCCCAGTACCATGGTAGTCATTCCTTGATGTCTTAACTGATGTCCTACCACCCTGTCCCTTCTTCTTGTCAGTGTTTTCCAAATATTCCTTTCCTAGCCGATTCCTTACCTTATCAATCGACCTAATTTTCAACATCCTTCTGTCCCCACATCTCAAATGGTTTGATTTTCTTCCGTTCCGGTTTTGCCGCTGTCAGTGTTTCACTACCATACAATGCTGTGCTCCAAATGTAAATGCTCGTAATTTTCTTCCTCAAATTAGGACCTTTGTTCATACCAGTAGACTTCTCATAGCCTGGAAAGCACTCTCTGAAGTTGTTAGCCTGCTTTTATGTCCTCCTTCCTCCGTCCGTCATGGGTTATTTTGCTACGTAGGTAGCAGAATTATTGTATTAGAAACAGTAAACAGCCAATCAGTTGCAAATTGGAAGGTTTATTAAAACGCCTTTACCACGGTTTCCACGTGTAAAGAAACGTCTACTTCAGAAGGAAATACGGACAACTGGATTACACACTGTACCAGAGGCACGTTAAAACATAGACAAGTCAAATATACAGTTTCATTTCCATATTAAGTTGAAACGTGCACAGCATAATTTCTGTTCCTCACCAACATACAGCCAGCGCACTAATTGGTTGTGTGCTGTTTCTACAAGAAGATTACAGTCTACGTTTGCTGCTCTAGCCACGTACAAAATTTTAAACTATTTGCCGCTAGCAGAATTTCTTAACTTCATCTATTTCATGATCAATTCTGATGTTAGGCTGCTCGCGACTCGCATTTCTGCTACTTCTCATTACTTTCGTCTTCCTTCAATTTACTCTCGATTCATAGTCTGTACTCATTAGACCGTTCGTTCAACTGAACAGCTCCTGCATTTCTTCTTCACCTTCACTGAGCATAACCTTTCCATCAGTGAATCTTATCACTAATATCGTTCCATCTTGAATTTTAATCCCATTTCTGAACCTTTTTCTTTTACTTCCGTCATTGCTCGTTCGATGTACAGATTGAATATTTGGAGCGCGCCCACCCATACATTATTACCATGCACAACAACTGCAAGATAAGTAATCATTATCTATTCTGGGGAATAGCTCTGAACAGAGACGATCTGTCTTTGTCTCAAGGAACAGGTAGGATTTGTAGCTACTTAATTAACAAGAACAATTTACAGAATTGTAATTGTCTCTTGTAAGCTTAGGCGAGTGGCCTGCTGATAAGAGTAAATAGAGTCTGATAAGTAATACAGAAAATGGTTAGGAACTGGCACCTCTTCCATAAGTTATCAAAGAGAATAAAGATATTACTTAAATAAATACTGTATTCTTCAGCACACCCAGCAAGCCATTAACCCTAAAAGATTACCACTGTAACTAATAACCACCCAGTTCTACCTCGGAGAACTTTCTCCGTCTCATCTCTGACAATAAAGGTGGACACTCAAACAACCCTCAGATTGCCGTCAACGTTCCGATCGCACTACAAAATTATGCTGGGACGCGACAGATATGGAAAGCACGAGAATGGCATTAAATCCAGAGACAAAAAAATGAGTATTACGCATACTGCTAAGGTACACTAAACGCGTGGCTTCTCGCTCCAGTTCGTCGTTCCAGCATAACTGCTGCCGCGTCCCTGCCCGCCTTCGAGGTCGGTTCATCTTCATCCCTCGCCGGCAGGCGGCGTATAGAGAGGGCGAGATACACACGGGCGCGGAGCGGCGGCGGCAGCAGAAGCGGGAAAGCCACTCGGCACAGGTGGAGCGTGGGCTGCTGCGAGCGGACGCCGGCGTCGCCATAGCAACGCCCCGGCTGGCGGCCGGCCCGGAAATTGCGGGGGCGGCGGGCGGAGGCAGCGCGCCAGCGATAATCCGCTTTGTGCCGCGCTGCGCCGCGCCGCGCCGAGCCGAGCCGAGCCAAGCACCCTCCGCCGCGCGCCGCCTCCGCCCGCCAATTACTGGCGCCAGTGCCGGAAACTGGCAACGCGACGCTCGAGGTCCAGCTCTCTCTCTCTCTCTCTCTCTCTCTCTCTCTCTCTCTCTCTCTCTGTCACACACACACGTGCGAGCGCGAAGCCCTCCACAACTATCGGCGCAGCTTGTCATAGTTCACCCACCAGAGCAGATATAACTGCCAGCGTCACTTGGCCAACGTGTCACGATCTGAAGAATGAAATTTTCGCTCTGCAGCGGAGTGTGCCCTCTTATGAAGCCTCCTAGAGTATTAAAAACGTGTGTCGGAACGAGAATCGAACTCAGGACTTTTGCTTTTCTTGGGCATGTGGTCTACCATCTGAGCTACCCAACCAGGACTCGCAACCCGTTGTAACAACAAAGACTCTGTACTGTTGTACATATAAGTAATTTTTTCCATCTGATTTTTCGATAAACTTGTATAATTGATGTTCTGATTTCATTTCTTTTTGTTTCATGCCATTATGTTAAGAAAACTCTAAATAAATTTCAATGTGAATATTAATGTTTATGGCAGATGTCAAGTAATATTGCAATAGAATTGAAATATAACAAATGTTGAAACTGTTGTAAGATGTTTAAAATTGTAACTGTGCGTCTGGTCCATACGTAGGCAATGTGTTAGGATATGTAGAATGCAAAACCTCGGGTCAATACCCGGTCTGTCAGGGAGCGGTAAAAGGTGGATGGCAGTCGAGTGCTGGAAAATGCGCGCGTGCACTGCACGGCACAACGGGCTCAGTAGTAATTGGAGTTTGGCACTGGTTTGAGCAATACCTTCTGGAGCGAGGAGGCTCTCCTGGAAGACATAGCTTCACTGAGCCTCGGGTATGCCGTTCCATCGCCCACACAGCATGGCAAAATTCCATAGGCACTAAATGGAAAAGTATTGCGACGCTAAAAAGATTTAAAGTGCCGACACGTCAAGAGCCATAGCTGTGGTTGTGTGTGTGCTCTGTGTCTCGCCATCTCGCCACCCGCCAACCGCCGCATCGATACGAGCAGGTTGAAACTTTTAGTACTGTATTCGTATGGATCAGAGAGTGAACTGTGCAATAATAACCTAAATTTTACCAGAACTTTCCCATCATTTAATTATCCTCACAACTAACCTAGGCAGGGTCCTTTCCAAATGTTGTGCAATCCGAGTGTCCCGAAATGAAAATTAAAAATTGTGTTAATAATAATTATTTGCAGAACTAGCAATAGTAGAAGGGTGTTTAAGGAAATGTTTTGTTAATGAACCAGAAAATGAATAACGAAGGTCTAACGAAGTTAAAAGATAACTTTAGTATTGATATAGTAATGAAGTTTATCATTTCGAGACAGATTTAAAGACATTTAAATGAGCAGTAAATAAGATGAAAAGAGTAGTAACTTATACACTGGAAATCTTGACCGCATTTCTACACGAAACTTTGAAAAAATCTTTCGTTTTCGAAAATAATTATTCCGTTCCTAACAGCCACGTTTTGTCCAAAATATTAAAAACTTAGTATGCAGTTTGTTGTGGCGTAACAAGACAGCTACGCCACACTGAAGTAGCCGAAAGGCACGCGTTATTTCAAGGAGGCTAGATAGGTGTCTGAAACAGGATACTTATTAATGTTATAAAGAAAAGTATGTAGCTACTAGAACACTTAACTTTTATATCTTCATTGGTTTACAACGTTCTTGGTGATACAAGTGAGACTCTATCTTGAGGTACATGCAATGTTACAAATGGCGCCTTGCTAGGTCGTAGCCATGGACTTAGCTGAAGGCTATTCCAACTGTCTGCTCGGCTAATGAGCAATGCATGCTAACTATCTGCTCGGCTAATGAGCGATGCTTCGTCCGTGTAGTCGCTAGCAATGTCGCCCGTACAACTGGGGCGAGTGCTAGTCCGTATCTCGAGACCTGCCTGGTGGTGGCGCTCGGTCTGCGATCACACAGTGGCGACACGCGTGTCCGACATGTACTAAATGGACCGCGGCCGATTTAAAGCTACCACCTAGCAAGTGTGGTGTCTGGCGGTGACACCACACAGTTCAGACACCAAGCTCTTTTCCTTACATATTGAAAATCCTTGTACCAATGTCCCGTTACATGAGACGCTCATCATTGTGGAAGAAAATTTACGTCAATTTAAAAATATCTATCAGATGAACAGATTACCGATTTTATGAATCTCATTAATGTCGTTGACAAGTACAATTACTTTGAATTCAACGGACAACTGTACCAGCAGTCTGATGGGCTCGCTATGGGCAACCATTTAGCCGGCATCCTTGTCGACACTTTTATCAGTTCTTTGGAAAAAAAGGATGTTTAACCGTGTCTGAGCCACTTCACTAGGTATCCTGTCTTACACAAGATACGTTGATGATATTCTAGTCATCTATAACAGACCCGCCGATAGAATTGATCACATATTTAAACATTTTAACGACCTCCATGAAAAAATTTCTTTCACTATTCAACTCGAAAACGAAAACCGCCAGTTTCATTATTTATACTTGACGCTTACAATAGAAGACAATAACATCAGTTTCAATATTTTTCGAAAAGAAACGTATACTGACCAAATCGTGCCCGCTTCCTCTTTTCATCCACAGTCTCAAAAAATGGCCTTTTTTCACTCTGCCGTCCACCGAGCCACCTCTATACCACTTTCAACAGAAAAGTTTAACGAGGAGATTAATTTACTTAAAACCATAGCAGTCAATAATGAATATACGCGTAACATAGTGGATGATATCCTAGAAAAGAAAACTGCAGGAACTACTACGCTCAACACCTCACGCGCTGAAATTAACCCAAAAAAAGTTTTTTCTATTCCTTTCATAGGACCCATTTCCTATCAGATTCAGCGCATGCTTCGCAACAAATACAACTGCAATGTTGCCTTCTCTACTAATAATAATCTGAAGAGAAACTTCATTCATAATTTGAAACCCATTCGCTCCCCTACAGAAAGTTCTGGCGTTTATAAGATCATGTGATATCTGCTCCTCCTACAATATAGAGCAAACTGGACGTGCTCTCACCATCAGATATAAAGAACATCTTTTGAGAAATAACGGCACCCCTCCCCTAAATTCATCCTTTGCCGATCATCTCTTAATTACTGGACACGTGCCTAAAGCCAGAGGCGATAATATTGTGCATACCGAAAAGAAGGGGCGTAGGTTAGATGTCTTAGAGGAATTGGAGATTTTCAAACATCTCTCTCGTCATAATGGCCTCATTCTCAACGAACAGCTGCAGCTGCGAAATAAAAACTTTTTCGACTGTATAAAGCCATTGCTTGATCTTTGATTCAGATTTCCTCATGCAGTTTACCGAAATGTTGTTTTCCTGTCACATCTTTACTGTTTTCTTGTATGTCATTACTAACGTTTCTTACGTTACGAAATGTATCTCTGTTTAAAGAAGATAAATATGTAACTTCATCCTATTATTATTAGTGTTTACATTATGCCTGAATCAGCTGCATCACAATTTCATGTCTCTAATTTTGAATGTACAGTAGCCTAGTTGCTTCTGCGGCTAATAGATGGCGCTTGTAGCAACACCATGTTTACTTGCCCACACTTTCTAACGTGGGCACCTCAGTCTTGTTGCAACCCTTGTTCACTAAAGTACGAGCAGCCCTTAGCGGCTCGCCATCTTATTAACAACTATTCATGACGTCGCCTTTCCGGCTTAGATTTTTTAAAATGTGACTTGTAAGTACTGCATCTCTTTCCAGTCAGTAAAAACTTTAATTTTATTAATCTATTATATACTTAATATGTTTTAGAACAGTTAGTTTAATTCTGAAGACGACGTTCATAGTACAGTCGAAATCTGGTCAGTTTTGACTTAATATTTGTGACCGAGGGCTTATTTGTTCTAACATAGATTCACTTCCGCCAGCACCTCGTCTCCTACCTTCCAAACTGCACAGAAACTCTCCTGCGAAACTTGCATGACTAGCACTCAGGGAAGAATGGATATTGCGCATACATGTCTCAGGTTGGATGGGGATGACAGGTTAGACGGAATTGTCACCTATGCAGATGACCTATTAGCTGTAGTCACTGCAAACAACAGAGCCCAGTTAGAAGAGAAAGCCAGTGGAATACTACAAACAATTACTCAGTGGTGTCACAACAAGAAACTCGGGATAGCCGAAAACATACGCTTTACTGAAAGGATCACTCCAAAGGAATCTTTCGGTTAAAATTGGGGACACAAACATCAAACGAGCACACGTTACGCGCTATCTTGGGGTACACATAGATGAAAAATTGAACATAAGTCTTACAACAGACAAAGCAGAAGATATACACAAACTGGTGAGGCTAAATTCAAAACAGTACAGACTACCTCTACCAGTCATACGGACATACCACTGTGCGCTCTTCGAATCAGTATTCAGCTTTGCAGCTAGCACGTGGGCACATAGACTGAACGTGGTCACCAACAAAACATTGGTCAGACGAGGGCAGAGAAGTGTCCCACTTAGGCTATCTGGAGCCACCTCAGCGGATGCACTGTGTGTGGTGCTCGGAATATGCCCCATAGATATCACGATCAAATAGAGAGCTGCAAGGTACTAGTTAAAGGTGTTGTGTCGATAGAGACGGTACGTCACCTTAAAAGTTGGCGTTTGGATACATGGCAAGGTGAGTGGGATGTAACTGGTAAGGGACGTAGAGTGCACGACTTCCTCCCTGACATATGGGAGCGGTTGAGAATGAGACATATCCATCCCAGCCTCTGAATGGTACATTTATTAACCGGACACGGATCTTATCCCACGCACTTAAACCGCGTGAGTCTGAGGCAGACACCTACATTCAAATGCGGGGAAGAACGTTCCCGAGAACACGCTGTCTTTCTCTGCGGGCTATATGCGAACAATAGACAACTTAGGCTACACAGATACAGACATTGATATATACGCAGCAATAAGAGACGAAGAACAATGGGCACAATTAAACGCACTGACGAACAGTATTTCAAAAACAACACATGAAGAGTACATGCGGACACGACATAACAGACATGCCTATGTGCAGCGTAACAACAATCTCCAGATGGTGGAGAGCGATACCCACAGTGACAGCGAAAATAGTGACACTGAGGAGGAACAGGAGGAGGAAGCTAAGATGTGACAGTAAATAAGCATAAGGTGCTGGCGATCTAGCCAAGAAATCACCAATCACATGGATGGCAACCTAAAGTAGTTAATACATAGGATTAGTAATAAATAGGATAAGCAATATTATTTCTCTGCTAATAACCATTTGTGTTTGTGTATGTGTGTGTGTGCGCGCGCGCGCGCGCGCGCGTTTGTGTGTGCGTGTGTGTGTGTGCGACTGGCGGTCAACGGCTCGAAGAAACCATTCGGAAGTATTCACCGTCTCTCCTATCATCTTTTTATATTCTTCTTAAAAAAACAACAAAATTAAATTTATAGTTCAATCTTAAATTATTGTTATTTGGAGGAGTATCATTCTTTGTGAATTCTGTAGATAAAACAAAAGAAAAGAAAACTGTAAAAAGATAAAAAACGAAAATTGTAAGTTGTAGAATCTGTTTTAAATATCAGGTAACAGGGCTATAAATTGGCAATAAATAAATACATGCCTCAGCCACAACTTTTGGGTAATTCCCAGAACATTCCTTCTTGCAGAAGTGCTTGTCTTGTAAGGTTTACAGGAGAAATTCCTTGAAGTCAGGAAAGAAAGAGACGAGGCACTGACAGAAGTGTGAGGAATGGCCGGAAGTTGTGTTTGGGTAGCTCTACCAGTACTACAACTACCCATAACAGACGAAGGTCCTGAGTTTCAGTTTGGCAAGCAATTTTAATCTTCCAGGGACTTTCATGTCATAACTTGAAGTGGAGATTCCAGTCGGTACCAATGGAAAACTGGATCTGCTTTACATAATTCGTATCCCTGACGTATAAAGATTACACCCCCAAAAAGTATACTTCGATTGCGAAAGTATTTTAGAAATTACAGTGTGCTGAATGGAGCTGTGTGCCGACCGAAATATAGGCAACTGTAAGTGCTCGATGAATTAGTTCGAGACAAGATTCGAGCAGGAAACGAATTTCTGTCAAACGCCGATTTGCTTCAAAGATGCACTGGTGCCAGTAAGTAAAATTAAGTAAATTTAATGTGGAGGGAGTAGAAAGGTAAGGAAATATGGTTCAAATGGCTCTGAGCACTATGGGACTTAACTTCTAAGGTCATCAGTCCCCTAGAACTTAGAACTACCTAACTAACCTAAGGACATCACACACATCCATGCCCGAGGCAGGATTAGAACCTGCGACCGTAACGGTCGCGCGGTTCCAGACTGTAGCGCATAGAACCGCTCGGCCACCCTGGCCGGCCGTAAGGAAATAACTAACGATATCAGCTGCATAGGTATTTTACGAGGAATCACCCACCTCGAGCGAAAATGCGTGCGGCACCAAGACGTGAACCCAGGGTTTCGTGCTTACTAGGCAACTACGTTCAGCAACTACGTCATCCGGACACAGGTGTTCAGCGCAAACGGGCTGCCTCTTTCGGCACCGTCCCCAGGCGACTCACTCTCCTAACCAGCACCACCTATCCGCAAGCCCCATCCACGTGCTCAATTCTCGCTAACTTTAGATACCCACTGGACTGAAGGTTGTGGAGTCATTGCCCATGGAAGCGAATCCATTACATGAATGCAAGCTGTATGTTCTTTCAGATACCTCCGAAAGAACAGACACCACTCAGTCTACAGCGTGTCCCATTTATCTTGACCATCGTAAATGACTGTTTGTACAGATGAAAATTACAAAATGTTTCAAGCAAATTTTCTTTAGCCGTAAGGGGACATCAATCAGCATGATTGTCATCGTTGTAGCTTTGTTTTTGTACAAAGATATGAACAGCGGTATGACTTTTTTAAATGGCACCCTGTATTTTTTGTTCGGTAATTCACTTCCTCTCCTAAAGACCTAATCAAAAATGTATCACTGAAACATAACGTTATTAATTACATAACACAACATTGACTTTGAGCCCAGGATCACAGCCTGCTACGGTCGCAGGTTCGAATCCTGCCTCGGGCATGGATGTGTGTGATGTCCTTAGGTTAGTTAGGTTTAAGTAGTTCTAAGTTTTAGGGGACTGATGACCTCAGATGTTAAGTCCCATAGTGCTCAGAGCCATTTGAACCATTTGAACCCAGGATCACAAACTCGTCCACTTGCTGGAGTTGTCAGAAAACAAATGAAAACCAATTAAAAACATAACACCAAATTAACTTTGGCTCTCCTGTATCATTTCCCAGGAGTAGAACATTCAAATGTCCTCAAAGTGGTGACTCTGGACACCGATACACTGGTGAACTGCTTCCAGTCTTGCCTGCTGGAGCGAATTGCAAGCAATCACGATACGTTCCTGCACGTGCTCTGGAGTTGTTGGCATATCGCGATAGACAACGTCTTTAATGTATCCCCGAAGAAAAAAAGTCCGGAGGATTTGAATCAGGGTTGCCGCACGGGGTTGCCACGCGGTCTTAGGCGGCATGTCACGGTCCGTGCGGCTCCCCGCGTCGGAGGTTCGAGTCCTCCCTCGGGCATGGGTGTGTGCGTTGTCCATAGCGTAAGTTAGTTTAAGTTAGATTAAGTTGTGCGTACGCTTAGGGACCGATGAAAAATGGTTCAAATGGCTCTGAGCACTATGGGACTTAACTTCTGAGGTCATCAGTCACCAAGAACTTAGAACTACTTAAACCTAACTAACCTAAGGACATCATACACATCCATGCCAGAGGCAGGATTCGAACCTACGACCGTAGTGGTCGCGTGGTTCCAGACTGTAGGACCTAGAACCGCTCGGCTACTCCGGCCGGCGGGACCGATGACCGCAGCAATTTGGTCCCATAAGACCTTACCACGAATTTCCAATTTCCAGTTTAAACCAGGAGACCTAGCAAGCCAAGCAACTGTTCCTCCACGACCAGTCCATCTGGCAGGATACCATCAGTTCAGGAAACGACGTGCAAGCAAGGCATTATGTGCTGGACATCCATCGTGTTGGTACCACACAAGCATTCTGGTTCTTAGCGGCATTTCATCCAGAAGAAGAGGAAGACTTCGTCTGAGGATTGCAGTACCAAGCATCCCACACAAACGTTAACTCTCCACTGACGCTGATGTTCCACGTGTCTAAGCCATCGTGGGTTGTCGCTGGACCAATAATTTATATTCCTTGCATTTACCTGTCCTTTGTTTGAGAAGGAACATTCGTCGGTAAATAGAACTTCGGCAGCTTCGTCTACGCGAGTGCTACGACGATGGCGTTATCGTGGGTTGAAACTTCCCGTTTCCTGAAGCGTAGCAAAAAGACGAGAAAAAATCTGTCGGGAAGGTGTGTTCTTGTCAGGATGTCGCTCTCTGTACAGTTCCCGCTGCCTGCGTAGCATTTCCCCTACCTTCAACAAGAACAACAACAACAATAAAGCCGGCCGAAGTGGCCGTGCGGTTAAAGGCACTGCAGTCTGGAACCGCAAGACCGCTACGGTCGCAGGTTCGAATCCTGCCTCGGGCATGGATGTTTGTGATGTCCTTAGGTTAGTTAGGTTTAATTAGTTCTAAGTTCTAGGGGACTAATGACCTCAGCAGTTGAGTCCCATAGTGCTCAGAGCCATTGAACCATTGAACAACAATAAAAAAAACGTTATGTCGATGCAGTTTGTAGGAAGGACATCCTTTACTGTATGCTTACTCTACACAACAGTATTCAGAAGGACTAAACTACTGTACTACATGTACCTGTACACAAGAAAGCAGTATTGCAATTACTGTTCTGCTAACTTACGTCCCCCATAGATGAGTAGCATTCCTACCTTCTCTTCATTGGTGTACATTCTACAGACACAATTCTTCAACTGACGATGGTTGACGGAATGCCGGGTGTACATTCTACTTATGTTTACATTTGTGCTCTGTCAAGGTCAGCACGTAGATGTGTTCCATTGCCCATTACCTGCACTAAGCGCTGGGAGCGTGAACGTCAGTCTTGTCTTATGTAATAAGTAACGTTGTGTTTCACTGAATGATATACTGTGATACATTTTTGAATAGGTCTTTAGGAGAGGAAATGAGTTACCGAATAAAAAATACAGGGTACCATTCAAAAAAGTCATACCGCTGTTCATATCTTTGTAAAAAACAAAGCTACAACGATAGAAATCATGGTGATGGATGTCCCCCTGACGGCTAAAGAACATTTGCTTGAAACATTTCGTAATTTCCATCTGGACAAACAGTTACTTTGAGTCGTGCGTTGTGTAGAGTAGGCAGACAGTAAAGGCTATATTTCCTACAAACAGCATCGACACCCTGTGTGATACACAAAATTGCAACGAGAACTTAAATAAATGCATTTGGAAACTGGCACCGAAACATCTTCATTTTGGGGCTAAAACTGTTGAAATAGAAGCTGGTATATTCAAGGAAGGTTATTTATCTAGTCTGAAGACCATGAACGTGTTAGGAATCGAGATGGTGGTTTTTTTTTTTTTTTAAAGTCATCAGTCTTCTGACTGGTTTCATGCGACGCGCCACGAGTTGCTCTCCTGTGGCGGAGCCAATCTCTTCTTTTCGGAGTAGCAATGCAACCTACATACTCCATTTCGTCCCTTCTGCTTGTTATTGTTTTACACATAGTCCTATCCTCTCCGATTCTGCATAGAAGTTCCTCATTCCCTACCTCATCAGCCTATCTAATTTTCAGCATTCATCTGTAGCAGCACATGTCAACTGCTTCGATTCTCTTGTGTTCCAGTTTTCCCACAGTGCATGTTTCACTACCATACAATGCTGTAGTAACGTTGTGTTTCTGTGAATGGTACACTATGATACATTTTTGAATAGGTCTTTAGGAGAGGAAATGAATTACCGAATAAACGTAAAGTCCCGAGCGACTGGAAAAAAGCGCAGGTGACGCCTGTATTTAAGAAGGGTAGAAGGACGGATCCTCAAAATTACAGACCAATACCCTTAACATCGGTTTGTTGCAGGATTCTCGAACGTATTCTCAGTTCGAATATAATGAATTTCCTTGAGACAGAGAAGTTGTTGTCCATGCATCAGCACGGCTTTAGAAAGCATCGCTCCTGCGAAACGCAACTCGCCCTTTTTTCACATGATATCTTGCCAACCATCGATGAAGGGTATCAGACGGGTACCGTATTCCTTGACTTCCGGAAAGCGTTTGACTCGGTGCCCCACTGCAGACTCCTAACTAAGGTACGAGCATATGGGATTGGTTCTCAAGTATGTGAGTGGCTGGAAGACTTCTTAAGTAATAGAACCCAGTGCGTTTTCCTCGATGGTGAGTGTTCATCGGAGGTGAGGGTATCATCTGGAGTGCCCCAGGGAAGTGTGGTAGGTCCGCTGTTGTTTTCTATCTACATATATGATCTTTTGGATAGGGTGGATAGCAATGTGCGGCTGTTTGCTGATGATGCTGTGGTGTACGGGAAGGTGTCGTCGTTGAGTGACTGTAGGAGGATACAAGATGACTTGGACAGGATTTGTCATTGGTGTAAAGAATGGCAGCTAACTCTAAATATAGATAACTGTAAATTAATGCAGATGAATAGGAAAACGAATCCCGTAATGTTTGAATACTCCATTAGTAGTGTAGCGCTTGACACAGTCACGTCGATTAAATATCTGGGCGTAACATTGCAGAGCGATATGAAGTGAGACAAGCATGTAATGGCAGTTGTGGGGAAGGCGGATAGTCGTCTTCGGTTCATGGGTGTAATTTTGGGAAGATGTGGTTCATCTGTAAAGGAGACCGCTTATAAAACACTGTACTGCTCGAGCGTTTGGGATCCCTATCAGATCGGATTGAGGGAGGACATAGAAGCAATTCAGAGGCGGGCTGCTAGATTTGTTACTGGTAGGTTTGATCATCACGCGAGTGTTACGGAAATGCTTCGGGGACTCGGGTGGGAGTCTCTAGAGGAAAGGAGGCGTTCTTTTCGTGAATCGCTACTGAGGAAATTTAGAGAACCAGCATTTGCGGCTGACTGCAGTTCAATTTCACTGCCGCCAAATTACATTTCGCGGAAAGACCACGAAGATAAGATAAGAGAGATTAGGGCTCGTACAGAGGCATATAGGCAGTCATTTTTCCCTCGTTCTGTTTGGGAGTGGAACAGGGAGAGAAGATGCTAGTTGTGGTACGAGGTACCCTCCACCACGCACCGTATGGTGGCTTGCGATGTATATATATGTAGATGTAGATGTACTTCAAACGTACGTTATCAGAAATTTCTTCCTCAAATTAAGGCATTTCGATAGTGTTTGCCAGTAAGGCCCTTTCTGCCAGTGCTAATCTGCTTTTCATGTTCTCCTTGCTACATCTGTCGTGGGTTATTTTGCTGCCTAACTAGTATAATTTCTTAACTTCATCTACTTCGTCACCATCGATCCTAATGTTAAATTACTCGCTGTTCTCATTTCTGCTACTGCTCATTACTCTCGTCTTTCTTCGATTTACTCTCAATCCATATTCTGTACTCTTTAGGCTGTTCATTCCATTCAGCACATCATGTAATTCTCCTTCACTTTCGCCCAGAATAGCGTCATCAGCGAATCGTATCGTAGATGCCCCTTCACCTTGCATCTTAAGCCCACTCCTGAACCTTTCTTTGATTGTAGAAATAATTCAAAAGCCAAGATCGCTTAAATACTGTTTACCGGATACCCGCTTTCAACACACTAAAGGTGCCATCATCGGACCTGTGAAGATAACACGTGACAGGCTTTATAGAGGGCTTACATGAGTTACACTATATACATTAGTACACTACCACATACCTCAATGTAGATTAACATTTATAAACCATTTGGATATAACATGAGGTAGACCAGCTGATGTAAAATCATTGTAACAAAAAACAAAAAACAACTGCTCTAATGGTCATTCAAGATATGTAAAACCGCAGTCACAAGATAATACCATATGGTACATGACCGCTGCTCGAATAACAACGGTCGGCATGTATATAATGTAATTCATCTTCACAAATCCGATGATGGCGCCTTTCGCGTGTTGAAATCCGTCATCCAGTAAACAGTATTTAAGCGATCTTGGCTTCTGAATTATTTCTACAACAGAGTGATCGCCCCACTACGCACTACGTGTTCACTGCTTGCTTTGATTTCCGTCATTAATTCTTCGATGTTCAGAATGAAGAGTAGGGGCGAAAGACTACATCCCTATCTCACACACTTTTTAATCCGAGCACTTCGTTCTTGGTCGTCCACTCTTATTATTCCCTCTATTGACTCTTGTAGACATTGTATATTAGCCGTCTCTCCCTATAGCTTACCCCTACTTTTTCTCAGAACTCCGAACATCTTGCATTATTTGACATTGTCGAACGCTTTTTCCAGGTCAACAAATCCTATGAATGTGTCTTGATTTTTCCTTAGTCTTGCTGCCATTATCAACCGCTTTGTCAGAACTGCCTCTCTGGTGCCTCTACCTTTCCTAATGACGAACTGTTCGTCACCTAACACATGCTTAATTATCTTTTCCATTTCTGTATATTATTCTTGTCACAACTTGGATGCATTTACTGTTAAGCTGATTGTGCGATATTTCTCGCACCTGTCAGGTCTTGCAGTCTTCGGAATTATGTGTATGATGCTTTTCCGAAAGTCAGACTCGTACATTCTGCACACCAGGGTGAATAGTCGTTTTGTTGTCACTTCCCCCAGTGATGTTAGAAATGCTGATGGAACGTCATCTATCCCTTGTGCCGTATTTCATCTTAAGATCTCCGAAGCTCTCTTAAATCTCGATACTAATACTGGATCCCCTATCACTTCTAAATCGAGCCCTGTTTCTTCTTACATCACATCAGACAAATATTCCGCCTCATAGATGCCTCATGGGGGTACAACAGCAAGAAGCGTGGTTGCCGAGATTGTTAAAAGACTGACTGAGTTTGTTAAAAGAGCCCGAACCAGGATACTTCTAGCGCCCTGGGATCGCAGATTAACCGTAAGTTCTGAAACAACGCGCTTCTAGATACTCGAAACTTAAGACGCATTTTTCTCGAAACATTTTTCAGCTCGCGGAGAGCTATAGAATCTCGACAGAGTGAGCGACGGATTTTTAATTTTTTTAAACGAAAGATGATTACATTTATCAGGCTTTAGTGGGAACTTTTTCTTATTCGCATTGTATTAATTTTTTAACATTGTAACTTAGAAAAACATGCCACGGAATTGACATGTTTTCCAAATAGCTGCCCTTTTTTGCGGTATTTTTCAAAACCGCATCTTGATGGCCTCTTCCCCCCTAAGTTCATTCCAATTTAAGAATTTTCTACTTGTGTGAGCTTCAAAAATAACTACGAGTCTGTATAACGCTTCACTGAAACCAGGACGAGCCGTGAGGCGCATACTTTGACAAGGGCTGCAACCGCCATTTTCAGTTTGTTATGAAATTTAAAAAGTTTCATACACGAATGTATGTACAATATAATGGTAAAACCCAATTTACTAAAAAGAAAACTTGTATAAAAAAATTTTAAACAGCACCCATTCTTCCTACCTCTCGACCAGTATTCAGTCACTATAAAGAAACTCCCAAAGAAAAGAGATTACTGTATAATCAGTTGTAACACCATTACCGAGTGTGAGTAATTGGTACAGTGTAATTTTATTATGAAGTGTTTATTTTGTACGAGTTAAGGCCTTTGAATTGTTGGAGAAAAGTGGGAATTTACGATGTATACTTTGTAAATACTTAACGGTGTGTTTAAATAACGGAATTTTATAAAATATGTCTGTTTGGAAAAACAAAATTGTATTTAGAAAACTGGTTCATACTTAGGGATCTGGTACTGTGAAATAGAAAAGACCCAGGGAACCGCCTCCTATTTTATATAAATTATATGCCTTCTAGTATTACAGGTGATACAGAAATATTTCTGTTTGCTGATGACACCAGCTTGGTAGTGAAGGATATTGTGTGTAATATTGAAACAGTATCAAATAATGTAGTTCATGAAATAAGTTAGTGGCTGGTGGAAAATAATTTGATGCTAAATCACAGTAAGACTCAGTTTTTACAGTTTCTAACTCACAATTCAACAAGAACCGATATTTTGATCAGACAGAATAGGCATTTTATAAGCGAGACGGGACAGTTCAAGTACCTAGGCGTTCGGATACATAGTAAGCTGTTGTGGAAAGCCCATGTTCAGGATCTTGTTCAGAAACTAAATGCTGCTTTATTTACCATTAGAACAGTATCTGAAATAAGCGACAGTTCAACACGAAAAGTAGTCCGCATATTTTCATACGCTTATGTCATATGGTATTATTTTTTGGGGTAATTTTTCTGATTCAAAAAGGGTATTTTTGGCTCAAAAACGGGCTGTTCGAGCTATGTGAGGTGTAAGTTCGAGAACCTCTTGTCGACCCCCATTCAATAGTCTGGGAATTCTGACATTGCCCTCACAGTATATATTTTCTTTAATGTCGTTTGTTGTTAGCAATATTAGCCTATTCGCAAGAGTTAGCAGCTTGCACTCAGTTAATACTAGGCAGAAATCAAATCTGCATGTAGAATGCACTTCCTTGGCTCTTGTGCAGAAAGGAGTGAAGTGTTCTGTTGCATCCATTTTCAATAAGCTACCACAAGAACTCAAAAATCTTAGCAGTAGCCCAAACGCTTTTAAGTCTCAACTGAAGAGTTTCCTCATCGCTCACTACTTCTATTCTGTCGAGGAGCTCCTGGAAGAGCTAAAAAATTAAGCAAATTCCAGTGTTACATTGTTGATTTTCTTTATTTAAACTTACGAATTGTCGCCTGAATATGTTTCTAGTATTTCATTTTTTCTCTTTCCACTATCGTGTTATAATTTCATGTATTGACTCGTTCCATGACCATGGAAACTTCTCCTTAACTTGGTCCCACGGAACAATAAATAAATAAGTAAAATAAAAAAATAAATAAGGAAGGGACTTGGCGCGCGAGAAAAGGTGGAAGTGGTGGTCGGTCTGGGTGCCAAGAGAGAGAGCACGGTAGGCAGACAGTGGCCAGCAGTCCTTAGTCGACACCGCAGATGCCACGTGAGGCATTCAGAAACTGAATTTATGATGGAATGGCCTCGGATGTGGTTCCGGCTGTAAAATGGTGCTCTCGCATTTGGAAAGGCTTTGTAAATGATTAATACGTCGCCAAGAACAATTAAATAGATTAAAACCTCCAGAAGGAGACCTCATAGCCACCACGTGCTTGCCACCTTTGTTGTGCCACTGCTTCACCTACTTTGGAAAACAGATATGAATGCCGGTATGAACCAGTGTGCTTGTGTGTGCTTTTGCAATAATAATTCAAGTTTTGCCAAATTTGTGTTTGAACTTTGAAACTGTCCTCTTCATGATACCAAGCAGGGTCCTATCCTAAAAGTGCTAAAGACCGAGTATCCTGTTTATGAAGAAATTCAAGTTTGTTTCTATTTAAAAGTGCCTAAATTTCTGTTTCAAGGTATGTGAAAGTTGCTAGATAGAAGCACATTATTTTATACTTGTTGTTGTTGTGGTCTTCAGTCCTGAGACTGGTTTGACGCAGCTCTCCCTGCTACTCTATCCTGTGCAAGCTTCCTCATCTCCCAGTGCCTACTGCAGCGTACATCCTTCTGAATCTGCTTAGTGTATTCATCTCTTGGTCTCCCTCTACGATTTTTACCCTCCACGCTGCCCTCTAATACTAAATTGGTGATCCCGCGATGCCTCAGAACATGTCGTACCAACCGATCCCTTCTTCTAGTCAAGTTGTGTCACAAACTTCTCTTATCCCCAATCCTAATCAATACCTCCTCATTAGTTATGTGATCTACCCACCTAATCTTCAGCATTCTTCTGTAGCACCACATTTCGAAAGCTTCTATTCTCTTCTTGTCCAAATTATTTATCGTCCATGTTACACTTCCATACATGGCTACACTACATAGAAATACTTACAGAAACGACTTCCTGACACTTAAATCTATACTCGATGTTTACAAAATTTCTCTTCTTCAGAAACGCTTAGCTTGCCATTGCCAGTCTACATTTTATATCCTCTCTACTTCGACCATCGTCAGTTATTTTGCTCCCCAAATAGCAAAACTCCTATACTACTTTAAGTGTCTCATTTCCTAATCTAATTCCCTCAGCATCACCCGACTTCATTCGAGTACATTCCATTATCCTCGTTTTGCTTTTGTTGATGTTCATCTTATATCCAACTTTCAAGACACTGTCCATTCCGTTCAACTGCTATTCCAAGTCCTTTGCTGCCTCTGAGAGAATTACAATGTCATCGGCGAACCTCAAAGTTTTTATTTTTCTCCATGGATTTTAATACCTACTCCGAATTTTTCTTTTGTTTTCTTCCCTGCTTGCTCAATATACAAACTGAATAGCATCGGGGAGAGGCTACAACCCTGTCTCACTCCCTTCCTAACCACTGCTTCCCTTTCATACCCCTCGACTCTTACAGCTGCCATCTGCTTTCTGTAGAAATTGTAAATAGCCTTTCTCTCCCTGTATTTTACCCCTGCCACCTTCAGAATTTGAAAGAGGGTATTCCAGTCAACATTGTCAAAAGCTTTCTCTAAGTCTACAAATGCTAGAAACGTAGGTTTGCCTTTCCTTAATCTAGCTTCTAAGATAACTTGTTAAAGATAACTTGTTAAAAAGCTCTATTTTACTTTGAATTGCTACTACTTTGACTGTGCCAAAGTTTGGTGCTAAGGAATATAAATTTTCCTAATTAAAATCACTTGCTTCTCAAGTAATGAAGAAGACACAAAATGCCAAACCTATTTGAAACTTTACCTTGAATTTATTTCCGAAGCTAAATAGTAATATTGCTAGTGTAAATTGTTATACAACATTGAGGGCTAAAGAATCATAAGTGGGGTTGTAATTAAGCATTTATGTGATGCAAATTGTTTCTGATACGTGTACATAGTTGCTTTTAAAGGAAGGGACAGTTTAAGGGCCCCAGTTTAATCTTTGCTAGTAGAAAAAGGTTAATTTAAATTCGGTTTTTGCTACTGAAATCTGAAACATTACTACAGTGAAATGAATATGAAATGCGATAGTATAGTGTTACTTTACTGCATCTGTGATGTGTATGTGTTGGTCCAACTTGAACTCTTGTCTGCAGCCACTTAGTCTCGTGAGGTCCTTGAGAACATTTATTGCTGAATTAGTTGGAGGTTGAGGTAATGACCGATGTTAATAAGGGGAAAGTCTCCTGTACATTGCTGCAACTGATTATACGCACAATTGATAACTACTGCTACCCACTGTGCAATTCCGCTGGTTCTTATGTGTATGTATGTCCATTGCACTTTACTAAGAAAGAATATATGATAGCACATTTTGAAAGAATATACACTATTGGTCATTAGAATTGTTACACCACGAAGATGACGTGCTAGAGACGCGAAAATTAACCGACAGGAAGAAGATGCTGTGATATCGAAACATTAGCCTCTCAGAGCATTCACACAAAGTTGGCACCGGTGGCGACACCTACAACGTGCTGACATGAGGAAAGTTTTCAACCGATTTCTCATACACAAACAGCAATTGACCGGCGTTGCCTGGTGAAACGTAGTTGTGATGCCTCGTGTAAGGAGGAGAAATGCGTACCATCACGTTTCCGACTTTGATAAAGGTCGGATTGTAGCCTATCGCGATTTCGGTTTATTGTACCGCGACATTGCTGCTCGCGCTGGTCGAGATCCAATGACTGTTAGCAGAATATGGAATCGGTGGGTTCAGGAGGGTAATACGGAACGCCGTGCTGGATCCCAACGGCCTCGTATCACTAGCAGTCGAGATGACTGGCATCTTATCCGCATGGCTGTAACGGATCGTGCAACCACGTCTCGATCCCTAAGTCAGCAAATGCACGAACTGTTCGACGACGTTTGCAGCAGCATGGACTATCAGCTCGGAGATGATATGCGGTTACCCTTGACGCTGCATCACAGACAGGAACGCCTGCGATGGTGTACTCAACGACGAACTTGGATTCACAAATGGCAAAACGTCATTTTTTCGGATAAATCCCGGTTCTGTTTACAACATCATGACGATCGCATCCGTGTTTTGCGACATCGCGGTGAACGCACATTGAAAGAGTGTATTCGTCATCGCCATGCTGGCGTATCACCCGGCGTGATGGTATGGGGTGCTATTGGTTACACGTCTCGGTCACCTCTTGTTCGCATTGACGGCACTTTGAACAGAGGAAGTTACATTTCAGATGTGTTACGACCCGTGGCTCTACCCTTTATTCGATCCCTGCGAAACCCTTTATTTCAGCAAGATAACGCACGACCGCATGTTGAATGTCCTGTACGGGCCTTTCTGGATACAGAAAATGTTCGACTGCTGCCCTACCCAGCACATTCTACAGATGTCTCACCAATTGAAAACATCTGGTCAATGGTGGCCGACCAACTGGCTCGTCACAATACGTCAATCACTACTCTTGCTGAACTGTGGTATCGTGTTGAAGCTGCATGGGCATCTGTACCTGTACACGCTATCCAAGCTTTGTTTGACTCAATGCTCAGGCGTATCATGGCCGTTATTACGACCAGAGGTGGTTGTTCTAGGTACTGATTTCTCAGGATCTACGCAACCAAATTGAGTGAAAATGTAATCACATGTCAGTTCTAGTATAATATATTTGTATAACGAATACCAGTTTATCATATGCATTTCTTCTTGGTGTTGCAATTTTAATGACCAGTAGTGTATATATATATATACCCATTAAGAATAAGGTTTTCACCTTATAACAACACCTCCACTAACAGTTAATTAGTTGAAAAATTATCACGTCGCGCGCTCAAAGTATGATCTTTTTATTGCGCAGCTAAAAGGTGTTTAATGTGGCACGTATTGCTACATTAAATGATTACAGT
Organism: Schistocerca serialis cubense; assembly: GCF_023864345.2. Taxonomy (NCBI): domain Eukaryota; kingdom Metazoa; phylum Arthropoda; class Insecta; order Orthoptera; family Acrididae; genus Schistocerca; species Schistocerca serialis. The sequence continues at coordinate 114,136,027 of NC_064647.1, forward strand.
CACTGAAGAAAATAAGCAATAATATGACTTATCTTGTATTTGCAATCCAACGACGATCTCGCTCTGGCTTTGGCTCGTAATTAAAAATGTTGTGTAGGTAGCATGACTATCGCTGTTGGTACGAAACGCACTCGAATGTTAATTACGCCAACTTGATAAATTTTCATAAAAATTCACATTTATTAAACTTTTTATACTTTCTCGTGCTCAAAACATTACTTCATCGTACAATTTCGCAGCCGTTACTGCTCTTAATAAAACTCACAACATTTTTCATTGTCCACAACTCAGACTCATCTCTTCATATCCAACACAAAGTCAAGACTGTTCATATTCAACACAAACACTTTTGACTACTCTGTACGCTTCCGCGCCAAAAGTCACAGGCCAGCATCAAAAATAACACTAAGTACAAAGATATTCACACTAGACATTATATCGATTTCAACATCTCAAAATATCGACGTACATAATATAAAAATGAAACCAAATTTGAATAGAGTGAAAAATATGAGACATTACGTAGAAAAATATTCATTAATCTACGGTATCGAAAAATAGAGTTGGCGTGAGGTAATGTTTTCGCAAATAAAGAACCATTACAACCGTATTATGCCTAATTGGGATGGCGACCGTTATTTTTGTTTCATTTGCGTAAATTTTTACTACTTTCGTTATTTTATAAATTATAGTCCGTCTTCTTTCTACTAATTACCACAATACTAAGTTCACCCAGAGGGTGGTTTGTACTGCATGTTAAGGTCATATTTGGCATTTTATATTGCAATGGTAATGTTATACTACCCTGTGAAAAGAAAAAGTCAGTTACTCGGGAGTACCTTTGCCAGGTAGCACGATAGCGTTATACGGTGTAAAATAAAGCACAGCACTATAGATACACAGATGCTGAGTGAAACGTGTTTGGCTGTCAAAAGAGCAATGCGTAAAGCCTTCAACGACTTCCATAGCAGAATATTGCCAAATTATCTTTCACAAAACCCAACGGAATTCTAGTCGTGTGTAACGGCTGTTAGTGGCACCAAGGTTAGTGTTCACTCCCTATCGAATGAGGCAGGAACTGAAACTGAGAGTTGCAAAGAAAAATTTGAAACGCTTAACTCTGATTTCAAGGGTTCCTTTAAAAAGCAAAACTTAGGAGAACTGCCACAAAGTAATCCTTGGGGCATTGAAAAGATGAATGAAATAGGTATTAGTGCCCGTGGTGTCGAGAAACAGTTGAAATCGTTTAAACTGAACAAAGTTCCAGGCCCTGATGGAATCCGTATTGGATTCCATACTAAATTTGCGGCTAAGTTAGACCATCATCTGACTACAATCTATCGTAGATCCCAGTTCTCGGGAAAAGGCACAGGTCACATCCGTTTACAAGAAGGGTGGTAGAACTATCGTCCACTATCCTTGACAATTACTTATTGTAGAATCTTAGAACGTATTCTAAACTCAAACATCATGAGGTATCCTTAACACAATGATCTTCTCCATTCCAACCAGAATGGATCATGTGAAACCCAACTAGCACTTTTCTCATATGACATACTGAAATCTTTGCAGTCAGGTAGATGCTGTATTTCTTGATTTCCGAAAAGCATTTGGCTCAGTAATACACCTACCGTTATTGTCAAAGCTACTATCATATGGGGTACCAAGTGAAATTTATGACTGGATTGAGAACTTTTTGATAGGGAGGACACAGCATGTTATCTTCGATGAAGAGCCATCGACAGATGTAGAAGTAACTTCGGGTGTGCCCCAGGAACGTGTGCTGCGACCCTTACTGTTCGTGTTGTATATTAATGACGTTGCAAACATCATTGATAGTAACCTCAGACTTCCTGTATACGATGCAGTCCATAATGAAGCAGAGTCTGAAAGAAACTGCATAAATATTCAGTCAGATCTTGATCAGAATTAAAGGTGGTGCCAAGATTGGCAACGTGCTTTAAATGTTCACAAATGTAAAATTGTGCACTTCACAAAACTAAAAAATGTAGTATCCTATGACTATAATATCGATGGGGCACTGCTGATATCGTCCAACTTATACAAACGCCTGGGTGTACACGTTGTAGGGATATGAAATGAAATCATCACATAGGTTCAGTCATGGATAAAGCAGGTGGTTGACTTCGGCTTATTGATAGAATACTGGGGAAGAGCTGTCAGTCTACAAAGGAGATTGCTTGCAAATCACTCGTGCAACCGGTTCTGGAATTCTGGTCAAGTGTGTGGGACCCGTACCAAATAGGGCTAACAGGGGATGTTGAACGCATACAGAGAAAGACACCAGGAATGGTCACAGCTTAGTTTGACCCTTGGGAGACTGTCACAGAGATACTGAAGAAACTGAACTTGCAGACTCTTGAAGACAGACGTAAACTACCCCGATAAAGTCTAGTAACGAAATAAAAATTAAAGCAATTACAGCCTTCGATCCCAAAAATTAAGTCTTTTGACCTGGTTTCGGCATTACTATGAGTGCCTCTAGCAGAAGCAAAACATTCGAACTGGCATGTCACGTACAAAATAAATACACTACTGAACATTAAAATTTATACACCACGAAGACGACGTGCTACAGTTGCGAAATTTAACCGACAGGAAGAAGATGGTGTGATATGCAAATGATAAGCTTTTCAGAGCATTAACACAAGGTTGCCGCCGGTGGCAATACATACAACGTGCTGACGTGAGGGATGTTTCCAACCGATTTCTCATCCACAAATAGCAGTTCACCCGCGTTGTCTGGTGAGACGTTGTTGTGATGTCATCCCATGTAGGCTTTCACGGCCGGCGTCTTCATCAGTAAACATTTCCGGGCTAAGTTGCCGTGGTCGATCTGTAGAACTTCTTCTCCCTGACGTTTCGTTCTCGACTACGGAGAACATGTTCTGAGGTGAGTCGACGACTGGCTGCTAGGAGCTGGGGCCGCCGCTTATATGGAGATCGTAGAGGGCGCCACCGCACGTCACGTGGCGTCGATGTGCAGCTATCTCTGGCTATCGTCTGTTCTCTCGATTGCAGGCAATCGATTGTCACGTGATTGATGCAACGTCGACCGCCATATCCTATCCAATTTTAATCCTTCTTCTTTACGATTAAAATTGTATAGATGTTTGTGGATTTCAATTGCCTCTCTATACATACGTGTATAATAATTCGACCTCCTCGCTAGCACGCTTGTCTTATCAAATTTTATTTCGTGATCTCCATCCTTAAAAACATGTTCCGCTACTGCCGATTTGTCGATATGTCCCAAGCGACAGTTTCTTTTGTGCTCCGTCAACCGTGTATTGATGCTTCTTTTTGTAGTTCCTATGTAAACCCTGCCACAACTACACGGAATTTTATATACCCCTGGGGTGGCTAGGGGGTGACCAGCATCTTTTGTTGATCTTAGGCATTCACTAATTTTCTTAGTAGGTCTGAAAATAGTCTCCACCTGAAACTTGGCTAGTACTTTCCCAATGCGATCCGTGATGTTATGGATGAACGGAAGAAATACTTTTACGGCTGGTGATTGTTGCTGTCTTCTATTTTTAGGCATTTTTCTACTTAGGTGAAGTGCTCGGTTAATCTCGTTTTTCGAATAACCATTTTTCGCAAAGGCCATTCGTCAATGATTTAGTTCTTCTTGTAAGTAGCCTGGTTCACAAATATTATTGGCCCTATCCACTAGTGTTTTTATGATCCCCTCTTTTGCCTAGGGTGGTGGTTTCAGTTCTTATGGAGGTAGCGATCAGTATGTGTACCTTTCCTGTAGACCGTATGGCCTAAGGTCCCATCTGCCCATTTGATAACTGATACATCCAAAAAGTTAAGTTGTCCATTCTTCTCTTTCTCCATAGTAAATTTAATCTTTGGGTTGATGCTATTTAAGTGTACCAGGAAATCATTCAAGTCTTCTTCCTCATGATTCCATATTGCAAAGGTATCATCCACATACCGATACGAGGTTTTTTTTTTTTTTTTTTTTTTTTTTTTGTCGACTGCAGTGCTTGATGTTCAAAATATTCCATGAATAAATTCGCAATTGCGGGGCTTAGGGGGCTTCCCATGGCTACCCCCTCAGTCTGTTCATAAAATTCACCATTGTACTGCAAATAGGTCGAGGATAGACAGTGTTGGAACAATGCCACTATATCAGTAGGGAACATATCGGCTATATGGGAGAGAGCTTCATCAACTGAAACCATAGTGAACAAAGACACTATATCAAAACTGACAAGGATGTCATTAGGACCGACAGTAATTTCCCTTAATTTCTCAATGAAGTGTAGAGAGTTTTTAATATGACTCTCAGTTTTGCCTAAGTAAGGTTGTAACAAAGAGGCAAGGTGATGCCTCGTGTAAGAAGGAGAAATGCGTACCATCACGTTTCCAATTTTGATAAATGTCTCGATCCATGAGTCAACAGATGGGGACGTTTGCAAGGCAACAACCATCTGCACGAACAGTTCGACGACGTTTGCAGCAGCATGGACTATCAGCTCGGAGACCATGGCTGCGGTTACCCTTGACGCTGCATCACAGACAGGAGCGCCTGCGATGGTGTACTCACCGACGAACGTGGGTGCACAAATGGCGAAACGTCATTTTTTCGGATGAATCCAGGTTCTCTTTACAGCATCATGATCGTCTCATCCGCGTTTGGCGACATCGCGGTGAACGCACATTGGAAGCGTGTATTCGTCATCGCCATACTGGCGTATCACCCGGCGTGATGGTATGGGGTGCCATTAGTTACACGTCTCGGTCACCTCTTGTTCGCATTGACGGCACTTTGAACGGTGGACGTTACATTTCAGATGTGTTACGACTCGTGGCTCTACCCTTCATTCGATGCCTGCGAAACCCTACATTTCAGCAGGATAATGCACGACCGTATGTTGCAGGTCCTGTATAGGCCTTTCTGGATACAGAAAATGTTCGACTGCTGCCCTGGCCAGCACATTCTCCAGATTTGTCAGCAATTGAAACCGTCTGGTCATTGGTGGCCGAGCAACCGGCTCGTCGCAATACGTCAGTCACTACTCTTGATGAACTGTGGAATCGTGTTGAAGCTGCATGGGCAGTTGTACATGTACACGCCATCCAAGCTCTGTTTGACTCAATGCCCGTGCTTATCAAGGCCGTTATTATGACCCGAGGTGGTTGTTCTGGGTACTGATTTCTCAGGATCTATGCACCCAAATTGCGTGAAAATGTAATCGCATGCAAGTTCTAGTATATTTGTCCAATGAATATCCATTTATCATCTGCATTTCTTCTTGGTGTAGCAATTTTAATGGCCAGTAGTGTATCAATCGATAAAGCTTTATTCACAATGTTTTAAAAAAAAAGAATACATTGAAGGCAACCCACTATGAACTGCTCACACTTGTCAAGCCACAGGTAGCAACAGACTGTTTATTTTATACGTGACATGCCAGTTTGAATGGTTTACTTTTGATGACGGCACTCATAGTAGTGCCGAAACTAGGCCAAAAGACATAATTTTTGCGACCTAGACCTGTAATTGCTTTAACTTTAATTTGTTAATGATCGCTGACCACTCATCCATGTTTAAAACTCTGCTAACGAAGTTTCGAGAATCGGCATGAAATGGTGACTCTAGCAATATACTGCAGTCCCCTGCGTATCGCTTACATCGGGATCGTGAGGATAATATTAGATTAATTCCTGCACACACAAAGGCGCTCAAACAGGCATTCTTGCCGGGGTCCATACGTGAATGGAATGGGAAGAGGCCATAATAACTGGTACAATGGAACGTACCCTCTGCTATACACTTCACGGTGGTTTGCGGAGTATAGATATACAGGTAGAAGCTCTCTTTAAGCCGTCCTCACACGGTACCTGTTTCTCTCAGTGAAGTACGCCGAATATGATTTACATCGTGGTTGGTACAAGCTCACCAACGAATTGTTGCATCACGTGGAATGTAGCGTGTCCCTCATTGCGATTTGCGACTCAAGCTCTCTCAAGCCTTAACTGTCGCAAATCAAACAGTTGTGCACGCATTTATAAAGTAGTTATGTACCCCACAACCAAGCAAGTTTTTTGGGTGATTAAGTAAGTAATGAAATAATTAAATAAACACAGAATTAAGGTCGAATTAGAAAGTGATGTAGAAAGCAGTCTTGCAATTTGTTGCTCCATGTTTCCTGGCACACTCTCAAAATAGAAAAAGTCACTCCTGAGAGACTGTTCTCTTACCCATGGTGGACAGAGACAGCCTGAAAAGCGTGTAAGGGTGTCCCAGGGCAGTTTTTGCTTAGAAGCAACGGTTAAGTAAAGAACTCGATACAATGCGCCCTTTCCGTGTTAATTAGCACTGACGTTACCCAATCAGGCCGCTGTGCGCGAAAATTCAAACGGCCCACCAGATACAATTAGTGCCACTTGTCCTCACTGTGTAGATGACAGCGCACGAGTGCGCTCAGCCTTTGGCTCGGACTCGAAACTTGCTACGATCACAAGTCCAATTGTTGTGCCGCTCTGTTCTTCGATTTTAAGAAACTAAACGTGGAACACGTTTGCAGACAACGTCTCTGGCGGGCAGCTTAAATCTGCGCCCGAAACGACTTCGTTGGCTAATTTCCATGCTAAGTAACTCAGAAACGGTGCAACGTATCCAACTTTTTTTTTTTCTTGGCAGCTATTTCTCAGCACAATCTACCCTGCAAAATTCTTACTAGCTCTTCAGACTGATCACCCTGTATAAGAATAACGTTTAATATACAGTGAAGTGCCAAACAAATTGGTATAGGCACGCGTATTCAAATACACAGATATGTAAACAGGCAGAATACACTGTTGCGGTCGGCGACGCCTATACGAGGTGCATTCAAGTTCTGAGGCCTCCGATTTTTTTTCTCCGGACTGGAAAGAGATAGAAACATGCGCATTGTTTTAAAATGAGGCCGCGTTCATTGTCAATACGTCCCAGAGATGGCCAGCGGCGAGAATGAGAACTGTTTTAAATACTTAAAATGGCGACGTTTTCCTTACTTGAACAGCGTGCAATCATTCGTTTTCTGAATTTGCGTGGTGTGAAACCAATTGAAATTCATCGACAGTTGAAGCAGACATGTGGTGATGGAGTTATGGATGTGTCAAAAGTGCGTTCGTGGGTGCAACAGTTTAATGAAGGCAGAACATCGTGTGACAACAAACCGAAACAACCTCAGGCTCGCACAAGCCGATCTGAGGACACGATCAAGAAAGTGGAGAGAGTTGTTTTGGGGGATCGCTGAATGACTGTTGAACAGATCGCCTCCAGAGTTGGAATTTCTGTGGGTTCTGCGCATACAATCCTGCATGACGACCTGAAAATGCGAAAAGTATCATCCAGGTGGGTGCCACGAATGCTGACGGACTACCACATGGCTGCCCGTGTGGCATGTTGCCAAGCAATGTTGACGCGCAAAAACAGCGTGAATGGGACTATCGTTTCGTCGTTTGTGACAATGGATGAGACGTGGATGCCATTTTTCAATCCAGAAACAAAGCGCCAGTCAGCTCAATGGAAGCACACAGATTCACCGCCACCAAAAATATTTCGGGTAACCGCCAGTGCTGAAAAAATTATGGTGTCCATGTTCTGGGTCAGCGAGGGCGTAATCCTTACCCATTGCGTTCCAAAGGGCACTACGGTAACAGGTGCATCCTACGAAAATGTTTTGAAGAACAAATTCCTTCCTGCACTGCAACAACAACGTCCGGGAAGGGCTGCGCGTGTGCTGTTTCACCGAGACAACGCACCCGCACATCGAGCTAACGTTACGCAACAGTTTCTTCGTGATAACAACTTTGAAGTGATTCCTCATGCTCCCTACTCACCTGACCTGGCTCCTAGTGACTTTTGGCTTTTTCCAACAATGAAAGACACTCTCCATGGCCGCACATTCGCCAGCCGTGCTGCTATTGCCTCAGCGATTTTCCAGTGGTCAAAACAGACTCCTAAAGAAGCCCTCGCCGCTGCCATGGAATCATGGCGTCAGCGTTGTGAAAAATGTGTACGTCTGCAGGGCGATTACGTCGAGAAGTAACGCCAGTTTCATTGATTTCGGGTCAGTAGTTAATTAGAAAAGAAATCGGAGGCCTTAGAACTTGAATGCACCTCGTATAAGACAACAAGTGTCTGGCGCAGCTATTAGATCACTTACTGCTGCTACAATGGCAGGTTATCAAGAACGTGTTCGAACGTGCTACTATAGTCGGCACACTAGCGATGGGCCATAGCATCTCCGAGGCAGCGATTAAGGGGGGTCTTCCCCTACGACCATTTCACGAGTGTGCCGTGAATATCGGGAATCCGATGTCTCCGAGATCTCTGCGGCCCGAAAAAGACCCTGCAAGAAAGGGACCAACGACGACTGAAGAGAGTCGATCAACTTGACAGAAGTGCAACCCTTCGGCAAATTGCTGCAGATTTCAGTGAAGGGCCATCAACAAGTGTCAGAGTGCGAACCATTCAACGAAACATCGTCGATGTGGACTTTCGGAGCCAAAGGTCCACTCGTGCACCCTTGATGACTGCACGACACAAAGCTTTACGTCTCGCCAGGGCCCGTCAACATCGACATTGGATTGTTGATGACTGGAAACATGTTGCCTGGTCGGACGAGTTATAAAATTGCATCAAGCGGATGGGCGAGTAGCGGTATGGAGATAACGTCATGAATCCACGGAGCCTGCATGTCAGCTGTTGACTGTTCAAGCCGGTTGAGGCTCTGTAATGGTGTGAGGCGTGTCTAGTTGGAGTGGTATGGGACCCATGATACATCCAGGTGCGAGTCTGATAGGTGTCACGTACGTAAGCATCCTGTCCGATCACCGTCATCCATTCAGGTCCATTGTGCATTCCGACAGATTTGGGCAATTCCAGCAGGACAATGCGACACCCAAAACGTCCAGAATTGCTTCACAGTGGCTCCAGGAACATTCTTCTGAATTTAAACACTTCCGCTGGAAGCCAAACTCCCCACACATAAATATTATTGAGCGTATCTGGGATGCCTTGCAACGTGGTGTTCAGAAGAGCCCTCCACCCCCTCGTAATCTTACGAATTTATGCACAGATCTGCAAGATTCATGGTGTCAATTCCCTACAGCAGTACTTCAGATATTAGTCGAGTCCAAGCCACGTCGTGTTGCATGCTCGCGTGGCCCTGCACGATATTAGCCAGGTGTACCAGTTTCCTTGACTCAAGTGTAATACACTTGTAAGGAAGCACCGTTTATCGTTACAAAATTCGAAGCTGAGTAAGAAAAATACATGAGTACGATAAGAAGTGAACCGTGTCCTCAGTTCACTACATTAAAGCGAAATCGTGTTATGTACGTCTACGTGATCGATGTTACAATATCCGGAAGGGTTTAACTGCCGATATGACATTCACTGACATTGTACAGAAACCAGATGGCAGTTACAAGAGTCGAGGGACATGAAAGGGAATCAGTGGTTGGGAAGGGAGTGAGACAGGGTTGTAGCCTATCCCCGATGTTATTCAATCTCTATATTGAGCAAGCACTAAAGGAAACAAAAGAAAAATTCGGAGTAGTAATTAAAATCCATGGAGAGCAAATAAAAACTTTGAGGTTCGCCGATGACATTGTAATTCTGTCAGAGACAGCAAAGGACTTGGAAGAGCAGTTGAACGGAATGGACAGTGTCTTGAAAGGAGGATATAAGATAAACATCAACAAAAGCAAAACGAGGATAATGGAATGTAGTCGAATTAAGTCGGGTGATGCTGAGGGAATTAGGTTAGGAAATGAGACACTTAAAGTAGTAAAGGAGTTTTGCTATTTGGGGAGCAAAATAACTGATAATGGTCGAAGTAGAGAGCATATAAAATGTAGACTGGCAATGGCAAGGAAAGCGTACAAGAAGAGTATAGAAGCTTTCGAAATGTGGTGTTACAGAAGGATGCTGAATATTAGATGGGTAGATCACATAAGTAATGAGGAGGAATTGAACAGAATTGGGGAGAAGAGGAGTTTGTGGCACAACTTGACAAGAAGAACGGACCGGTTGGTAGGACATGTTCTGAGGCATCAAGGGATCATCAATTTAGTATTGGAGGGCAGCGTGGAGTGTAGAAATCGTAGAGGGAGACCAAGAGATGAATGCACTAAGCAGATTCAGAAGGATGTAGGTTGCAGTAGGTACTGGGAGATGAAGAAGCTTGCACAGGATAGAGTAGCATGGAGAGCTGCATCAAACCAGTCTCAGGACTGAAGACCACAACAACAACAACGACATTGAATCGTTTCCTAGAGAAGCTCAATGTGTTGGTGTTTCCATACATTCATAGGACGTTTGTTAATAATACCACGAAATATGGGCTATAACTGCAAACTGCGTAACTAAGTCTGGTGTCTCACGAGTTCTCGCGTCTCACTGACGACGTTCCTCTCCATGAAGGAAAAATCTGACTTTTCTCATTCCGTGTTTCACTCTTAGAAAAGCTTGGAACGTGAAATTCCATGCTGAACTGTGACGTAGCTCAGACACCTCCTCGCCCACGAACATTCCGAAGTCCCGTGAGAAGACAGCTTTGCGTAGAGCGTGCAAACTTCGCTGCCCACCAAATGTATTTCCACAATGCGAAGGTGATTCAATCGAAATTATTCAGAAAATTATTATTTTTCGACCTAATCCCGCTGGCGTGTAACGCACACGTTCCACACTTAGGAAGTGTATGGACAGTTCTCGACATGAGTTCATTTCATTGTGAATGTACCGTCATTTTCGTTTCTTCGTTGCATCTAAAATACGAGGGCATGCAGAGAAGTACGCTACCGGTTCTTTATGAGAAAGCTCTTAACGCTTTTTAAGTAAAACAAAGGTTGCTAATATTCTATACCTATATTCTTCATGTCTACGTATTCATTTCTCAACATAGTCACCTTGGCGATGGACACATTTCTCCCAACGAGAGAGCAGTGACTGGGCCCACAGCCTCCCCTATGGTCCCACCACTTCATCACTGTCAAAGTGAAATCCCCGAATGTGTTCTTTAAGTTTTGGAAGCAGACGAAGACCAGATGGGGTAATGTCGGGGTCGGGACTGTGTGGAAGACGATCGGTGACGGTGAACCAACGGCGTCGGACTGTTGCAGATGTCTCGGCGCTTGTGTGTGGTGCGGCATTGTCGTGCTGAAGGAGAAGATGCTGTGTGTGTGTGTGGACGAACACTTCCAATTCGAAACAGTGCGCTGTTTCTCGCGCGCGTATATAGCTGCGTTACGCACCGGCATATTACACGCTACAATTTGGAGCGCTCTAGCGACAGAGGAATGCAAATGTGTAGACATTGCGATCTCCCTCCTCCTTCCTAAGAAATGGTTCAAATGGCTCTGAGCACTATGGGAGTTAACTTCTGAGGTGACCAGTCCCCTAGAACTTAGAACTACTTAAACCTAACTAACCTAAGAACATCACACACATCCATGCCCGAGGCAGGATTCGAACCTGCGACCGTAGCGGTCGCGCGGTTCCAAACTGTAGCGCCTAGAACCGCTCGGCCACTCCGGCCGGCTCCTCCTTCCTAATTCCATCTGTTGTCCACAATAGTCTCTTACGAAAATTTGAGGGGAGCGTAGGGTACAATAAATTTTCTAGTTTACGTAGCTTGTGATGTAGAGTTGATTCCAGTTCTTCTTGTCTAGGGGTCTGATTCCTGAGGCTGAAAATGTCACATTTTAGATCTTCACGCTTGGATTGGTGTGAACAAATTTGAAGATTGTTGTTGCAGAGTTTTTATTTTTCACCTAAGTATATTTTCTCACATTTTAGTATATCATACTGTCGTTTGATTTTTCACATTAACAAAGCCTAAATTACATTGTTCCTACGAAATACAAAAATACGTCCGATCACATCATAAATATGCTTACGACTCATACACTCCGCGGTAATAACCATATTGTAAAGAGTTCAAAATTTTTCTTAACAAATGAACTTACAATACTTTCTGTTACATTTTTACTTTCGATTATTATTTCATAAATGAACCGAGAAATAAACATAGTAACCAGTATAGTATTGCGTAATTAACAATAGAAATTTTAAGTGTGCGAATAGTTTGTAATTTCAAATGTTACTTAAAAAAATGATTTTAACTTATTTATGACTTTAACTTACTTATTATATCATCGATACTAAAACTTTTTATAAAGTAATTCATTTTCATAATTTTTAGCTTGAAATATAACGTGCTGTGTATAAAATTATATGAAAGTTTTCAGAAAAGCAACTGAGATAATATTGATCTATCCAAAATTCGAAAAATAGTACTGGTGTCGACAACTGCTGTTGAGGAAAAGTAATGCTAGATGAGGATGTCCCACTACACGACTCACGCCCCGTCTTCACAGCTTTTCTTCCGCCAGTACCTCGTCTCCTACGGTCCGGCACACAGTTTTAATCTGCCAGGAAGTTTCATATCAGCGCACATTCCGCTGCAGAGTGAAAATCTCATTCTGGAAACATCCCCCAGGCTGTGGCTAAGCCATGTCTCCGCAATATCCTTTCTTTCAGGAGTGCTAGTTCTGCAAGGTTCGCAGGAGAGCTTCTGTGAAGTTTGGAAAGTAGGAGACGAGATACTGGCGGAAGTAAACCTGTGACGACGGAGCGTGAGTCGTGTTTGGGTACCTCAGATGGTAGAGCACCTGCCCGCGAAAGGCAAAGATTCCGAGTCTCGGTCTGGCACACAGTTTTAATCTGACAGGAAGTTTCATGGGGTCGCACCACCGTCTTATATGCGCTCTCCTTCATATATGAATCACTCTTTCCTAAATTTCTCCCAATAAACCAGTGTCGACCATTCCTGGAGGTGTCAAAAGAGGGGGTGAATTGTGGTTATGGGAGGTTCTAACGGCTTTCCCATCCTGTGACACGTTTTTGGTGGCACTGAACAGAATTTTGATAAAATGTGACGTAAATTTGACATCATTAACCCACCTTACATGTGTTACGAATTTCTGAGCTCTGGCCTTTTTCTCACACATGTCGACACGTTGTCAAAAAAAAAAAAAAAAAAAAAAAAAAAATGGCTCTGAGCACTATGCGACTCAATATCTGAGGTCATCAGTCCCCGAGAAGGAAGAGACATGTTATGTTGCCGTGATCACTTTTCATTTCACAAGTAGGGTGCGTTGGGACATTGTCTAATAGCAATAGCACTTTCTGTGGCAACTTTTTTTCAGCCAAATGTGCTCTAACTTGAGGTACAAATTGTTTGTGAAACCAGTCAGAAAAAATTGATTGATCCATCCAAGCACTCTTCTGGACGTAGTATTGTGCAGGGAGAGCATTCAAATTCAAATTCTTGAATGCACGAGGTTTTCTTGATTTCCCAATCACAAGTTGGGGTAGCCTATGAGTGCCGGTCGCATTTGCACAAACCATAGCAGTGATGCGATCTTTTTGTACTTTGAAACCTGGAGCAGCTTTTTCAGAGAGTGATGCTAATGTCTTTTGTGGTAAACCCTTCCAATGAAGCCCAGTTTCATCACAATTGTAAACTTTCTCCCTAACAAGATTCAATTCAGCCATTTTTTCTTTAAATTGTTCCCGGAACTCAGCAATTACAGACCTATCCGCGCTGTTTTTCTCCACTGATATCAAGTTGGCGAATGCCATGACGATATTTAAACTTGTCGAGCCATCCGATACTTGCTTTAAAAGACGAGTCACCGTCAAGTTTGTTGTTCATTTCAACAGCCTTGGCCATTATTATAGGCCCTGAAAGTGGAATCCCCTGACTTCTTGCTTGTATAAACCATCGGTACATTGCAGTGTCCAATTCATCATATTTTGCAGGTTTCATTGTCTTTCTTGTTCGCACATCTCCATCCATGCTCTGCATTGTTGACACATGTTGTTCTATTTTATCAGCATCACGTTCTATATCGTTAACTGTTGTTCTTCCAGTACCATAAATCAGCGCTACACTTGTCGCAGTTTCGCCCTTTCTTAAGCGTTTATAATTTCAAGTTTTTAATTAAGTCCTAAAACAACACGTTTACGTTTTTCAGACATTTTATCAAGTCACTGTATCACACACACCTGCACTAAATACGGTAGAGTAAAATATTAGTCAATGAAACTTATTCAATTGGAAAACACGAAACACGGCACAGCCTGCTAGATTCACTGCGACAATTACAGTCTTCCCGCCACAACTGGAAACCGATCCAGTGGTGATTGTTGACTCACAAGTGAGACAAAGACAAGACAAGGGGCAGATGTGTTAGCACGTCAACTGAAAGTCGTATTTTATGTACCATTCCACGGCGGGCGGGTACATTCACTTCCCACTAAATTAGAGTAACGCGAACGCGTCACTGCACCTTAGAGCATTCTGTTATTACAGTATTATTATGCTGTTACAGCAGTGACGGATAACAGAAAGTGACGGTTTAAAGAGTGACCGTTAATCGAGTTTTTACTGTACTTAAACCTGACTAACCTAAGGACATCACACACATCCATGCCCGAGGCAGAATTCGAACCTGCGACCGTAGCGGTCGCGCGGTTCCAGACTGAAGCGCCTAGAACCGCTCGGCCACACTGGCCGGCTCGACACGTTGCTGTTTGAAACGTCGTCGACCCTGATGGTACGTCGCAGGGCGCCACGCTTCTGCACCGTTACTGAGGAATGCTGTAGGCAGCTTAGAGACAAATTTAAAACGTCCGACATCGCTGTGGCCGGAAAAAAATCCCGCAGGAAAGGGGACCAACGATGACTGGAGACAATCGTTCAACCCGACAGACGTGCAACTTTTCCGCAAATTGCTGCAGATTTCAGTGCCGGGACATCAAAAGGTGTCAGCGTGCGAAGCATTCAACGAAACAGCATCGATATGGGCTTTCGGAACCGAACACCCACTCGTGCTCCATTGATGGCTGCACGACACAAAGCTTTACGACTCTCCTGGGCGCGTCAACACCGACATTGGACTGTTGATAACTGGTAACATGTTGCCTGGTCGGGCGAATTTTGTTACTAATTGTATCGAGCTCATGGACTTATACGAGTATGGAGACAACCTCATGAATCTAAGGAGCCTGCCTGTCAGCAGGGGACTGTTCAAGCTGGTGGAGGTTCTGTAATAGTGGGGCATGTGCAGTTGAAGTGATATGGCACCGGTGATACGTCTAGATACGGCTTTGACTGGTGGCACGTACATAAGCACCGTATCCGATAACCTGTATCCATTAATGTCCATTGTGCATTCCGACGGACTTGGGTAATTCCAGCAGGACAATGCGGCAACCCACACTCCAATATTGTTACAGAGTGGCTCCAGGAACGCTCTTCTGAGTTTACGCACTTCCGCTGGCCACCAAACTCCCCAGACATTAACATTATTGAGAATCTTTGGCATTCCTTGCAACGTACTGTTCAGAAGAGGTCTCCACCCCCTCGTAGTCTTTCTGGACAGTCCTGCAGGAGTCATGGTGTCAGTTGCCTCCAGCACGACTTCAGACATTAGTCGACTCCATGCCACGTCATATTGCGGGACTTATGCGTGCTCGCCGTGGGCCATACACGATATTTGGCAAGTGTACCAGTTTCTTTCGCTCTACAGTGTATGTTACAATAGGAGTCGTTTACGGGATTTCCAAAAAGTGGTAGTTTACTTGTGTTGCGTAGTGTACTTTGCGGTGTCACTGGAAGACTAATCATTTTCATAACCAAGGTCGTAATACAATTGATGTCAATTTGGGCATTCTTGCATGCTGTCTTCGTGGTACCGAAATTTTCATGGTGTGCAATACAGGGTGGTCAATTGATAGGGACCGGGTCAAATATATCACGAAATAATCAACAAACGAAAAAACTACAAAGAACGAAACTCGTCTAGCTCGAAGAAGGAAACCATATGGCGCTATGGTTGGCTCGCTATATGGCACTGCCATAGGTCAAACGGATATCAACTGCGTTTATTTAAAAACAGGAACCCCTATTTTTTTTACATATTCGTGTAGTGCGTAAAGAAATATGAATGTTTTAGTTGGACTACTTTTTTCGCTTTGTGATAGATGGCGCTGTAATAGTCACAAACGTATAAGTACGTGGTATCACGTAATATTCCGCCACTGCGGACGGTATTTTCTTCGTGGTACATTACCCGTGTTAAAATAGACCGTTTACCAATTGCGGAAAAGGTCGACATCGTGTTGATGTATGCCTATTGTGATCAAAATGCCCAACGGGCGTGTGCTATGTATGTATGCCGCTCGGTATCCTGGACGACATCATCCAAGTGTCCGGACCGTTCGCCGGATAGTTACGTTATTTAAGGAAACAGGAAGTGTTCAGCCACATGTGAAACTTCAACCACGACCTGCAACAAATGACGATGCCCAAGTAGGTGTTTTAGCTGCTGTCGCGGCTAATCCGCACATCAGTAGCAGACAAATTGCGCGAGAATCGGGAATCTCGGTGTTGAGAATGGAACATCGATTGCAGCCGTACCATATTTCTATGCACCAGGAATTGCATGGTGACGACTTCGAACGTCGTGTACAGTTCTGCCACTGGGCACAAGAGAAGTTACAGGACGATGACAGATTTTTGCACGCGTTCTATTTAGCGACGAAGCGTCATTCATCAACAGCGGTAACGTAAACAGACATAATATGCACTATTGGGCAACGGAAAATCCACGATGACTGCGACAAGTGGAACATCAGCGATCTTGGCGGGTTAATATAGCAGTGCAGCATTATGGGAGGAAGGATAATTGGCCCCCATTTTATCGATGGGAATCTAAATGGTGCAATGTATGCTGATTTCCTACGTAATGTTCTACCGATGTTACTACAAGATGTTTCACTGCATGACAGAATGGCGATTTACTTCCAACATGATGGATATGCGGCACATAGTTCGCGCGCGGATGAAGCGTTATTGAATAGCATATTTCGTGGAATGGTCGTCCAAGAACCATACCATGGCCTGCACATTCACCGGATCTGACGTCCCCGGATTTCTTTCTGTGGAGACAGCTGCAGAATATTTGCCATCGTGGTCCACCGATAACGCCTGACAGCATGCGTCAGCGCATTGCCAATGCATGCACGAACATTACGGAAGGCGAACTACTCGCTGTTGAGAAGAATGTTGATGCTCTTATTGCCAAATGCATTGAAGCTGAAGGACATCATTTTGAGTATTTATTGCATTAGTGTGGTATTTACAGGTAATCACGCTGTAACAGCATGCGTTCTCAGAAATGATAAGTTCACAAAGGTACATGTATCACATTGGAACAAGCGAAATAAAATGTTCAAACGTATTTTTTTTTCTTTATTGTGAAGACACTGAATGCTCATGCACAGGTTAAAAGTCGCTCACAGTATTGAAAACACTCCGGAACAACACACTTAAAACCCACTTGGAGCACACACGATGAAGAATAAAACTGCCAGGTGGGACCTGCCGAGGAAAAGGTCAGAGAGGATGGAAAAGGAGGGGAGAGCAAGGGGCAGCGGCGGCGGGATGAAGAGAGTAGGGGCGTCAGCTGATACATGAAGAGGCAGGAGACACATGGGGCGGGAGATGAAGAGGGAAGACAAGGCAGGAGGGAGTGCAGAGACACTGAAAGAGGGCACAAGAGATGGAGGGGAGTCGGAGGGGGAAGCCGCTCAGGAAGAGGGAGGGGGAGGAGAGGGATCCCTGAGGAGGAGGCAGGAAGATAGGGTTAGAGTCGGTAGGAAGGGTAGATGTCAGGGCAAAGCTCATTGTCTGGGAGGGGTAGATGGTGGAAGTTGCGTTGGGAAAGGAGATGGAGGGTGTGGAGATGGAGAGAGGGTGGGACACAACGGTAAAGGCGCGGCAACTGGTTGGGGGTGGAGAGGAAGGGAGACACCATGGGGTGAGGGGGATGAAGGCGGCGGACAATATATAGTGTGTGGATGTGTTCAAGGAAAAGGAGAAGGTGGGGGAAGGGGATGAGACCGTAGAGGATGCGTCTAAAATTGTGAGCCGTATGTTTGTGCCTATAACAGCGCCATCTATCACAAAGCGAAAAAAGTGGTCCAACTAAAACATTCCTATTTTTATCCGTACTACACGAATATGTAATAAAAAATGGGGGTTCCTTTTTTTTAAAAAAAACGCAGTTCATATCGGTTTGATCTATGGCAGCGCCATCTAGCGGGCCAACCATAGCGCCATCTGGTTTCCCCCTTCAGCCTAGACAAGTTTCGTTCTTTGTAGTTATTTCGTTTGACGCTTAGTACGTGAGATATTTGGCCTGGTCACGATCAGTGGACCACCCTGTATACTAAAATTTTATGCCGACATATCCACGTACGGAGAGAGTAATATCAGAGGGAACCTCTCGCATCGTCACGGTTCCCAGCAGCGCGCTGCGCCTGTCACGGGGTGGTACAGCTGATAACGGGGGGCGGTCAGCTATCAGCAGGCAGGGGCCGCGATGCGGGCCCGCAGCACGGGCCTGCCTGCCTGTGTACGCGGAGCAATGGCCGGCTAATGGGGCGGCGGCGGCAGCGGCCGCACAAAGGCCCGGTCGACGCCGGCCACTCCATGGCCTCTGGCCGCCGCGGTCGATACCGGCCCGCGGGGGTTCCCCGCACTCCCCAGCTGCCCGGAAACCGTGGGCACTGGTGTCCCATTCAGAGGGCGAGAGAACTGTATAGCGAGCCATTACGTCTCGTAAGGTTTTCGTACGTGTCTGCGTTTGTAAATACACTACTGGCCATTAAAACTGCTATACCAAAAATAAATGCAGATGATAACGGGTATTCATTGGACAAATATATTACACTATAACTGACATGTGATTAAATTTTCACGCAATTTGGGGGCATAGATCCTGAGAAATCAGTACCCAGAACAACCATCTCCGGGCCGGCCGAAGTGGCCGTGCGGTTAAAGGCGCTGCAGTCTGGAACCGCAAGACCGCTACGGTCGCAGGTTCGAATCCTGCCTCGGGCATGGATGTTTGTGATGTCCTTAGGTTAGTTGGGTTTAACTAGTTCTAAGTTCTAGGGGACTAATGACCTCAGCAGTTGAGTCCCATAGTGCTCAGAGCCATTTGAACCATTTTTTGAACCATCTCTGGCCGTAATAACGGCCTTGATACGCTTGGGCATTGAGTCAAACAGAGCTGGGATGGCGTGTACAGGTACAGCTGCCCATGCAGCTTCAACACGATACCACACTTCATCTAGAGTAGTGACTGGTGCATTGTGACGAGCCGGTTTCTCGGCCACCATTGACCAGACGTTTCCAGTTGGTGAGAAATCTGGAGAATGTGCTGGCCAGCGTAGCAGTAGAACATTTTCTGTATCCAGAAAGGCCCGTACCGGACCTGCAACATGCGCTCGTGCATTATCCTGCTGAAATGTAGGGTTTCACAGGGATCAAATGAAGGATAGTGCCACGGGTCGTAACACATCTGAAATGTAACGTCCACTGTTCAAAGTGCCGTCAGTGCGAACAAGAGGTGACCGAGACGTCTAACCATTGGCACCCCATACCGTCACGCCGGGTGATACGCCAGTATGGCGACGACGAATACACGCTTCCAATGTGCGATTGTGGTGTCACCGCCAGACACCACACTTGCTAGGTGGTAGCCTTTAAATCGGCCGCGGTCCGTTAGTATACGTCGGACCCGCGTGTCGCTACTATCAGTGATTGTAGACCGAGCGCCGCTACACGGCAGGTCTAGAGAGACTTTCTAGCACTCGCCCCAGTTGGACAACCGACTTTGCTAGCGATAGTTCACTGAGAAAATACGCTGTCAATTGTCGAGACGATAGTTAGCAATTGCTACGACCTAGCAAGCCGCCATTACCAATTATTATTGATACTGAGTCATGTACAGTCAAGAGCGACGCTGATCATTAATGGATTAAAGTTAAGTATTCCAGCTGCTACGTCCGTTTGTCCAAAGTCTAAATTCCTTGTCTTGTTCCAGACCTCACGCCAGCCTGCGTGAGCTAAAACGCGTGCCTTTCGTTTCAGCCACACTTGGTCGATGGTCGGCTCGACAAAAGCCGTTATCCACGCGAACGGCGGTTAGAAATGTGCACCGTGCCAACGACGCAGGTTTGTGGGAGCAGTATCATGCAATGGGAGACATCCTGCTGCACTCACATGGGAACTTTTTTTTGTGGTTTTAGGGCGCACAACTACAGTGGTCATTAGCGCCTATACTAAGTTATGAATCCACTGCGAGGCACAAGGTTAAAACAGCAACTAAAACAGACAACACATGAACAGGCAAAGGATTAAAAGAAAACAGCATAATCGAATGTCCTTAGACAGGTTTGTCAAGTGGATAAAACTAAGAACGCGAGCAGCTGCTCCTGGGTCATCCGCTAAAATGTCATCCAGAGTACATGGCAGGCAGGCCAAGATCAATGCGAACAGAACGTTAAAATGTGGCGTACCGTCGGCAATTGCCTACATGAGCAGAACGGCGCCGGCGCAGCCGTCAGCAGATGGCGATGGCTGAACCGGCAGTGCCCAAACCGTAACCGTCCAAAACGACCTCCTCCCGCCGAGAAGGTCGTCCAAGCCGTGGGGAGAGGTTTCAAGGCCCGAAGCTTGTTTTCAGTAAGTGTAGACCAATCAACATGCCACAGCGATCAAATGCGCTGACAAATGACCCTGCTAAAATCAGATGAAGGTACACAACAAGAAGCTGTCCGAGGCTGGAGGACCGCAGCCTTGGCCGCGCCATCTGCAGCTACGTTCCCAGGGATACTGACATGGCCAGGAACCCACATAAAGGTAACCGGAGAACCGTCGTCCGCCAGCTGCTGAAGAGAGCGTTGGATCCGGTGCACGAAAGGGTGAACCGGACACGGATCACTGAGGCTCTGGATGGCGCTCAGAGAATCAGACAAGATGACATAAGCAGAATGTCGGTGGCAGTGGATGTGAAGAACAGCCTGGTAGAGGGCACATAGCTCAGCTGTGAAGACCGAACAGTGGCCATGGAGCCGGTATTTGAAACTGTATGCCCCGACAATAAAAGAACACCCGACACCGTCATTGGTCTTAGAGCCATCTGTATAAATGAAGATCGTATTAATGAACTTCGAACAAAGTTCGACAAACCGCGAGCGGTGTACCGAACCGGGGGTAACCTCCTTTGGGAGCCAGCTGAGGTCAAGGTGAACGCGAACCTGTGCCTGGAGCCAAGGTGGCGTGTGGCTCTCGCCCACTCGAAAGGTTGCAGGAAGTGAAAAATCAAGGTGTTGAAGGAGGCGACGAAAGCGAACTCCAGGGGGTAGCAGGGCAGACACATACAACCCGTATTGACTGTCGAGAGAGTCATCAAAAAAGGAACGATAAGACGGGTGGTCGGGCATTGACAGTAGCCGACAGGCATACCGACAAAGCAGTATATCGCGCCGGTAGGTGAGTGGCAATTCACCGACTTCAGCATGAAGACTCTCGACGGGACTGGTATAGAACGCTCCGATCGCAAGACGTAACCCCCGATGTTGTATAAAGGCGGCGTAAGATGGGCGGCCGTGCAGAGGAGGGATCCAGGATGGTAATTTTGGTTGTTACAAACAAAATCATCTTATTAATTTACAAGTGAGTTACTGTATTAAATATCTGACGTTCAACGTGTGAGCGAGAAAAAGTGTAGAACAGGCTTAAAGTTATGCTTGAAGTTTGTAGGTAGTCGATAAGCGCTCTCGTTATGAAACAATGAATAGATATAGTGTGGTAATTTGCGCTCCATTTATAATCAAAAGCGAATCTTTCACGCATCTCAATATTTATAACCTTATACTTCCTGATCTATGTTACGATGCAGTTATATAATTTGGCAGGTGCATTCAGTGGTATACATTGGTTTCGTCTGCTAACTGTGTTGCGAACATAGTCGGTAGTAAAAACAAATAAGAACATGTCTGATGTTGACATTTTACTGCAAGAGCAGCAAAAATGCAGCAAGCGATAAACTTAGTTCCTTTCATCGTTTTGTTGGGACTGTCACCGTGAATAAATTTCATAAATGTTTGATTTTGTGTTTTAAGTTTATTAGAAATGGCTAACTACTCTCATTCTCAAACACTGGATCAATGAAATCCGTCATCTGTCAAACTGCCTTAAGCCAAACTCGCTGTTTCTAAATGTTTCTTGTTTTATTGTGTTAAACTTTTAGCGTAAGATCATATGTGGTGTTCAAAAAGTCTCTCCGCAGTGCCGTATGTTTGTTAGCCGCGCGTGCCGTTTGCCGCAGTGGATATACCGAAATGAAACTCAGTGAAATACAAGTTATTAATTTTTTGAATATTCATTTTTACTTACAAATATTCACATTAAATGTTGAAAGCGTCACCCCTGTTGTTGAATACACAATTCAATTCGTCTAATCATGTTTCCAAACTCAAACTGTAACATTTCTTCTGTAACAGAAACAGTGAAAGTGGATATCGCAGTTTTCAATTCATCGATGGATTTTGCACGGTTTTTATAGACAGTTGCTTTCGCTTCACCCCAGAAGAAAATGTCAAGTGGTGTTAGGTCAGGCGATCGTGGAGGCCAAAGTCCCTGTGAAATTATGGGATCACCAAAAACATCAGCAAGCAGTGACATTGAAACGCGAGCTGTATGCGCGGTTGCACCATCTTGTTGAAAATAACCGTTCAGTATTTCACTTAACACGAGTTCTCCTATGAATGGGTGCAGAATATCACTGCAGTATCGTTGTGCGTTTATTGTTTCGTTCAAAAACGTGGGGCCCACAATCCGACGTCTATAAAATGCAATCCAAATTCCTATTTTCACGAAATGAAGTGGTTCTTTGTGAATGCTCAGTGGATTTGCAGTACTCCACACATGAGAATTTTACGAGTTCATGTACCCGGATAAATGAAACCACGTCTCATCAGTGAAAAACGTTTCATTTTGTTGAAAGCAATTTTTGGACCATTGACAATGCGGTAAATTGAGTTCATGGTTCAGAGTAGTTTCAGGGGTAAGACAAGGCTGCAACATGTCTCCACTGTTGTTCATATTATTTATGGATCATATGTTGAAAACAATAGACTGGCTGGGTGAGATTAAGATATGTGAACACAAAATAAGCTGTCTCGCATATGCGGATGACTTAGTTGCGATGGCAGATTCGATTGAAAGTTTGCAAAGTAGTATTTCAGAGCTAGATCAGACATGTAAGGACTATGGTATGAAACTTCCTGGCAGATTAAAACTGTGTGCCCGACCGAGACTCGAACTCGGGACCTTTGCCTTTCGCGGGCAAGTGCTCTACCAACTGAGCTACCGAAGCACGACTCACGCCCGGTTCTCACAGCTTTACTTCTGCCAGTACCTCGTCTCCTACCTTCCAAACTTTACAGAAGCTCTCCTGCGAAAGGCAAAGGTCCCGAGTTCGAGTCTCGGTCGGGCACACAGTTTTAATCTGCCAGGAAGTTTCATATCAGCGCACACTCCGCTGCAGAGTGAAAATCTCATTCTGGAAACATCCCCCAGGCTGTGGCTAAGCCATGTCTCCGCAATATCCTTTCTTTCAGGAGTGCTAGTTCTGCAAGGCTCGCAAGAGAGCTTCTGTAAAGTTTGGAAGGTAGGAGACGAGGTACTGGCAGAAGTAAAGCTGTGAGAACCGGGCGTGAGTCGTGCTTCGGTAGCTCAGTTGGTAGAGCACTTGCCCGTGAAAGGCAAAGGTCCCGAGTTCGAGTCTCGGTCGGGCACACAGTTTTAATCTTCCAGGAAGTTTCATATAAGCGCACACTCCGCTGTAGAGTGAAAATCTCATTCTGGAACTATGGTATGAAGATTAGCATCTCCAAAACGAAAGTAATGTCAGTGGGAAAGAGATATAAACGTATTGAGTGCCAAATAGGAGGAACAAAGTTAGAACAAGTGGACGGTTTCAATTACTTAGGATGCATATTCTCACAGGATGGCAACATAGTGAAAGAACTGGAAGCGAGGTGTAGCAACGCTAATGCAGTGAGCGCTCAGCTACGATCTACTCTCTTCTACAAGAAGGAAGTCAGTACCAAGACTAAGTTATCTGTGCACCGTTCAATCTTTCGACCAACTTTGTTGTATGGGAGCGAAAGCTGGGTGGATTCAGGTATCCTTATCAATAAGGTTGAGGTTACGGATATGAATGTAGCTAGGATGATTGCAGGTACTAGTAGATGGGAACAATGGCAGGAGGGTGTGCACAATGAGGAAATCAAACTGGAAATCCAGTCTTTAGATGTAGCAGTCAGGGCGAAACGGCTTAGATGGTGGGCTCATGTTACACGCATGGGAGAAGCAAGGTTACCCAAGTGACTGATGGGTTCAGCAGTAGGGGGTAGGAGGAGTCGGGGTAGAGCAAAGAGAAGGTACCTGGATTCGCTTAAGAATGATTTTGAAGTAATAGGCTTAACATCAGAAGAGGCACCAATGTTAGCACTGAGTAGGGGATCGTGGAGGAATTTTATAAGGGGGACTGTACTCCAGACTGAACGCTCAAAGACATGATCAGTCTTAAATGATGATGATGATGATGACAATAATGCAGTCTCTTGCTATGATCAGGGTTTTTCAGTTCTTGCACGACTGTCACTTTATATGGAAGAAGCTCTAATTTTTTCCTTACAGCCATGTGGGCCGTTCCGACACTAACATAACATCGATTTCCTGGGCGAGTTTCCTCACTGACTTGTTCGGACTCATGGACATTTTATGGGAAATATCGAGTAGTTCACCGTCAGACAAAACGTTAGGACGACCACTTCTCGGTGCATCTGTCACTGAACCCGCACTTCGAAATTTGTTAATCAAATCTCGCACAGTATCGCCATGTGGGGGTGTTGCTTCCGTGAAAACTGAATTAAATGTTTAACGATCTGAAACTGTGTATTTACCGCCAGGTTTGAACACTTGTTCGACTAAAAACACACCTTCTTCAATGATTAGCATTTTAACAGTGACAAAAACGAAACAAACCAACAAAGGAACTAAATTCAAAGTTCACGTCAACACGTAACGACACACACCAACGATAATACTGACGCTGGCTGAGATCATAGAGTAAATATCTCTGGAGTGAGCATTCACACGCGCAGAACAGATTTTGTGTTGTCAACATACATTACCGGCCTGGTCACGTGTTCTCGGGACGACGTGTGTTTGTCGGTATAGCGCCCTGTATATTTCGAATGTCAAATGGATCAAATGGCTCTGAGCACTATGCGACTTAACTTCTGAGGTCATCAGTCGCCTAGAACTTAGAACTAATTAAACCTAACTAACCTAAGGACATCACACACATCCATGCCCGACGCAGGATTCGAACCTGCAACCGTATCGGTCGCTCGGCTCCAGACTGTAGCGCCTAGAACCGCACGGTCACTCCGGCTGGCTTTCGAATGTCACTACATCCCTAGTACCGACGGATTCTTTTCGTAAGTGTCGTGGATTATTTATATATGTTGCGCAGGCATTTTAACAGTATCAATTTGATACCGGGAGTAAACCAGCTACGTAACTTTTAAGGGCAAGTGATATTACATCCCGCTTCTTTGCGGTAAGTGTCACAGTTCAGATGCACTCGATTTTTGTTTTTTTTTCGGCATGATACGGCACTTTATGGTATTACAGAGCCTGACATACATTTTTGAAGTGATAGTCTTGCAAAACGACTTGATAGTACGCAGTACTTTTGCAAGTGTCCGAAAAACACCGAATTTGCCACACATTAGCGATTATATCCCTGCTAATTCGTCCTTTTTTTTCTGCTATATCTGCGTACTTATTTTCTCGTTTTTGCGACCTAAAGCACAATTTTTCTTATTGGTGACACTTTGAAGTATTTATTTAACGCATTTTACGTACTTGCTCCCAGATTATTAAATAAATAGTAGACTGAGTAATCTATATACATAATCAACAAGTCACTGATAAATGCATGGAGGATAGTATTTGCTGAAACAATTAACCATTCCCTTTCCTGTTCCACTAGAAAATTTACGAGAGGAAGGGATTGTTCTTAAGCTTTTGTACGAGCGGTAATATCTATTATATAGTCATAAAATCGCAGAAAAATAGGTCTACAGAATCAAGCCTTAATTATAATGCGTCTCGAAATTTTTAAACATACACATTGTCTCTTACTAATATGATAACTATAATTAGAGCTACATGGTATGTACCCATGAAAAGTTGCTATCCCTCCTTTCACATATTTTTCTTTGTATCCCAAGCAACAACAGTAATTCACCATCGCTATTACCCTATGAACAAACGGTGAAACACAACCAAAGCTCTTGATATTATAAACATCAAACGCTGCAGCAAGAACACACGCCCAGCGAAGTCCCAAAAACACGTGACAATCCTGGTTTAATGTCGACAACATGCGCACAACGCAATGCTCACTCCAGATATACTCGTATTTACTCTATGGCTGAGATAAACGAAACAGTGGAATGTTGGGAGAATCCACGTGAAGGGAAGTAACCCAAGCAGGCGAACAATCATAGGGCACGCGCGGCTAACAATCATACGTCATTGCGGAGAGGCTTTTTGAACACCCCGTACCTCTTAATAAGTGGATTATGAGAGCATTTTGAAATTTTAAATTTGGTCGATAATTACGCAGAATGATGAAAATCAAATTTTTCTTGCCTGTGGAAGCCATTAGATAGGCAACCTCTATCTCGAACCGAGCTCCACGTTCCGGGCTGGTCACTTAGTAACACACTAAGAAGATTAAAAGTCACTGGAAAGCGACATGTACCTATACAGATACCGGTATTACAGCGTACAGCAGGCACAAAAGGGCAGGGCATTGGCGGACCTACTATTTACACTGAGGTGATTCGCGTGAAAAGGTTTCTGAAGTGACTGTGGACGCATGACGGAAATCAACAGACTCTGAACGCAGAATGGTACTTGGGAGCTAGACGCATGGGACATACCATTCCGGAAAACGTTAGAGGAGTCAACATTCCGGGACCCATAGTGTCAAGAGTGTGACGAGAATACCAGATTTCACGCATTACCCGCCCCCCAGGCAATAGTGCGTGAAAATATCGCAGGACAGCGCGTGAAACAACTGTTAGTATAGAACGGTCAAATTTGGCTTCAGTGAAGTATCTCGGCAATAAACAATCAGTGCCTTCTCTGCGCGATAGCAATGGAGATACTATCGAAGACAGTGCTGCAAAAGCAGAGTTACTAAACACAGCCTTCCGAAATACCTTCACAAAAGAAGACGAAGTAAATGTTCCAAGGTTAGAACCAAGAACAGCCGCCAACATGAGTAACGTAGAAGTAAATATCCTCACAGTAGTGAAGTAATTTAAATCACTTAATAAAAGGAAGCCTTCGGGCCCAGACTGTATACCAGTTAGGTTCCTTTCAGAGTATGCTGATACAATAGCTGTGTACTTAGCAATCATACACAACCGTTCGCTCGACGAAAGGAAGATACTAGGAATAATTCACTAAATTACTGGCCCGTATCATTAACGTCGATATGAAGCAGGATTTTGGAACATATATTGTGTTCGAACATTGTGAACCACTTCGAAGAAAACGGTCTACTGATACACAGTCAACATGGGTTTAGAAAACATCGTTCCTTTGAACTTTACTCACACGAAGTGCTATTGGCAAGGGATTTCAAATTGATTCCGTATTGCTAGATTTCCAGAAGGTTTTTGAAACTGTACCACAAAAACGGCTCATATTGAAACTGCATGCTTGTGGAATCTTGTCTCAGTTATGTGACTGGATTCGTGATTTCCTGTCAGAGAGGTCACAGTTCGTAGTAAATGACGGAAAGTCATCGAGTAAAACAGAAGGGATTTCTGGCGTTCTCCAAGGTAGTGTTAGAGACCCTTTGCTGTTCCCTGTCTATATAAACAATGTGGGAGACAACCTGAGCAGCCGTCTTAGGTTGTTTGCAGATGACGTTATCGTTTATTGACTAGTAAAGTCATCAGAAGATCAAAACAAATTGCAAAAAGATTTAGAAAAGATATCTGCATGGTGCAAAAATTGTGCAGTTGACCCTAAATAAGGAAAAGTGTTAAGTAATCCACATGAGTGCCAAAGGGAATCCGCTAAACTTCGATTACATGAAAAATCAGTCAAATCTAAAGTCCGTAAATTCAACTAAGTACCTAGGAATTACAATTACGAACAACTTAAACTGGAAAGAACACACAGAAAATGTTGTGGGGAAGGCTAACCAAAGACTGCGTTTTACTGGCGTGACACTTAGAAAATGTAACAGACCTACTAAGGGGACTGCCTACACTACGCATGTCCGTCCTCTTTTAGAATACTGCTGGGCGGTGTGGCTTCCTTACCAGATAATATTGACGGAGTACATCCAAAAAGTTCAAAGAAAGGCAGCACGTTATGTATTATCGCTAAATATGGGAGAGAGTGTCACTGAAATGATACAGGCGTTTTTCGTTGCGACGGAATCTTCTCACGAAATTCCAATCACCAACTTTATCCTCCGAATGCGAAAATATTTTATTGACGCCCACCTACATAGGAAGAAACGATCACCATAATAAAATAAGGGAAATCAGAGCTCGCAAAGGAAGATATAGGTGCTCGTTTCTTCCGCGGGCTGTACGAGATTGGAATAATGAAGAAATATTGTGAAGGTGGTTCGATGAACCCTTTGTCAGGCAATTAAATGTTATTTACTGAGTATCCATATAGATGTAGATGTAGATCTAGAATAATCATGAATTTTCTCAAGTACGCCTTGCTTCCAGGACTCGTTGATTGTAGCTTGGAATTCGCCTAATCCACCACTCATGACTCTGCCAAATAAGAAAAGTATACTTGTTTAAAATATTAGCAATGCCACTGGGACATCAGCTCGTTCTCGGCGCACCTATTCACAGCAATCAACTGAGTTCCACGTTCAAATTTCAGATCTTGACTAAAATTAAACCAAACTCACCGTTATCTGCTCTTTGGCTCCCTAAACTATTCACGCGTCTCCAGTCGCCGTCGACGAGGTCATGAACCATTAAAAACGACATCATGAACTGGAAAATAGAAATGAGCGTTTGGCGTCATTGGCCGGGAGGTCTGGCAGCCATGGTGAAGGTCTTATTACATTCGACGCCACATTGGGGGACCTGCACGCCGGATGGGGATGAAATAGTGCAGAAGACAACACAATACCCAGTGCCTGTGCGGAGAAAATCTCCGATCCATCCGTGAATCGAACCCGGGCCCGAAGGACGGCAATCCGTCACATTGACCACTTAGCTATCGGGGCGGACACGGACATTATTGATTTTAAGATCGAATATCCGACACAGTGTCTGTTTCCATTTACTTACGACTTTCAGTGCGGCATTGGTCTTGTTTTGACAAGGTAATTGTACACTGTTCAAAAAAAATGATTCAAATGGCTCTGACAAGGGAACCTCCCCATCGTACCACCCTCAGATTTAGTTATAAGTTGGCACAGTGGATAGGCCATGAAAAACTGAACACACATCAATCGAGAAAACAAGAAGAAGTTGTGTGGAACTATGGAAAAAATAAGCAAAATATACAAACTTAGTAGTCCATGCGGAAGATATGCAACATCAAAGATAATATGAGCTCAGGAGCGCCGTGGTCCCGTCGTTAGCGTGAGCAGCTGCGGAAATCTTCCCTCGAGCGAAAAGTTTACTTTCTTTATTTTCGCAAAGCTATGATCTGTCCGTTAGTTCAGTGACGTCTCTGTTCGCTGCAATAACTTTAGTGTCTGTGTTTTGCGACCGCACCGCAAAACCGTGCGATTAGTAGACGAAAGGACGTGCCTCTCCAATGGGAACCGAAAACATTTGATTGCAATGTCATAGGTCAACCGATTCCTCAACAGAAAAACACGTCTGATATATTCTATACGACACTGGTGACGGCATGTGCGTCACATTACAGGAATATGTTGTCGACCCACCTAACTTGTACACCTGGCGAATGGGTAAAAAGATTCTTCTACCTTGCCCGATTTAGGTTTTCTTGTCGATGTGATAATCACTCGCAAAAAAGTGATGAAAACATAAGAGTTTGTCACATAAACTGCAACAAATGAAGGCAAGTTTCACAGTAGCATAGTTTTCCCTGTGCTCTGTCAAAACATATGTTTTTAACGTTTTCATATTTTTCCGTGTGTAGACTGTCAAATCCTGCATATGTCCAAGAAAATCTGCACATGTGCTGAAAATAAAAATTTAAATTTCTTACTCGAGGGAAGACTTGAACCAAGGACCTCTCGCTCCGCAGCTGCTCACCCTTACCACGAGACCACGGCGCTCCTGAGCTCAGGCTATCCTTGATGTTCTATATCTTCCGCATGGACTACTCAGTTTGTATATTTTGCTTATTTTTTCCATAGTTCCACACAACTTCTTCCTGTTTTCTCGATTGATCTGTGGTCAGTTTTTCAAGGCCTATCCACTGTGCCAACTTATAACTAAATTTGAGGGGGGTGCGATGGGGAGGTTTCCTTGTGAGCACTATGGGACTTAACTGCTAAGGTCATCAGTCCCCTAGAACTTAGAAGTACTTAAACCTAACTAACCTAGGGACATCACACACATCCATGCCCGAGGCAGGACTCCAACGTACGACCCTAGCAGTCGCGCGGTTCCAGACTGTAATGCCTAGAACCGCTCGGCCACCCCGGTCGGCTACACTGATCAGGCAGAACGCTATGGCGACCGACCTACCATTAATATAAACACGTCCAGGCGATAGCAGCGTCTCCTCGCGAGGAATGACTGCTAGTCAGACACATGAAGTATCAGCGAGTGTACTGTCCGTCTGTAGAATGGAAAAGGCGATAAATCTCTTTGAATTTGACCTACGGCAAATTATGATGGTCTGGAGGTTCAGCCCGAGATTTTCGAAACAGCGGGACTTGTCGGGTGTTCGACACGTGTTGTGCTGAATGTCTTCAAGTAGTAGCGAAACCAAGGCGAGACCCCTTCGACACATCGTGAACTTGTTGTTGTTGTTGTGGTCTTCAGTCCTGAGACTGGTTTGATGCAGCTCTCCATGCTACTCTATCCTTCTTCATCTCCCAGTACCTACTGCAACCTACATCCTTCTGAATCTGCTTAGTGTATTCACCTCTTGGTCTCCCTCTACGATTTTTACCCTCCACGCTGCCCTCCAATACTAAATTGGTCATCCCTTGATGCCTCAGAACATGTCCTACCAACCGATCCCTTCTTCTGGTCAAGTTGTGTCACAAACTTCTCTTCTCCCCAATCCTATTCAATACTTCCTCATTAGTTACGTGATCTACCCATCTAATCTTTAGCATTCTTCTGTAGCACCACATTTCGAGAGCTTCTATTCTCTTCTTGTCTATACTACTTATCGTCCATGTTTCACTTCCATACATGGCTACACTCCATACAAATACTTTCAGAAACGAATTCCTGACACTTAAATCTATACTCGATGTTAACAAATTTCTCTTCTTCAGAAACGCTTTCCTTGCCATTGCCAGTCTACATTTTATATCCTCTCTACTTCAACCATCATCAGTTATTTTGCTCCCCAAATAGCAAAACTCCTTTACTACTTTAAGTGTCTCATTTCCTAATCTAATTCCCTCAGCATCACCCGACTTAATTCGACTACATTCCATTATCCTCGTTTTGCTTTTGTTGATGTTCATCTTATATCCTCCTTTCAAGACACTGTCCATTCCGTTCAACTGCTCTTCCAAGTCCTTTGCTGTCTCTGACAGAATTACAATGTCATCGGCGAACCTCAAAGTTTTTATTTCTTCTCCATGGATTTTAATACTTACTCCGAATTTTTCTTTTGTTTCCTTTACTGCTTGCTCAATATACAGATTGAACAACATCGGGGAGAGGCTACAACCCTGTCTTACTCCCTTCCCAACCACTGCTTCCCTTTCATGTCCCTCGACTCTTATAACTGCCATCTGGTTTCTGTACAAATTGTAAATAGCCGTTCGCTCCCTGTATTTTACCCCTGCCACCTTTAGAATTTGAAAGAGAGTATTCCAGTCAACATTGTCAAAAGCTTTCTCTAAGTCTACAAATGCTAGAAACGTAGGTTTGCCTTTCCTTAATCTTTCTTCTAAGATAAGTCGTAAGGTCAGTATTGCCTCACGTGTTCCAGTGTTTCTACGGAATCCAAACTGATCTTCCCCGAGGTTGGCTTCTACTAGTTTTTCCAATCGCCTGTAATTGTGGACTTGGGCTGCCCTAATGCACTACTGGCCATTAAACTTGCTACACCAAGAAGAAATGCAGATGATAAACGGGTATTCATTGGACAAATGTATTATACTAGAACTGACATGTGATTACATTTTCACGCAATTTCGGTTCATAGATCCTGAGAAATCAGTACCCGTAACAACCACCTCTGGCCGTAATAACGGCCTTGATATGCCTGTGCATTGAGTCAAACAGAGCTCGGATGGCGTGTACAGGTACAGCTGCCCATGCAGCTTCAACACTATACCACAGTTCATCAAGACTAGTGAATGGCGTATTGTAAGGAGACAGTTGCTCGGCCACCATTGATCAGACGTTTTCAATTGGTGAGAGATTTGGAAGATGTGCTGGCCAGGGCAGCAGTCGAACATTTTCTGTATCCA
This sequence comes from Schistocerca serialis cubense, assembly GCF_023864345.2. Taxonomy (NCBI): domain Eukaryota; kingdom Metazoa; phylum Arthropoda; class Insecta; order Orthoptera; family Acrididae; genus Schistocerca; species Schistocerca serialis. The sequence continues at coordinate 114,168,703 of NC_064647.1, forward strand.
GAAAGGCCCGTACAGGACCTGCAACATGCGGCCGTGCATTATGGTGCTGAAATGTAGGATTTCTCATGGATCGAATGAAGGGTAGAGCCACGGGTCGTAACACATCTGAAATGTAACGTCCACTGTTCTAAGTGCCGTCAATGCGAATAAGGGGTGACCGAGACGTGTAACCAATGGCACCCCATACCATCACGCCGGGTGATACGCCAGTATGGCGATGACGAATACACGCTTCCAATGTGCGTTCACCGCTATGTCGGCAAGCACGGATGCGACCATCATGATGCTGTAAACAGAACCTGGATTCAACCGAAAAAATGACGTTTTCCAATTCTTGCACCCAGGTTCGTCGTTGAGTACACCATCGCCGGCGTTCCTGTCTGTGATGCAGCGTCAAAGATAACCGTAGCCATGGTCTCCGAGCTGATAGTCCATGCTGCTGCAAACATCGTCGAAGTGTTCGTGCAGATGATTGTTGTGTTGTAAACGTCCCCATTTGTTGACTCAGGGATCGAGGCGTGGCTGCACGACCCGTTAGAGCCATGCGGATAAGATGCCTGTCATCTCGACTGCTAGTGATACGAGGCCGTTGGGATCCAGCACGGCGTTCCGTATTATCCTCTTGAACCCACCGATTCCATATTCTGCTAACAGTCATTGGATCTCGACCAACGCGAGCAGTAATGTCGCGATACGATAAACCGCGTTCGTGATGGGCTTCAATCCGACCTTTATCAAAGTCGGAAACGTGATGGTACGCATTTCTCCTCCTTACACGAGGCATCACAACAACGTTGCACCAGGCAACGCCCGTGAACTGCTGTTTGTGTATGAGAAATCGGTTGGAAACTTTCCTCGTGTCAGCACGTTGTAGGTGTCGCTACCGGCGCCAACCTTGTGTGAATGCTCTGAAAAGCTAATCATTTGCATATCACAGCATCTTCTTCCTCTCGCTCAAATTTCGCGTCTGTAGCACGTCATCTTCGTGAAGTAGCAATTTTAATGGCCAGTAGTGTATTTATTCACAACCGATACAAAAGTGTTTCATGTTTGCACCTGTTACTGTCCTTCAATGTAATCACCAGCGTTGTGTAGAACCTGTTGCCAGCTATGTGGAAGGCATAGTATACCGTTAGCAGTGCCTGTTCTGTTGATGGTGCGAATGGAGCGATCTACTGCCTGTCGAATCTCTGGAACAGTTCTGAACTGAATGCCACGAAATGGTCCCTTCATTTTCGGAATCAAATAAAAGTCACAAGGGCTTAAGCCGTATTACTTTTCTTTTTTGGAGCATCACTTGCGACCAGCTTTGTGAAAGAAGCGGCGACACTTTCTGCGCAACCCACCCATCAATTTGCACGACAATGCGCGGGCGCACACAGCGCAAGCTGTGGCCGCTCTGTTCGGTCGAAGGGACTGGGAAGTACTGTACCATCCACCATACTCCCCGGACTTAAGACTTAAGACTTTGATTTGATTCCGAACATGAAGGAACCACTTCGTGGCATTCGCTTCTGAACTGTTCCAGAGATTCGACAGACAGTAGACCGCTCCATTCGCACCAGCAGCAGAACAGGCTCTGCTAACGGTACACTACGCCTTCCACATCTACATCTACATCTACATACATACCCCGCAATCCAGCATACGGTGCGTGTCGGAGGGTACCTCGTACCGCAACTAGCATCTTTTCTCCCTGTTCCACTCCCAAACAGAATGAGGGAAAAATGACTGCCTATATGCCTCTGTACAAGCCCTAATCTCTCTTATCTTATCTTTGTGGTCTTTCCGCGAAATGTAAGTTGGCGGCAGTAAAATTGTACTGCAGTGAGCCTCAAATGCTGGTTGTCTAAATTTTCTCAGTAGTGATTCACGAAAAGGACGCCTCCTTTCCTCTAGAGACTCCCATCCGAGTTCCTGAAGCATTTCTGTAACACTCGCGTGATGATAAAACCTACCAGTAACAAATCTAGCAGCCCGCCTCTGAATTGCTTCTACACTCCTGGAAATGGAAAAAAGAACACATTGACACGGTATGTCAGACCCACCATACTTTCTCCGGACACTGCGAGAGGGCTGTACAAGCAATGATCACACGCACGGCACAGCGGACGCACCAGGAACCGCGGTGTTGGCCGTCGAATGGCGCTAGCTGCGCAGCATTTGTGCACCGCCGCCGTCAGTGTCAGCAAGTTTGCCGTGGCATACGGAGCTCCATCGCAGTCTTTAACACTGGTAGCATGCCGCGACAGCGTGGACGTGAACCGTATGTGCAGTTGACGGACTTTGAGCGAGGGTGTATAGTGGGCATGCGGGAGGCCGGGTGGACGTACCGCCGAATTGCTCAACACGTGGGGCGTGAGGTCTCCACAGTACATCGATGTTGTCGCCAGTGGTCGGCGGAAGGTGCACGTGCCCGTCGACCTGGGACCGGACCGCAGCGACGCACGGATGCACGCCAAGACCGTAGGATCCTACGCAGTGCCGTAGGGGACCGCACCGCCACTTCCCAGCAAATTAGGGACACTATTGCTCCTGGGGTATCGGCGAGGACCATTCGCAACCGTCTCCATGAAGCTGGGCTACGGTCCCGCACACCGTTAGGCCGTCTTCCGCTCACGCCCCGACATCGTGCAGCCCGCCTCCAGTGGTGTCGCGACAGGCGTGAATGGAGGGACGAATGGAGACGTGTCGTCATCAGCGATGAGAGTCGCTTCTGCCTTGGTGCCAATGATGGTCGTATGCGTGTTTGGCGCCGTGCAGGTGAGCGCCACAATCAGGACTGCATACGACCGAGGCACACAGGGCCAACACCCGGCATCATGGTGTGGGGAGCGATGTCCTACACTGGCCGTACACCACTGGTGATCGTCGAGGGGACACTGAATAGTGCACGGTACATCCAAACCGTCATCGAACCCATCGTTCTACCATTCCTAGAACGGCAAGGGAACTTGCTGTTCCAACAGGACAATGCACGTCCGCATGTATCCCGTGCCACCCAACGTGCTCTAGAAGGTGTAAGTCAACTACCCTGGCCAGCAAGATCTCCGGATCTGTCCCCCATTGAGCATGTTTGGGACTGGATGAAGCGTCGTCTCACGCGGTCTGCACGTCCAGCACGAACGCTGGTCCAACTGAGGCGCCAGGTGGAAATGGCATGGCAAGCCGTTCCACAGGACTACATCCAGCATCTCTACGATCGTCTCCATGGGAGAATAGCAGCCTGCATTGCTGCGAAAGGTGGATATACACTGTACTAGTGCCGACATTGTGCATGCTCTGTTGCCTGTGTCTATGTGCCTGTGGTTCTGTCAGTGTGATCATGTGATGTATCTGACCCCAGGAATGTGTCAATAAAGTTTCCCCTTCCTGGGACAATGAATTCACGGTGTTCTTATTTCAATTTCCAGGAGTGTATGTCCTCCCTCAATCCGACCTGATAGTGATCCCAAATGCATGAGCAGTACTCAAGAATAGGTCGTATTAGTATTTTATAAGCGGTCTCCTCTACAGATGAACCACATCTTCCCAAAATCCTACCAATGAACCGAAGACGACTCTCCGCCTTCCCCACAACTGCCATTACATGCTTGTCCCACTTCATATCGCTCTGCAGTGTTACGCCCAAATATTTAATCGACGTGACTGTGTCAAGCGCTACAATACTAATTGAGTATTCAAACGTTACAGGATTCTTTGTCCTATTCATCTGCATTAATTTACATTTATTTGTATTTAGAGTTAGCTGCCATTCTCTATACCAATCACAAATCCTGTCCAAGTCATCTTGTATCCTCCTACAGTCACTCAACGACGACACCTTCCCGTACACCACAGCATCATCAGCAAACAGCCTCACATCGCTATCCACCCTATCCAAAAGATCATTTATGTAGATAGAAAACAACAGCGGACCTACCACACTTCCCTGGGGCACTCCAGATGATACCCTCACCTCTGATGAACACTCACCATCGAGGACAACATACTGGATTCTATTACTTAAGAAGTCTTCGAGCCACTCACATACTTGGGAACCAATTCCATATGCTCATACCTTACTTAGGAGTCTGCAGTGGGGCACCGAGTGAAACGCTTTCCGGAAGTCAAGGAATACGGCATCCGTCTGATACCCTTCATCAATGGTTTGCAAGATATCATGTGAAAAAGGGTGAGTTGCATTTCGCAGGAGCGATTCTTTCTAAAGCCATGCTGATGCATGGACAGCAACTTCTCTGTCTCAAGGAAATTCATTATAATCGAACTGAGAATATCAAACTGATGTTAAGGGTATTTGTCTGTAATTTTGAGGATCTGTCCTTCTACCCTTCTTATATACAGGCATCACCTGCACTTTTTTCCAGTCGCTCGGGACTTTACGTTGGGCAAGAGATTCGCGATAAATGCAAGCTAAGTAAGGAGCCAATCTACATCTGCATCGCTGGCAACGGGTTCTACACAACGCTGGTGACTACTTTGAAGGACTGTAACAGGTGCAAACATGTTTGTATCGGTTGTGAATAAATAGTTGTCACTCTTTAAGTTCCAACCCTCGTAAATTATGATGCGTAGTAAAGAGAGGTGAACGGAGAAACCGTGACGCGCCCAGGAAAAATATTTTGACGCGCTGTAAGAAATATCAACGAGGCGAACAGAAATTGCGCTTTTATTCAAAGACAATAATTATACTGAAGTCACCATTTGAACATTGCAAATGGCGGGACGTGGTTCTTAATATGGTAGATGACCTCAAAATAGGACGAGCAAGAAGTGATTATCAGTAGTGTGTAACTTTCCAGATGAAAAGCCCACCGGTTAGGAAAAGCTCTATATCCAATACATACAGCGGTAATTTCGAAGAATGATTGCCTATTTAAGTCGCTGGGTCCAAACGATACATATCGAACGTGCGATCGTTAATCGATCCGGTGACCCCGGTGGCACGCGTTGTGATCAATTATTTGTGATCGTCATTTTCATCTGTTTTCCGTCGTTCCCTTACTTGCTCTCAATCTCATACCTCCGCGAATTATTTGTGAGTTGCTAGGGAAACCGAGACGGTTTATGTCGTTACTGAGTGGGATGTCTGGTGTTCTTGACGTTTCTTCGGTGGATTCTCTCACATGGAAGAATCTAATTCAATGTTTATGCAGCGTAGAAAATTGTTCGATTTTTTTGTAGAAAATATGGAGTATTACCAGAAAAGGAAAGAAGGGACTGCGTAGACTGTCGTGGTGCGAAGTGTGTAAAACTCCGTAGAAACAGTTTCGATGCTGAAATACCGTTACAATTTCATTGCGGACAGTGCGGAAAACGAACGAGTATAAGGAAGAATACATGGTTCAACTCTTCCAAATTATCCATCCAGATCACCGTAATGGACTTTCAGATGACGACAACACCGACGTCGAGTAAGGTAAGTCTCCTCCTTTGCAATTAAAAGTATTTTTGTAACGCTCTTCTTTTGTCGTTGCTGTAGTGACCAACGTAAACATACTCATAACGCCCGCCAGAGTCGCATGATCGATTTACGATCGCACGTTCGATATGTATCGTTTGGATATAGCGACTTCGATAGGCAATCATTCTTGGAAATTACAAACAGCCCAAATTGATCTAAAATCGACATGAAGCACTGTCATTAGCGAGGCTTTAAGATAGTTGTGTGGCAGTCGTCTTTTCCCAGCCGTTGCTGCGGAAACGCCTTACGAATTGCAACATTTTGCTTCGAACTTCCTTTGTTTTCAGAATAATGACGATTTGAGTAAAGCAATGTCTCAAACTGTGTGGACGATATGCGCTCCAATGGCAGTTTTTATTTCGCTGGGTACACGTCTACAACTATACCAAATTTTATTGAAATAGCTCCAAGGGTTACTGAGTTATTCCTTTCTGCCGCCGTTTTCCATTTTTCAGTGATACGTGTATCAATTCTGAAGGATATTGCCTGTCTTTGCACCACCTACAGTACAACTCCCCCCCCCCCCCCACACACACACACATAAACGTGATTATCGAGTATTTTACTTGTCACTCCTTCACACCTGCACACTCCCACCTGTTAAGGGGTAGGTCTTAGCCCGTAACCCGGATAACAGAGGCGGTCAAGACGACCGTTAGCGGGAAACGGAAAAATTGGGGTTCGAGTCCCGGATGGCACAAATTTTCGACTTTCCTCACTGACCACTAGCAGCTAATGTGGTTATGCCTTTGATTAATTGTAACCTTGGTATCAGACGGATGCCATATTCCTCGACTTCCGGAAAGCGTTTGGCTCGGTGCCCCACTGCAGACTCCTGGCTAAGGTACGAGCATATGGGATTCGTTCCCAAGTATGTGAGTGGCTCGAAGACTTCTTAAGTAATAGAACCCAGTACGCTGTCTCGATGGTGAGTGTTCATCGGAGGTGAGGGTATCATCTGGAGTGCCCCAGGGAAGTGTGGTAGGTCCGCTGTTGTTTTCTGTCTGCATAAATGATCTTTTGGATAGGGTGGATAGCAATGTGCGGCTGTTTGCTGATGATGCTGTGGTGTACGGGAAGGTGTCGTCGTTGAGTTACTGTAGGAGGATACAAGATGACTTGGGCAGGATTTGTGATTGGTGTAAAGAATGGCAGCTAACTCTAAATATTGATAAATGTAAATTAATGCAGATGAATAGGAAAAAGAATCCCGTAATGTTTGAATACTCCGTTAGTAGTGTAGCGCTTGACACATTCACGTCGATTAAATATTTGGGAGTAATTGCAGAGCGATAAGAAGTGGGACAAGCATGTAATGGCAGTTGTCGGGAAGGCGGATGGTCGTCTTCGGTTCATTGGTAGAATTTTGGGAAGATGTGGTTCATCTGTTAAGGAGACCGCTTATAGAACGCTGGTGCGACCTATTCTTGAGTACTGCTCGGGCGTTTGGGATCCCTACCAGGTCGGATTGAGGGAGGACATAGAAGCAATTCAGAGGCGGGCTGCTAGATTTGTTACTGGTAGGTTCGATCATCACGCGAGTGTTACGGAAATGCTTCAGGAACTCGGGTGGGAGTCTCTAGAGGAAAGGAAACGTTCTTTTCGTGAATCGCTACTGAGGAAATTTAGAGAACCAGCATTTGAGGCTGACTGCAGTACAATTTTACTGCCGCTAATTTACATTTCGCGGAAAGACCACAAAGATAAGATAAGAGAGATTAGGGCTCGTACAGAGGCATATAAGCAGTCATTTTTCCCTCGTTCTGTTTGGGAGAGGAACAGTGGGAGAAGATGCTAGTTGTCGTACGAGGTAGCCTCCGCCACGCACCATATGGTGGATTGCAGAGTATGTATGTAGATGTAGATGTAGATTAACCTTGGTGCCGCCAGGACGGACGCTAGCTGTTCTCGATGAAGATACTGAGCACCATTCCAGGCAGTCTTGCGCGCAGCTTGTAACCTGAGAGTGTGGTGGAGCTCGTCAGCTGCCCCAGCCACTGATTCGCCCCCTCCCCCGGTCTCCCACCAACCACCCCTCTTCCCCTCCCCTCCCCCCGCCTACAGCCCCCCATCCAGCTCCCCCGCCCCACCCCTGCTTGCCAGCAGTGGGCGCCCTGAGGGCTCTCTGCCCTGGCTGTGGACCTGTTGCTGGGATCAATACCAGCGCCTGGCGCTGCCCGCATCTACTCACCGCCTCTCCACATCTACATCTACACCCCTACGCCGTAAACCATTGCCAGCTGCATGGCAGACGGTCCTGCGCACTGTACCAAATACTAGTGGTTCATCCTGTTCCATTCGTCTGTGGAGAGGGGAAAGAAGGAATGCTCAACTGCCCCCTTACATGAGCGTCATCAGTTGCATAGAACTTGGAAGTAATTACACCTAACTAACCTAAGTACATCACACACATCCATGCGCGGGGCAGGATTCGAACCTGCGACCATAGCGGTCGCTCGACTCCAGACTGTAGCGCCTAGAACGTCACGGCCACTCCGACCGGCTTTCCCATTCTGGAAGGATATTTTTGGCTCAGAAACGGGCGGTTTGGGCAATAAGTGGTGTGAGTTCACGTACCTCTTGTCGACCTCTGTTCACGAGTCTGGGTATTTTGACATTGGCCTCTCAATATATATATTGCTTATTGTCGTTTCTTGTTAGCAATATTAGTTTATTTCCAAGAATTAGTAGCTTTCACTCGGTTAATACTCGGCAGAAATCAAACCTCCATTTGAATCAGACTTCCTTAACTCTTGTGCAGCAAGGTGTGCAGTATACTGCTGTACCCATTTTCAATAAGCTGCCACTCGAATTCAAAAATCTTAGTAGTAATCCATGCGCTTTCAAATCGAAACTGAAGAGTTTCCTCATGGGTCACTCCTTCTATTCTGTGAGGAGTTCCTTCAAAAATTACGCTGAATCTCATTGTATTGCTGATAGCACTTACTTAAACTTATGGCCTGACTATTTTTCAGGTTCATGAACATTTATTTTTATCTGTTATTACTTTTATGTTGTCAGTTCATGTACTGACACGTTCCATGACCTTGGAGATTTGCTCTTCAATTTGGTCCTACGAAAACTTGACGTGTAAATAAGTAAGTAAATGGCGTGCTACAGACGCGAAATTTAACCGGCAGGAAGAAGATACAGTGATATGCAAATGATTAGCTTTTCAGAACATTCACACAAGGTTGGCAACACCTACAACATGCTGACATGAGGAAAGTTTCCAACCGATTTCTCATACACAAACAGCAGTTGACCGGCGTTGCCTGGTGAAACGTTGTTGTGATGCCTCGTGTAAGGAGGAGAAATGCGTACCATCACGTTTCCGACTTTGATAAAGATCGGATTGTAGCCTATTGCGATTGCGGTTTATCGTATCGCGACATTGCTGCTAGCATTGGTCGAGATCCAATGACTGTTAGCAGAATATGGAATCGGTGAATTCAGGAGGGTCATACGGAACGCCGTGCTGGATCCCAACTGCCTCGTATCACTAGCAGTCGAGATGACAAGCATCTCATCCGCATGGCTGTAACGGATCGTGCAGCCACGTCTCGATCCCTGAGTCAACAGATGGGGACGTTTACAAGACAACAACTATCTGCACGAACAGTTCGAAGACGTTGCAGCAGCATGGACTATCAGTTCGGAGACCATGGCTGCAGTTACCCTTGACTTTGCATCACAGACAGAAGCGCCTGCGATGGTGTACTCAACAACGAACCTGGGTGCAAGAATGGCAAAACCTCATTTTTTCGGATGAATCCAGGTTCTGTTTACAGCATCATGATGGTCGATCCGTGTTTGGCGACATCGCGGTGAACGCCCATTGGAAGCGTGTATTCGTCATCGCTGTAGTGGCATATCACCCGGCGTGATGGTATGGGGTGCCATCGGTTACAAGTCTCGGTCACCTCTTGTTCGCATTGACGGCACTTTGAACAGTGGACGTTACCTTCCAGATGTGTTACGACCCGTGGCTCTACCCTTCATTCGATCTCTGCGAAGCCCTACATGTCAGCAGGATAATGCACGACCGCATGTTACAGGTACTGTACGGTCCTTTCTCAATACAGAAAATGTTCGACTGCTGCCCTGGCCACCACATTCTCCGGATCTCTCACCAATTGAAAACGTCTGGTCAATGGTGGCCGAGCAACTGTCTCGTCACAATACGCCAGTAACTACTGTTGATGAACTGTGGTATCGTGTTGAAGCTGCATGTACCTGTACACGCCATCCAAGCTCTGTTTGACTCAATGCCCAAGAGTATCAAGGCCGTTGTTACGGCCAGAGGTGGTTGTTCTGGGTACTGATTTCTCAGGATCTATGCACCCAAATTGAGTGAAAATGTAATGACATGTCAGTTCTAGTATAATATATTTGTCCAATGAATACTCGTTTATCAACTGTACTTCCTCTTGGTGTAGCAATTTTAATGGCCAGGAGTGTATTTGCAGGCTGTGTGTCATTTGACTCAGGTGTGTTCAAACCCGAACCCTCAGATTGTCTTTCCGTGTACGTCTCTGTGTGCGTGTTTGTTTGTCTCTCTCTAGGACAATTCTTTCAGCCGAGAAAGAGGCACGTTCCTATTATAGGTGTTTCAAGAAACGCAACTTATAACTTCACTGCAGCATATTAAATGTTATTTATTACGAAAGTTAATGTTTTCAGTGCCAGATGACGAATCCTAATATTCCACAGTCTGTTCTTCGTTGCATTAACTCGTTGATAATGCATTTATGTATTTAGATTTGTAGGACAACTGCTTTTCATTCATAAACCTAGCTACCCTTTTTCTTGATATCACGAGTAGATAATGGCTTGCAGGTTCAAAGTACCCTCTCTTCTATGGCCATGCAGTCAGTTACGCTAACTGTCGCTGTTAAAGAGCTAAAGTTGCATTCCGTCTAGTTAATCCAGCTTTACATTTTTTCCTTCCGTTTCTTAATTGTCACGGCTTAACAGTGTTACTTCTTTTGGCCCGTAATGTTGTATAATACGTGTAATTTCGCCTGTGTGTATGATACTGTGACTGGTGTTATTGTTACCAGAATACACGTGAGGGTCTCCTTTGTTATTGGAAGGCGCACTCTAAGACGCGCACCACCATAAAATCTTCAATGTTTTATTAGTATTACTCTATCCGTGTCTTTTTGTAATATTTTTTTGTAATAACTGGTTTCTCCCGTTGTTGTTGTTGTGGTCTGCAGTCCTGAGACTGGTTTTGTGCAGCTCTCCATGCTACTCTATCCTGTGCAAGCTTCTTCACCTCCCAATACCTACTGCACGCTACATCCTTCTGAATCTGCTTAGTGTATTTATCTCTTGGTTTCCTTCTAAGATTTTTACCTTCCATACTGCCCTCCAATGCTAAATTTGTGATCCCTCGATGCCTCAGAACATGTCCTACCAACCGGTCCCTTCTTCTTGTCAAGTTGTGCCCCAAACTCCTCTTCTCCCCGATTCTATTCAATACCTCCTCATTAGTTATGTGATCTACCCACCTAATCTTCAGCATTCTTTTGTAGCACCACATTTCGAAAGGTTCTATTCTCTTCTTGTCCAAACTATTTATCGTCCATGTTTCACTTCCATACATGGCTACACTCCATACAAATACTTTCAGAAATGACTTCCTGACACTTAAATCTATACTCGATGTTAACAAATTTCTGTTCTTCAGAAACGCTTTCCTTGCCATTGCCAGTCCACATTTTGTATCCTCTCTACTTCAACCATCATCAGTTGTTTTGCTCCCCAAATAGCAAAACTCCTTTAATACGTTAAGTGCCTCATTTCCTAACCTAATTCCCTCAGCATCACCCGACTTAATTCGACTACATTCCATTATCCTCGTTTTGCTTTTGTTGATATTGATCTTATATCCTCCTTTCAAGACACTGTCCATTCCGTTCAAGTGCTCTTCCAAGTCCTTTGCTGTCTCTCACAGAAATTACAATGTCATCGGTGAACCTGAAAGTTTTTATTTCTTGTCCATGCATTTTAATACCTACTCCGAACTTTTCTTTTGTTTCCTTTACTGGTTGCTCAATATACAGATTGAATAACATCGGGGAGAGGCTACAACCCTGTCTTACTCCCTTCCCAACCACTGCTTCCCTTTCATGTCCCTCGACTCTTATAACTGCCATCTGGTTTCTGTACAAATTGTAAATAGCCTTTCGCTCCCTGTATTTTACCCCTGCCACCTTCAGAATTTGAAAGAGAGTATTCCAGTCAACATTGTCAAATCCTTCTCTAAGTCTATAAGTGCTAGAAACCTAGGTTTCCCTTTCCTTAATCTATTTTCTAAGATAAGTAGTAGGGTCAGTATTGCCTCACGTGTTCCAACATTTGTACAGAATCGAAACTGATCCTCCCCGAGTTCGGCTTCTGCCAGTTTTTCCATTCGTCTGTAAAGAATTCGCGTTAGTATTTTGTAGCTGTGACTTATTAAAATGATAGTTCGGTAATTTTCACATCTGTCAACACCTCCTTTCTTTGGGATTGGAATGATTATATTCTTCTTGAAGTCTGAGGGTATTTCACCTGTCTCATACATCTTGCTCACCAGATGATAGAGTTTTCTCTTACAAGGGAACCTCCCCATCGCACCCCCCTCACATTTAGTTATAAGTTGGCACAGTGGATAGGCCTTGAAAAACTGAACACAGATCAATCGAGAAAACAGGAAGAAGTTGTGTGGAACTATGAAAAAAATTAGTAAAATATACAAACTGAGTAGTCCATGGGAAGATAGGCAACATCAAGGACATTGCGAGTCTAGGAGCGCCGCGGTCCTGTGGTTAGCGAGAGTAGCTGCGGAACGAGAGGTCCTAGGTTCAAGTCTTCCATCGAGTGAAAAGCTTAATTTTTTATTTTCAGTTTATGTGACAAACGCTTATGTTTTCATCACTTCTTTGCGAGTGATTATCACATCCACAAGAAAACCTAAATGGGGCAAGGTAGAAGAATCTTTTTACCCGTGTACAAGTTAGGTGGGTCGACAGCATATTCCTGCCATGTGACGCACATACCGTCACCAGTGTCGTATAGAATATATCAGACGTGTTTTCCTGTGGAGGAATCGGTTGACCTATGACATTGCAATCAAATGTTTTCGGTTCCCATTGGAGAGGCAAGCCCTTTCGTCTAGTAATTGCACGGTTTTGCGGTGCGGTCGCAAAACACAAACACTAAACTTATTACAGTGAACAGAGACGTCAATGAACGAACGGACAGATCATAACTTTGCGAAAATAAAGAAAGTAAAATTTTCAGTCGAGGGAAGACTTGAACCAAGGACCTCTCGTTCCGCAGCTTCTCACGCTAACCACGGGACCACGGCGCTCCTGATCTCACATTTTCCTTGATGTTGCTTATCTTGCGCATGGACTACTCAGGTGGTATATTTTACTAATTTTTTTCATAGTTCCACACAACTTCTTCCTGTTTTCTCGATTGATCTGTGTTCAGTTTTTCAAGGCCTATCCACTGTGCTAACTTATAACTAAATCTGAGGGGGGTGCGATGGGGGGTTCCCTTGTTAGAAATTACTAAATTTTTTTTCTGGCCCTTCAGGCCGAATTGCGTGAAAGAAATAAAATTCTGAAGGAATCGTTCTCTGAGCTAATTAAATTAAACCTGGTGTCGTATTAACCTGATCTAAATTCTTGTGATAAATTTCTCTCCTTTGTTAATATATTTGAAGCATGTTAGAGAGTGGTGGTCCTCCTGGACGGCTTAATTATTAACCTCCAGTTAATTTGAATCTGCACTTCATTTTTAAAGGATTTTCATGCAGGAACTGTCAGTTTGGTTGACATTCTTTGCCCCATCTATTCGATATTTTGATATGTTATAAATTTTCGGTATATTCATGTTAATCTTAAATTGTTTGAGGGTACGATCCTTGAGTTAAGTGCCGGTAATAATTTACCTTAATGAAATTTATACATGTTGTGAACAGAGTATGTACTCAGTGCTGTGATTTAAAAAAAAAGTTTTAAATACATTCCGAATCCTCAGGTGGGCTTACTCCTACCACTCCAGCCGCGTGAGTGCTTTGCAGTCACCTTCTATGAATATAATAATATAATAAAAAATACCACGTCATTTTAAATTATAGATACTGCTGTATTATTTGAAGCTAAATAGTAAGTGTCCGAGATGCAAAACGATTACTTTCTAACGTAACTTCACTTTTTCAAATGGTTCAAATAGCTCTAAGCACTATGGGACTTAACATCTGAGGTCATCAGTCCCTTAGAACTACTTAAACCTAACTAACATAAGGACATCACACACATCCATGCCCGAGGCAGGATTCGAATCTGCGACCGTAGCAGCAGCGCGGTTCCGGACTGAAGCGCCTAAAACCGCTCGGCCACAGCCACCGGATCACGTTTTCGCTGTGTTAGTTAATTTATAAAACTGCTTTGCCTTATTCATCCTCACCTACATCTACGTGATTACTCTGCTGTTCACAATAAAGTGCCTGGCAGAGGGTTCAGTGAACCACCTTCAAGCTGTATCTCTACCGTTCCAGTCTCGAAAGGCGCGCGTGAAAAACGAGTTCTTAAATTTTCCTGTGCGAGCTCTGATTTCTCTTATTTTATCATGATGATAATTTCTTCCTATGTAGGTGGGTACCAACAGAATATTTTCACAATTGGAGGAGAAAACTGGTGACTGAAATTTCAGGAGAATATCCCGTCGCAACGAAAAACACCTTTGTTTTAATGATTAACACTCCACGTATCATGTCTGTGGCACTATCCCCCCCCCCCCCCCCCTATTTCGAGATAATGATATTACCAGCTGCCCTTCATATAACTTTTTCAATGTCATCCGTCGGTCCCACCTGATGCGGGTCCCACACCGCACAGCAATACTCCAGAATAGGGCGGACAAGCGTGGTAGAGGCAGTCTCTTTAGTAGACCTGTTGCACCTCATAAGCGTTCTGCCAATGAATCGCAGTCCTTGTTCTACCCGCAACATTATCTATGTGATCGTTCCAGTTTAGGTTATTTGTAATTGTAATCCATAAGTATTTAGTTGAATTTACTGATTTTTGATTTGTGTGACTTATCACGTAATCGAAATTTTGCGGTTATCTTTTAGTACTCAAGTGAATAACTTCACGCTTTTCCGTATTCAGGGTCAATTGCCACTTTTCACACCATACAGATATCTTATCTATATCATTTTGCAATTAGTTTTGGTCATGTGATGGGTTGACTGGAATACTCTCGTTCAAATTCTAAAGGTGGCAGGGGTAAAATACAGGGAGCGAAAGGCTATTTACAATTTGTACAGAAACCAGATGGCAGTTATAAGAGTCGAGGGACATCAAAGGGAAGCAGTGGTTGGGCAGGGAGTAAGACAGGGTTGTAGCCTCTCCCCGATGTTGTTCAATCTGTATATTGAGCAAGCAGTAAAGGAAACAAAAGAAAAATTCGGAGTAGGTATTAAAATCCATGGAGAAGAAATAAAAACTTTGAGGTTCGCCGATGACATTGTAATTCTGTCAGAGACAGCAAAGGACATGGAAGAGCAGTTGAATGGAATGGACAGTGTCTTGAAAGGAGGATATAAGATGAACATCAACAAAAGCAAAACGAGGATAATGGAATGTAGTCGAATTAAGTCGGGTGATGCTGAGGGAATTAGATTAGGAAATGAGACACTTAAAGTAGTAAAAGAGTTTTGCTATTTGGGGAGCAAAATAACTGATGATGGTCGAAGTAGAGAGGATATAAAATGTAGACTGGCAATGGCAAGGAAAGCTTTTCTGAAGAAGAGAAATTTGTTTTAACATCGAGTATAGATTTAAGTGTCAGGAAGTCATTTCTGAAAGTATTTGTATGGAGTGTAACCATGTATGGAAGTGAAACATGGACGATAAATAGTTTGGACAAGAAGAGAATAGAAGCATTCGAAATGTGGTGCTACAGAAGAATGCTGAAGATTAGATGGGTAGACCACATAACTAATGAGGAAGTATTGAATAGGATTGGAGAGAAGAGAAGTATGTGGCACAACTTGACCAGAAGACGGGATCGTTTGATAGGACATGTTCTGAGGCATCAAGGGCTCACCAATTTAGTATTGGAGGGCAGCGTGGAGGGTAAAAATCGTAGAGGGAGATCAAGAGATGAATACACTAAGCAGATTCAGAAGGATGTAGATTGCAGTAGGTACTGGGAGATGAAGAAGCTTGCACAGGATAGAGTAGCATGGAGAGCTGCATCAAACCAGTCTCAGGACTGAAGACCACAACAACAACAACATGTGATGACTTTACAAGACACTAAATGACAGCATCATCTGCAAAAAATCTAAGAGGGCTACTCAGATTGCCCCTATGTCGGTAATATAGATTAGGAACAATAGAGGACCTATAACACTTCCTTCGGGAACGCTGATATTACTTCTGTTTTACTCGATAACTTTCCGTCTATTACTACGAACTGTGACCTTGCTGACAGGAAATTACGAATCTAGTCGCACAACTAGGCGATATTCCATAGGCACGTATTTTGGTTAGAAGACGCTTGTGAGGGACGGTCTCGAAAGCCTTCTGGAAATTTAAAAATATGGGATTAATTTGACATCCGCTGTCGATAGCACTCATTATTTCATGAGCACCTTGAAGTGTGCATATTCTGGTAAATTTCTTCGGTGAAGGTGGTGTCAAAAATCGTAGCCAATTAAGCCAACAAACATTGCTTATCTCAGTTCCTGTGGCCAGTATCCGTACATTCCACAGCGCTGGCCTTTCCTTGTACGAACTAATTAAATGCACAACTTCGCTCTGAGTTCATATCGTGGCAGCTTTCTTCATTACTTTTCTTGCCGACATATCGTTGGCATTCACTTACAGTGCGTATCCACCGCGACGGTAGTCTCAAATGTCCCGGCAAAGACGGTACAATTCTACAATGCAGTTCGTTGCAGTATTGATGTGGCACAGTGGGTAGCTCGATAGTCTTTTATTCATACTTGCGTATTAACGTGGGGTACAGTCTCTCAGATAACAACGACTTTACTTTTGTTTGTTAGTTGTATATACGAGGGATATTCGGAAAGTAAGGTCCGATCGGACGCGAAATGGAAACCACGCTGAGAATCGATGAAGCTCTAAATATATGTGTTGGACAGTATTTCTAGTAAGCCTGTCGATCGTGTCGCGTCATTCTTTTCAGTACTGAG
This sequence comes from Schistocerca serialis cubense, assembly GCF_023864345.2. Taxonomy (NCBI): domain Eukaryota; kingdom Metazoa; phylum Arthropoda; class Insecta; order Orthoptera; family Acrididae; genus Schistocerca; species Schistocerca serialis. Next base: position 114,185,394 of record NC_064647.1, read on the forward strand.
TGCACATTAACCACGTAAAGACATCTAGAACAATAGTCTTTTGCCAAGTTTGAGGGCATGGTGAGACATTTCGCCTGATGTAATGCAGCCCACATAACACGACTGCCATACCTTTCCTTCTTCGTGACAAATCTCGTCCGCACTCTGCAGGGGCAATGAAGATGCTCTTGCAGCGTTTCCGAAGGGAAGTCTTTGATCAGCCACAATACAGTCCATAATTTGCTCCCCTTGACAGTCATCTCTACCCACACGTAGCACTGACTATAGAAACAACATTTTGGCACAGACAACGAGTTGTAGACGAGCGTAGAGAATTGGCGGAAAGCAAAGGCGGTTGCCTTCTATAAAGAGGATACTGGAAAGCTGGTAGAACAGTACAACGAATGCCTAAGTCGGAGAGGCGACTGTGTAGAGAAGTAGCTGAAAGGTGTACTTAACTGTTTCAAGTAAAACATTCTTGATTTTCATAGTTGTTTCCATTTCACGACCGATCGAACCTCACTTTACGAATACACCTAGTAATATGTCTATGATGTTTCTATGTGCTACTCGCTTCGTAGCATTGTTTAAGCGTAGAACTTTAGATATAGGCAAAATGTTCGTGTTGTTCGTTTAGGAGGTAAAACTGGCGACTTCTTCGCTCAGAAAAGTGTCACGGCCACATATTATCTCACAAAACACGCAGTTTTGTAGGTACTGTTACTTAACGTGTACATGAGTTTAGTAAAATACAGGGTGTTTTTGAAAAATAACTCCCTTGTTCCGAGTATAAATGTAATGAGGCAATTAATGAAAGGTTAAATCAATGACTAAGGAAAGGCAAATCTACATTTCTAGCATTTTTAGACTTAGAAAAAGCTTTTGACAATGTTGACTGGAATACTCTCTTTAAATTCTGATGTAGTCAGGGGTAAAATACATGGAGCGAAAGGATATTTGCAATTTGTACAGAAAACAGTTGGCAGTTATAAGAGTCGAGGGACATGAAAGGGAAGCAGTGGTTGGGAAGCGAGTGAGACAGGGTTGTAGCCTCTCCCCGATATTATTCAATCTGTATATTGAGCAAGCAGTAAAGGAAACAAAAGAAAAATTCGGAGTAGGTATTAAAATCCATGGACAAGAAATAAAAACTTTGAGGTTCGCCGATGACATTGTAATTCTGTCAGAGACAGCAAAGGACTTGGAAGAGCAGTTGAACGGAATGGACAGTGTCTTGAAAGGAGGATATAAGATGAACATCAACAAAAGCAAAATGAGGATAATGGAATGTAGTCGTGTTAACTCGGGTGATGCTGAGGGAATTAGATTAGGAAATGAGACCCTTAAAGTAGTAAAGGAGTTTTGCTATTTGAGGAGCAAAATAACTGATGATGGTGGAAGTAGAGAGGATATAAAATGAAGACTGGTAATGGCAAGGAAAACGTTTCTGAAGAAGAGAAATTTTTTAACATCGAGTATTGATTTAAGTGTCAGGAAGTCGTTTCTGAAAGTATTCGTATGGAATGTAGCCATGTATGGAAGTGAAACATGGACGATAAATAGTTTGGACAAGAAGAGAATAGAAGCTTTTGAAATGTGGTACTACAGAAGAATGCTAAAGATTAGATGGGTAGATCACTTAACTAATGAGGAGGTATTGAATAGAATTGGGGAGAAGAGGAATTTGTGGCACAACTTGACAAGACGAAGGGACCGGTTGGTAGGACATGTTCTGAGGCATCGAGGGATCACAAATTTAGTACTGGAGGGCATCGTGGAGGGTAAAAATCGTAGAGGGAGACCAAGAGATGAATACACTAAGCAGATTCAGAAGGATGTAGGCTGCAGTAGGTACTGAGAGATGAAGAAGCTTGCACAGGATAGAGTAGCATGGAGAGCTGGATCAAACCAGTCTCAGGACTGAAGACCACAACAACAACAATATAACACACAAAGGTCACATAATTCCAATCCATGCGCAGTAGTTGAAAGCTAGTTAAACTATCAAGCAGTCGCGATTCTTGCATGACTCGTTTTAAAATATGTCAAAAATTTCCTTTACAACACGGAAAATGGCTTTCAACTCCGACATCAATTATCCAATGTTACTCGCTGTCTCTGTTACAAATTCACATCCGAATGCAGCCAGAAGAAATTCAGTCCTGCCCAAAGTTTGCGCGTCCTAAACGGTCACTCACCCACAACTACTTGCGAGTAAGCACATTCAGTCGTTAAGTAGGATTCTTATAAAGAATTGCTCGCAGTAATGTCTCGTAATCTACACAAAAAACGCCATGCGCAGTTTATATATGACATGAAATGTTCACACACGAATATCTCCTAAAATAAACCACTCACAAAGCTCAAGCTTCCACAAAATAATCAGAGCTCTAGTCGCTTTACATCAACAACACGATAACCTATCAAACGTGCGAATTTTTTCATTTTGATACAAACTTGATCAGTTCGATTTAACACAGGTGTTCACCAGAAAACGGCTTCAAGCGACTACATACCCCTAGAAAAGAGGCATAAAAACCTACTCAGACAAGAGGGAAGTCCTGAATTCCTATTGACTACTATGTTAAGCAGCCACTCGGATCATCTCGAGAACTTCTACCCTCGTGGTATTTCCAATGTCAGCCAAACAGGTTATCACAAGTAATACCGGAACTAAACAAAATTTAAAGAAAACTAAATGCAATTCCTTTCCAAAAACTAAATTAGTAATAAATTTGATACTCAACGCCTCTTCTGGCAGCCTTTTCAAAATCAAGCTCTCTCTGACATACGTCATAAATTCCTATACTGCACAACGACTTTCCACGTATACATTTACACAGTTTTAATAAAATATCAGATTCTCACTTTACGTACGCCCTCCATTCACTCTTTCAGTCTCTCCAAAACAGTAACACAACCAAAACAAGATGAAATAATAATTTTCCAAACCACTCTTAACTGCGTGAGAAATCTGTGATAATGAAACTAAATAAAATTCCAGAAAATAAGATTGTATGAACCTACCCTCCCGGTTATAATTTCAATTGATAGTATAGATGAATACGTTAGGGTCCTAAATCAGTGTCACAACGCTAGCATGGTTATCATTTGTTTTAGGTAAATATTTACATCTTCGAAAGTATTGAAGTTATTGATTTGAAATTATAACCAAAGGTCGATTAATATTTAATAATACTGCCTCATATTCACATAGAGTATGTGTAACACATTGTGCGCAGCGTTAGCGAAGTAACTATGTGATCAAAAGTATCTGGACACCCCAGAAAACATGCGTTTTTCGTATTAGGTGCATTGTGCTGCCACCTTCTGCCAGGTACTCCATATCAGCGAACTCAGGAGTCATTAGACGTCGTGAGAGAGCAGAATGGGGCGCTCCGCAGAACTCACGGACGTCGAACGTGGTCAGGTGATTGGGTGTCACTTGTGTCATACGTCTGTACGCGAGATTTCCACACTCCAGAACATCCCTAGGTTCACTGTTTCCGATGTGATAGTGAAGTGGAAACGTGAAGGGGCGCGTACAGCACAAAAGCGTACAGGCCGACGTCGTCTGTTGACTGACAGGGACCGCCGAAAGTTGAAGAAGGTCCTAACGTGTAATAGGCAGACGTCTATCCAGACAATCACACAGGAATTCCAAACTGCATGAGGACCCACCACAAGTACTATGAGGCGGGAGGTGAGAAAACTTTGATTTTATGGCTGCTCATACGCCACACATCATGCCGTTAAATGCCAAACGACTCTTCGCTCGGTGTAAGCAGCGTAAACATTGGATGATTGAACACTGAAAAGACGTTGTGTGGTGTGACGAATCACGGGACAGATTGTGGCAATCCGATTGCATGGCGTGGGTATGGCGAATTCCCGATGAACATAATCTGACAGCGTGTGTAGTGCCAACATTTAAATTCGGAGGCGGTGTATTATGGTGTGGTCGTGTTTTTCATGGAGGGTCGTTCCACCCCATGTTGTTTTGCGTGGCACTACGACAGCACAGGCCTAAATCGATGTTTTAAGCACCTTCTTGCTTCCCATTGTTGAAGGGCAATTCGGGGATGTCGATTGTATCTTTCAACACTATCGAGCACCTGTTCATAATGCACAGCCTGTGGCGGAGTGGTTACACAACAATAACATCCCTATAATGGACCGGCCTGTGCAGAATCCTGACCTGAACCCTATGGAACAGCTTTGGTATGTTTTGCAACGCAGAATTTGTGCCAGGCCCCACTCACCGACATCGATACCTCTCCTCAGTGCAGTACTCCGTGAAGAATGGGCTGCCATTCCCCAAGAAGTTTCCACCATCTGATTCAATTGTCATCAAGCCTAAGGATGTGCCGACACCATATTGAATTCCAGAATTAGTGATGGAGGGCACCACGTACTTGTAAGTCATTTTCAGCGAGGTGTCCGGATACTTTTGATCTCATAGTGTACATGGTTCGCTCGGCCCTGTAGCAGCGTGAGAACCAAAAAGTCTGCTCCTCGTTCCACGGCAAGCTGCGCTTTCAGTGCAGGATATCAATCGTCCAACCACTCACAGGACAAATTGTAATATATGTGGATAACTAACTTGGTGTCAACTACGAGTAAATGGTGTGGAGGATGGCTTAAATCCTACTACTGTGTAGCCTTTGGCATCGTGATTACCAGCTAAGGCGTGAATGATCTCGATTAGACACGTTTCTCACCTCTTATTGGTTAGTCATAGCAGGGCCTTGTGTGACGGCTTTAACCTCCCCTGGCTTGTGATTGTCTAGAACAAAGAAACAGGGACTCCACAGCAGCTTGACAACAGTTGACTGGCATCAGTTGCGGATAACGGTCCTAAGTGAGGATATACTGAAAGGAAGTTCGTGACCTCGGCGGCAGTGTGTTCGCTGCTCAAGATATTTGCTTCAGGACAGTGCATTTCAGTGAGTTCGTGGCTTGCGTTCAAGGGATAAAGTCGAACAATAAAATAATATAGAGCTGGAATATAAGCATCCCTTGCCTATGCTGTTACTGGCACGACGTCTGCGTTCTGCGGGTTGCAGTCCCGTGACTCGCAGGCGTTCCTCCTTCGGGGACGATTTTGTGTTTTCGCCAGTGCTTCGTATATTTGTATCCGGTGCTGATTGTTAACATTCTCTTCACAGGCTCAACGCAACCGAGCACCACCAACGAAAGCTACCATCGTCGATGGGCATTGCGCGGAGCACTAAGCGGCGCTGCTACGAGCGACTATCTTGCATTCGAGGATCATGTTTACTGCCGTAAAAAAGTCGATAAAATGTAGCGAGGATTCCGAATCCGAATTAATATGGATGAAATTGTGTATCAGAGAGCGGTCAACAACGGTGATCGGATGCTATTATATACCACGTAGGTCAGGATTCGAAGTTGTAGAGCGCTTCAGACAGAACTTGCAGAATATCATTAGTAATTTTCCTGACCATGCGATTGTAACAGGAGGTGACATCTAATTACCAGGTATAGATTGGCAGTGTTATGCCATCATAACTGCTGCCAGAGACAGTGATTCGTGTGGCATTGTTCTAGATGTCTTGTACGAAAATTACCTGGAGCAGACTGTTAGAGAACCAACTCGCGAGGGTTACATCTTAGAACTCCTCGTAACAAACAGACCTGAACTTAACGAATTGGCTAACGCAGAGGAAGGTATCAGTGATCGCAAGGTTGTAACAGTATCTATGACGACGGGTCCTACAAGGAATGTTAAGTAAGGTAGGAAGACAAATTTGCTCAGCAAGGGTGACGGCATACAAATTTCAGAATATCTCAGCAGTCAGCGTCAAATATTCGCTGATGAGGACGAAGATGTGGGGAAAAAAATGACAAAAATTCGAAGGCATCGTTCAATATGCCATGGACAAATATGTTCCAAGTATTAAGGGATGGGAAAGATGCACAATCCTTCAATAGCCGTGTAAGAAAAGCGCTACGTAAACAGAGAGCACTTCATCTCAGATTCCAGAGAAGTAAAAACCTAGCTGACAAGCAAAAGGTGAACGAAGCGAAAACTAGCGTAAGGAGAGCAATGAGAGAAGCGTTCAATGATTTTGAAAGTAAGACGTTGTCAATCGACCTGAGTAAGAGCCCTAAGAGATTTTGGTTGTATGTAAAATCAGTGGTCAAAACCATTTATTCATTCTCTCAGCGACTACAACGGCACCTGAAAGGAACATAACAGAGAGAAGGCCGCTAAAAGGAACATAACAGAGAGAAGGCCGAAAGACTGAATTCGGTCTTCCGAAGTTGTTTTACTACGGAAGATTGTAACACTGTTCCTCCTTTCAATCGTCGTGCGAACATCGAAGTGGCAGATATTGAGATAACCAATCGCAGAATTGAAAAGCAGCTACAATCGCCTTGTAGTGGAAAGGATGAATTTTCTCATTTTGAGAAGATAGGAGGAGCGATATGTTTTACTTGCTAAAAACATTCAAAAACCAACATCGCATAAAAATTTCTTTATTTAAAAAATCCGGCTTCGACAGACTTCCTTGACATCCTCTTATCTTAAAAAATCTTTTTTCGGTAATGCATAGGTTTTCTTTAATGCCTGGCGGGGCACAGTTTGATTGAAATTTCTCATTTTGAGAACACAGGAGAAGTGATCTGTTCTACTTGCTAAAAAAAAAGACAAGATCGCATGGCAAACATTTTATAATGCGCTGTTTTTTATCCACATAACAACATGGCATTAGAGAATGAGATTTTCACTCTGCAGCGGAGTGTGCGCTGATATGAAACTTCCTGCCAGATTAAAACTGTGTGCCCGACCGAGACTCGAACTCGGGATCTTTGCCTTTCGCGGGAAAGTGCTCTACCAACTGAGCTACCGAAGCACGACTCACGCCCGCTCCTCACAGCTTTTCTTCTGCCAGTACCTCGTCTCCTACCTTCCAAACTTTGCAGAAGCTCTCCTGCGAACCTAGCAGAACTAGCACTCCTGAAAGAAAGGATATTGCGGAGACACGGCTTAGCCACAGCCTGGGGGATGTTTCCAGAATGAGATTTTCACTCTGCAGCGGAGTGTGCGCTGATATGAAACTTCCTGCCAGATTAAAACTGTGTGCCCGACCGAGACTCGAACTCGGGACCTTTGCCTATAGCGGGCAAGTGCTATACCAACTGAGCTACCGAAGCACGACTCACGCCTGGTACTCACAGCTTTACTTCTGCCAGTACCTCGTCTCCTACCTTCCAAACTTTACAGAAGCTCTCCTGCGAACCTTGCAGAACTAGCACTCCTGAAAGAAAGGATATTGCGGAGACACGGCTTAGCCACAGCCTGGGGGATGTTTCCAGAATGAGATTTTCACTCTGCAGCGGAGTGTGCGCTGATATGAAACTTCCTGGCAGATTAAAACTGTGTGCCCGACCGAGACTCGAACTCTGGACCTTTGCCTTTCGCGGGAAAGTGCTCTACCAACTGAGCTACCGATGCACGACTCACGCCCGGTACTCACAGCTTTACTTCTGCCAGTACCTCGTCTCCTACCTTCCAAACTTTGCAGAAGCTCTCCTGCGAACCTTGCAGAACTAGCACTCCTGAAAGAATGGTTATTGCGGAGACATGGCTTAGCCACAGCCTGGTGGATGTTTCCAGAATGAGATTTTCACTCTGCAGCGGAGTGTGCGCTGATATGAAACTTCCTGGCAGATTGAAACTGTGTGCCCGACCGAGACTCGAACTCGGGACCTTTGCCTATAGCGGCCAAGTTCTCTACCAACTGAGCTACCGAAGCACGACTCACGCCTGGTACTCACAGCTTTACTTCTGCCAGTACCTCGTCTCCTACCTTCCAAACTTTACAGAAGCTCTCCTGCGAACCTTGCAGAACTAGCACTCCTGAAAGAATGGATATTGCGGAGACATGGCTTAGCCACAGCCTGGTGGATGTTTCCAGAATGAGATTTTCACTCTGCAGCGGAGTGTGCGCTGATATGAAACTTCCTGGCAGATTAAAACTGTGTGCCCGACCGAGACTCGAACTCTGGACCTTTGCCTATCGCGGGCAAGTGCTCTACCAACTGAGCTGGTAGGAGACGAGGTACTGGCAGAAGTAAAGCTGTGAGGACGGGGCGTGAGTCGTGCTTCGGTAGCTCAGTTGGTAGAGCACTTGCCCGCAAAAGGCAAAGGTCCCGAGTTCGAGTCTCGGTCAGGCACACAGTTTTAATCTGCCACGAAGTTTCATATCAGCGCACACTCCGCTGCAGAGTGAAAATCTCATTATGGAAACATTCCCCAGGCTGTGGCTAAGCCATGTCTCCGCAATATCCATTCTTTCAGGAGTGCTAGTTCTACAAATAGGTAGATTTACCAAAGTCTTTATTGGCATTTTCTGTAACATGAAAGGTTTTGTAGGCGATGATGTCTCTGTCCACAAATGCTTCAAGTCCTGAAACATTCGGAACACCGCTACCTCCACGTACAATGGCTACGGTAAACCATCCGTTGCCATGCGTAAATGTATCATTAGTGTCAATGCTAAAATTCAGTTAACATCCACAAAAAACAGCCGGTCCATCTAGCAACGAGTGTGCGGCGACAGACTTGATAGTATGGACCGGCTGTTTTTTGTGGATGTAAACTGAATTTTAGCATTGACACTAATGATACATTTACGCATGGCAACGGATGGTTTACCGTAGCCATTGTACGTGGAGGTGGCGGTGTTCCGAATGTTTCAGGACTTGAAGCATTTGTGGACAGAGACATCATCGCCTACAAAAGCTTTCATGTTACAGAAAATATGTTAAATTTGTTGGTGATTGTACATTGTATTTTCATAAATAAAGTTATTGGCCGAAACCCCCCCGGTTATTGATCTGTAGCGTAGCCCGACTGAGGCTAGGTTCGGATGTTTTTTTTTGGCAGGGGGGGTCGGGGGGGGGGGGGTGGCGCAGCCTCCCCCCCCCCCCTGCAACGCATAGAGGATGCCACAGCAAGTAGCTCCCGCGCCGCCGACGCCTCAGCGGCGGTTGCGCAACGCCTCAGCGTTTTTTCTGTACGCCTCGTAATTCTTGCATTAGGTACACTTTAAATGCGTGCATTGTAATGTAATGTATGATTCCCATATAGGCACTTAAATGTGAAATACAATGTAGTTATGTAGTTGTACTGTTGCAGCTAAATGCTATCCACCTATGCTCCACCGTCCCATAACGCCTTTCTGTTTCACAACTGTAATACAAACTACACACATCAAAAAGAGTTTTGCATCACCTCGGTTCCAAGACTTCCGGAACCTGTAGAGAAAATTGGAATAGAGATCAACATAAACATCATTTCCGCCCTTTTTATAGCTCATGAAAACCACACATCGCATGTTGTACCACCATACAGCGATACCTTCAGAGGTGGTGATCCTAACTGCTGTACACATCGGTACCACTAATACCCAGTAGCAAGTCCTCTTGCATTGATGCATGCCTGTATTCGTCGTGGCATACTATCCACAAGTTCATCAAGGCACTGTTGGTTCAGATTGTCCCACTACTCAGCAGCAATTCGGTGTAGATCCCTCAGAGTGGTTAGTGGGTCACGTCGTCCATAAACAGCCCTTTTTAATCTATCCCAGGCAAGTTCAATAGGTTTCATGTCAGGAGAAGATGCTGGCCACTCTAGTCGAGCGATGTCGTTGTCCTAAAGGAAGTCATTCACAAGATATGCACTATGGGGGTGCGAATTGTCGTCCATGAAGACGAATGCCTCGCCAATATGCTGCCGATATGGTTGCACTATCGGTCTGGGGACGGCTTTCACGTAAGGTACAGCCGTTACGGTGCCTTCCACGACCACCAGCGGCGTACATCGGCTCCACATAATGTCACCCCAAAACAGCAGGGAACCTCCAGCCTGCTGCACTAGCTGGACAGTGTGTGCAAGGCGCTCAGCCTGACCGGGTTGCCTCCAAACACGTCTCCGATGATTGTCTGGTTGAAGACATATGCGACACTCGTCAGTGAAGAGAACGTGATGCCTATCCTGAGCGGTCCATTCAGCATGTTGTTGGGCCCATCTGTACCGCGCTGCGTAGTATCGTGGTTGCAAAAATGGACCTCGCCATGGACGTCGGGAGTGTAGTTGCTTATCACGCAGCCTATTGCGCATAGTCTGAGTCGTAACACGACGTCCTGTGGCTGCACGAAAAGCATTATTCAACATGGTGGCGTTGCTGTCAGGGTTTGTCCTAGCCATAATCCATAGGTATCGGTCATCCACTGGAGCACTAGCCCTTGGGCGGCCTGAGCGAGGCATGTCATCGACAGTTCCTGTCTCTCTGTACCTCCTCCATGTCAAAACAACAACGCTTTGGTTCACTCCGAGGCGCCTGGACCCTTCTCTTGCTGAAATCCCTTCCTGGCACAAAGTGACATTGCGGACGTCGTCGAACCGCGATACTGACATTCTAGGCATGGTTGAACTGCAGATAACACGAGCCATGTACCTACTTCCTCGTGAAATGGCTGGAACTGATCGGCTGTCTGACTTCCTCCGTCTAATAGACGCTGCCCATGCATGATTGTTTACATCTTTCAGCGGGTTTAGTGACATCTCTGAAAAGGCAAAGGGACTGTGTCTCTGATACAATATCTATAGTCAACATCTACCTTCAGGAGTTCTCGGAAGTGGGGTGATGCAAAAAATTTTTTCGTGTGTGTAATTAATCAATTAGTTAGGATAAAAAACACATCAGAAAATTAGCTACGTCATTTCTAAACGTTACGTAGCACTAATAACGCAAAACGTGTTTCGTAAAGTTCACTATTCGAATCGCAAATTATAGCCGTACAATATTGGAAACTTATAGCGGTATGTCGTTGTCAGTTCTCTATAAACGAAGAACAATGAACACAAATTATTTCATGTATACGATAACGTTGGAAACTGAAGAAATGAATTAAAATTTGTACCACGGCTGGGACTCGAACGGATTTTATCGATTGATAGCTTCTATGCTGACCATTACACCACCGCAGCCAACTACAGTAGTGGCCATTAAAACTGCTACACCAAGAAGAAATGCAAATGATAAACGGGTATTCATTGGACAAATATATTATACTAGAACTGACATCTGATTGCATTTTCACGCAATATGGATGCACAGATCCTGAGACATCAGTACCCAGAACGACCACCTCTGGCCGTAATAAAGGCCTCGATACGCCTGGGCATTGAGTCAAACAGAGCTTGGATGGCGTGTACAGGTACAGCTGCCCATGCAGCGTCAACACGATACCACAGTTCATTAAAAGTAGTGACTGGCGTATTGTGACGAGCCAGTTGCTCGGCCACCATTGACCAGACGTTTTCAATTGGTGAGAGATCTGGAGAATGTGCTGGCCAGGGCAGCAGTCGAACATTTTCTGTATCCAGAAAGGCGCGTACAGGACCTGCAACATGCGGTTGTGCATTATCCTGCTGAAATGTAGGGTTTCGCAGGGATCGAATGAAGGATAGAGCCACGGGTTGTAACACATCTGAAAGGTAACATCCACTGTTCAAAGTGAGGTCAATGTGACCAAGAGATGACCGAGACGTGTAACCAATGGCACCGCATACCATCACGCCGGGTGATACGCCAGTATGGCGATGATGAATACACGATTCCAATGTGCGTTCACCGCGATGTCGCCAAACAAGGATGCGAACATCATATGCTGTCAACAGAACCAGGATTCATCCGAAAAAATGACGTTTTGCCATTCGTGCACCCAGGTTCGTCGTTGAGTACACCATCAGAGGCGCTCCTGTCTGTGATACAGCGTCAAGGGTAACCGCAGCCATGGTCTCCAAGCTGATTGTCCATGCTGCTGCAAACATCGTCGAACTGTTCGTGCAGATGGTTGTTGTCTTGCAGACGTCTCCATCTGTTGACGCAGGCATCGAGACGTGGCTGCACGATACGTTACAGCCATGCGGATAAGATGCCTGTCATCTCGACTGCTAGTGATACCTGGCCGTTGGAATCCAGCATGGCGTTCCGTATTACCCTCCTGAACCCACCGATTCCATTTTCTGCTAACAGTCATTGTAACTCCACCAACGCGAGCAGCAATGTCGCGATATGATAAACCGCAATCGCGATAGGCTACAATCCGATCTTTATCAAAGTCGTAAACGTGATGGTACGCATTTCTCCTCCTTACACGAGGCATCAAACAACGTTTCACCAGGCAACGCCGGTCAACTGCTGTTTGTGTATGAGAAATCGGTTGGAAACCTTCCTCATGTCAGCACGTTGTAGGTGTCGCCACCGGGGCCAACCTTGTGTGAATGCTCGGAAAAGCTAATCATTTGGATATCACAGCATCTTCTCCCTGTCGGTTAATTTTCGCGTGTGTAGCGCGTCATCTTCGTGGTGTAGTAATTTTAATGGCCAATAGTGTAAGTTTTTTAAGTGCCAGCCGTGACACAAATTTTCTTTAATTTCTCCAGCTTCCCACATTATCGCTGATATATTCACCAACAAATCTAAACGTTGTGTCACCGCATAGCTGATAACAATAATTCTCTTTGCAACGTACGCAGAAAAATTAGCTGAGAACTACACCAATACCAATGCTATCTTCAGGACATCTGTTCCTTAACACATGGAGTTCACAGCTAACAATAAGATTCCGAGCAAAACATTGGTCACGTTGACCTCGCTATATGCCTGTAGTAGAAGAGATACGAAGTTTGTAACAGTGGTAGAAAGGGAATCTCCCTTAAAGGCGACCGTGTCATTGACCGCATTCTTGCGTCAAAGATCGCGATGTGTAAAAAAAATCATGGAGTCGCTTAATAAGTTACTTAGTGGTTAGTGGAAAGTAGGCAGGCACATTTCTGTAACAGGTTCACAGAGCCGCGCAAAGAAGGTGACCACTACCGTGCGAGATCATCTGGGAGTGGGACACAACTTTGGGAAACGCATGGGGAGCAAACAGAACTTTGATGACCTTTGTTTGCATGTGCACGTGACCTGTGGAAGTTATCAGGCTTGGTTTTATGTTGAAAATTATTAATTAATGATTGCATATCATTATCACTGTAAATGGAAGATCATTTTTCTTTAAATACGACCTAAATCTGAAGGGATTATAATTTGTACTAATAGAATATCAGAATCCACCTACCTGAGAGCATAAGTGCCACGCTATTTACTAGTCGAGGCTGGTTGCATGCCGACAACAATCTTAAATTTGTAGGATAACGCGAGCACTTCAAACCACGACATATTACTATCTCGCCGATTCTGCACTCGAGAATAATTCTGATCTAGTGCGTTCGTTACTACATGCTGTAATCCTTTTGAAGTAATATTGATAAATTAGATGCCTTTGGAGGCTACCCAGAAGTAAAAAGTTCGAAACTGTTACGAGCCGTCACATTTAACTGAGCGGCGTACTGTCCCGTCTGAGTCAGCGCCTAATATCAGCATGGGACTGCTGATCACAACGTGTTTGGCACCTGCTGTTTTGACGATCGCATACCATAGACATTCGTTTCCGGCAAACGCCTCCCACTGCGCACCAATGATGATGGTTCAATCAATATCATAAGCGTGAAACAAGTACTCTCTACCGAAACAATCCATACGTTAGCTGCATTCGAACCCTAGAAAACTACCTCAAGCAGTGTGAATTCTGAAAATGTTGCTGTTGTTGTTGTTGTGGTCCTCAGTCCTGAGACTGGTTTGATGCAGCTCTCCGTGCTACTCTATCCTGTGGAAGCTTCTTCATCTCCCAGTACTTACTACAACTTACATCGTTCTGAATCTGTTTAGTGTAGTCATCTCTTGGTCTCCCTCTACGATTTTTACCCTCCACGCTGCCCTCCAATACTAAATTGGTGATCCCATGGTGCCTCAGAATGTGTCCTACAAATGTGAAACTGTAAAATAGTATATAATGAAATTAGGACCACCACATGGGCCTTAACGTGAAAGCACTAAAGCAAATTCACTTGCTTGCCCCGACATAACAAAACTCGTGCAAAATCTCGGGCCGTAATACGTCAGGCATGCGGCCAATTCATCATCTGGGCTATACCCACAAAACAAAACAAAAATTGTTGCTGCCCGTAAACACAAATTCCGTTTTAGTGGTGATAATCTTGTCTGAAGGCCGAAATGCGAAGGTTGCCTAGAAAGTAACGCACCGCATTTTTTTATCACCCGAAAGCAATGCAGCGAATGCGAAACGTTACGTACGTATTATCTGAAGTCTCCTGAGTGGGCGCGCCATCTTTCCGTCACTTTCGACAGATAGGGTAGCTGCAGGACAGTTTCAATATGGCGCCTGTACCAACGTGCCGTCATTGAATTTCTCACTACAGAGAAAGAAAGTTTGGGCAATATTCACAAACGATTGTGCAAAGTCTGTGGAGCATCTGCTGTCGACAGAAGTACAGTTAGTCGCTGGGCACGGAGGGTGAGGTCATCAGGAGGCGGTTCGGCAAAACTTCACGATTTTCAGCTGTCGGCGAGACCATCCACGGCTCTCACAGCTGTCATGCTGCAACGGCTCGTGTTGTCATTCGCGAGGACGGACTCATTACGACTCGGCAGTTGGCGCTGCATCTGTCAATCAGCAAAGGAAGTGTGGATGCCATTGTCCGCAATCTTGGATATTCAAAAGTGTGTGCAAATGGGTACCGCGGTGTCTAACGGTGGATCACAAATCGCACAGAAAAAACCGTTTGTCTTGATTTGTTCCAATGTTTTGAAGCTGAGGGGGAAGCCATTCTTCTCCCGGATTGTGACAAGTGATGAAACCCGTGCGGCGGCGCGGTTCTTTCCGTCCCTTTACGACGGACCTGCACCTACCTGTGAACATTGTCTCAGCAGATCATCAGTAGGAAAGCCAAGTGAAACCTACTGTACTTCGACGTGAACCAGGCTGCAATTTAAGTCACTAATCTACGTTTCTGGAGACAGTTTTCATATAAATGAAAGTTTGGAAATTTTGTCCTCAATTAATATATTCTGAAACTTAGGTGAACAAGTATCACTGCCAAGCCCGTGCTATTCTTAACACAGTCACTCATAATCCCTTTCACTCACGTTGGCAAGTTTATGGTGTTGCATTTCCCGAAAACGCAATAGCTACAAAAATACTGATTATTTTTGGTTGAGAATGC
The DNA here is from genome assembly GCF_023864345.2 of Schistocerca serialis cubense. Lineage (NCBI taxonomy): Eukaryota > Metazoa > Arthropoda > Insecta > Orthoptera > Acrididae > Schistocerca > Schistocerca serialis. Next base: position 114,200,542 of record NC_064647.1, read on the forward strand.
TCGCCAAATATTAAGTCTGTCGGTGCCGAATGCAGTCACGGTTTTTAGCCACCGACTTGCTCAATACGCCACGCGGAATTTATTTTTCTCGTCACAAAATTCACTTAAAAATTCTGAAATTTTTACACGCCCATCGGAGTAATTATGCCGTCACTTTACCACACTTTTGATGTATGAAACACTGGTAGATCCGGCAACTTATCATTTCCATCGGAACTACTACTACACACGTCCGATCTGTTTCATGGCTAGGCTTCGACTCACCTCTACAACACTCTAAGTCTTCTCTACCAGCAGAGAAAAGCGCAAGAAAGAGTATTGCTTTACCATTGGTCAGTTTACTCAACAGCCAATAGCAAAACAACATTCTCCCGCGTCAGTCCTCGCTTTTCATCAATAACCAATCGCAAAATAGTAAACCTAACGACTGCATTTTTTACCGACGTAATTATCTAATATGCTGAAGTTTTGCTTATGCACAAAGTGATTTACTATTGTTATTTACACCTGAATTAACTTTCCCTTTACCATAAACTTACTTTACAAATCTATTCAACAAATATCCCCTTTGATCATATCCATACTTCTTCGAAATGTTTCCGCACTAAATCCTGCTACATAACTCGTTAAACAATTATCTTCATATTAACATTAATCCACACGCACGCATCATTCATACTGCTAAAACACATTTATAACATTTTACATACACAAAAAGACATAACAACAGTTTATGAAAATCATTCTATTACTTTAGTGCACTCTAGTGGGCACAATCGAAACTAAAATCACAGTCCCCCTATCTAATATTGCCCTCTATCGGCTGATACATAAACTACGTGCGCGTCCAGTCTCGCGTCACCATCTGTCACTATCCAGCTCTGACACGACAGTGGTCGAGTTCGCGATGCCGACGAGCGAGGACGATGCGCGCGCGGCCGGGGCAGCCGCCTCGGACGCGCTGGAGTCGGCCGCTAGTCGGTCGGTTGGGCCTGGCCCGCCGGACGCTCCAGCGGCCGCTCCACACAGGACGGATCCCAGGTCGACGACCCAGGCTACGGCACTGGTTTACGACAGGATAGAACGACGATCGACAGGCGCTATTCGACCGCAGAAAACTACACACCAAACGACGAAACCATATTCGGACGTCGGCCATACATCACATCACGACGGACGCAGCAATGAAGACGACCGCCAGGACTACGCCAGAAGGCTCGATATATGTCGGGAGGAGGACAAAGAAACGCTGAAGGACATACAACGCCTTATCCGCTTTTCACGGGAAACGCAAGAGCAGGATAACGACACCTGTCTGGCATCTCCATCTGTGGACTCAGATGTCGAATCACAGCACTCCCACCAAACGGTCGACGACGCGGAGATGGCAGCGGCCTTTCCAGCAGACAACGACAACGACTCCCTACACGCAGAGGGGGACTTTACGCTCGTACACAACAAACGGCGCAGAAGCAACGCATTAGCCAAGGACTTAGCCAACCCGGCTAAGAGACGAACGGAGACCATCCCCACAACGAACCGATTCGCCCCACTGACACCTCAAGCTGCGCCTCCATCAACCACCAACAAGCCGCAGGGACAAACTTCTAATGCCGCAGAAGCCGTGGACAGAGACAAGAATGTGCTTCGCAAAGTGCCCCCAGTCACAATTTATTACACAAAGGATTACGTTCACCTCAATGAAACGCTCAACGGGCTTCTAGAGGGCAACCTTAAAGCTATATACCAAAAGGACCGCATCAAATACCACTTTGAGTCCTTCGAAGACCAAAGGCGTGCAATAAAATTCTTCACGAACCACAACTTCTCCTATTTTACACATCAAGCACCAGACGACAGGGAACTGAAAGTAGTTGTCAAACGCCTTCCGGCGGAAGTTACCGAAGAACAACTTTACTATGCCCTCAAGGAAAAAGGCTTCAAAGTGCTACAAGTCTACCTATTTAAGGAACGCGACGAGAAGACGAAACAATTGATACCGCAACCTGTGTACCGAGTCACCCTCCCATCTGGAAAAGACAGTGACAAGATCTATGATGTCAAATACCTGCTCTACACACGAGTGATAATAGAAACCTATAACAGTAAAGAAGGACCAGTCCAGTGCCGACATTGCCAACGTTTCGAGCATACAGCGAACTACTGCAGCATGCCAGCACGCTGCGTCCGCTGCGGTGGATCCCATAAATCATCGAATTGTACCCATCCTAGGACGGCGCCCCCAAAGTGCGCCAATTGTGAACAAGAACATCCAGCGACCTTCCGTGGCTGCCCCAAATTTCAAGAACTCCTACGGAAATATACTAGAAGGACACCAAAGAAGTCGACCCCACAACGGCCTATAATTTTTAAGAACTCGGCCATGGCTGCGATTCCGGCCACCCAACAACAAGCGGCACCTCTCCCTGTGGAAAATATCGCCTCTCGACCACAACCGGCACCCAGAGTGACTCTACGGCAGACAAGACAACAGCGCACGTACTCCGAAGCACTACATGCCCATCCGCCGACTCCAACACCAGCGGAGACGTCATCTGCCTGGTCGACCACCTCTACACCAGCGTTAACAGATATTCTTCAACTACTCACCGCCCTCCAGCAGAAGCTGACGTCTATCCTCTCGCTTGTAGAAAGCGTACTGACAGCTTTTCAAACACCCTAAATGGATAGACGGCATCACGCGAGGAATCTTAACTTCTGCATTTGGAATGCCAACGGCCTGAAACCGAAGAAAATAGAATTCACGGACTTCTTACATCGCCACAAGATAGACGTAGCATTTGTCTCCGAAACACATCTCCGCGAGTCAACCGACCTGCGCTTGAGGAACATACACATCTACCGGACGGACAGACGGGACCAACGGGGTGGTGGGACCGCAGTTCTGATCAAAAAATGTATTCGTCACCTCCAAGAACGTTTACCCCAACTCCAGACTTTAGAGGCCACGGCAGTAACAATCCACACGACGCTCGGAAACATTACCTGTATTGCGGCTTACCTTAGCCCAAAGAAGCCTCTCCACCCAGAAGATCTTTACTCCGTTACAGAGGGTTACGACAAGATCCTCCTTGGAGGGGATCTTAATAGTAAACACGTTGCCTGGAATTTCCGTAAGACTAACCCAAAAGGACATATGTTGTTTGCACTGGCTGAGAATTTACATGTTTACGTCCATGGACCACGGGAACCGACGAGGATACCTTACGTCCAGACACAAGACGCTGATGTTCTAGACATCGCCATAATCAAGAACATCAACCCGAATCTCCATCTGCGGACGCTGGATGATCTTTCGTCGGACCACAGACCGGTGTTAGGACTCATAGAGAGGGCTACTTTGCAACTCCCACTGCCGACGACAAGAACTTACGACTGGCAGCAGTTCCAAGCGTACCTCAACAACAATGTGCGACCAACCCAGGTTGTTACTACCAGAGAAGCGTTTGATGTGGCAGTCGCAGTACTCACGAAGAAGATTACCAGTGCGAAACAACGAGCACTCACGGAGCACCTGCAACCGGAAGTCAATTATGACGAGTTTCCACCACCACTGCAGGAGCTTAAGACAAGGCGCAATCGCTGTCGGAAACGATGGGTCCGTTACCGCCATCCGGACGATAGACGGGAAACTCACAGACTAACCCGAGAACTCCGGCGGAAGGTTCAGGACTGGAAGCAACACACATGGGAACTCAAAATGGACAACTTTCTATTACGCACCAAAGATGAATGGCGAATAGTTAAAAGTCTCAGACAGCAACAGCCCCCAAAAGGGCAATTCGAGGACCCCATGGCCTCTTGTACGACTCACTGGCGCAGGCGGAGCTGTATGCGGATACATACCAACAACAGATGACTACGCCCCCCACGGAGGATGGAGATGATGCACTCCACCGTGCAGAGGAGGCCACAGCGGCGGAATGGGAAGCTATTCGGGACGCCCCGACTAACACTATGCCCCGGCTGACAACGCCGGAGGAAATTCGGAGGATTATCAAGTATAGCAAACACACCTCACCTGGAGCAGATAGAATCAGCAATACGGAATTGAAACACCTCCCGAGAAAGCCTGTTGTGCTTCTCACCCGGATAGTGAATAGCTGCCTCAGGACTGGATACTTCCCAGAGGCATGGAAGATTGCCAGAATAGTGCCAATACCAAAACCGGGCAAGGATCTCTCACACCCTGGCAGCTACAGACCCATAAGTTTACTGCCGACGCTGGGAAAGGTACTGGAACGTGTCCTACTGAAACGCCTGCTGGACATCCTTGTGGCACACAACATCATCCGACCGGAGCAGTTTGGCTTCCAGGCGAAGCTATCGGCTGAGTTACAACTACTGCGCATCACGGAATCTATCCAGGACAATTTCAACAAGAAACGACATACTATTGGAGTCTTTCTCGATATAGAGAAGGCTTACGATAAAGTATGGCGACGCAACTTGATCGTCAAGCTCCGACGTACCACTCCCCTACCAGACTGCTATTTAAAACTTCTCGACAATTTTCTTCAGGATCGCAGATTATATGTTCGCATTGATGACAAGAATTCAACAACACGGCCTGTCCTTGAAGGACTTCTACAAGGATCGGTCATCTCTCCACTGCTGTTTAATTTATACATTAACGACCTCCCGACGGTGCCACGTGTTACTGCCAGTTTCTACGCCGACGACACAGCGCTCCTGACTGCAGGCACCAGAATGGACCACCTCGTCACACGGATGCAGCGCCAACTAGATTTAGTGGACCACTGGACCCACATGAACAAAATAACGGTCAATGCGGAAAAAACCAAAGTTATTGTCTTCACACGTCGGAGACCCATCGTCAATGACCGCCTGCGGATATCAGACCAGCCACTCCCCTGGGCAACAACTGTAAAATACCTGGGAGTGCATCTAGACGCCAAACTGTTGTATAGTCATCACATTATGGAGAAGAAGACGTCTGGCCTCAAAATGCTGGGAGCTCTCCTCCCCTTTCTGAAGAGCTCATACCTCAGCCAACGCACGAAACTCCAGTTGTACCATGCCACAGTCGAACCATCCATTTTGTATGGATCGACCTCTTGGGGTACTACGTGTGCCACGAACTACAAGCAGTTACAGGTTGTACAAAGCAGATGCCTGCGATGGATCACAGGAGCCCAATGGTGGATCCGAAATCAAGACATTCATCGAGCCTTAAGCGAATCTTACCTCTCAGACAAGGTCAAGGAGAAGGCACGAACTTTATTTCGGAAGTTGGACATGATACGTGACAGTACACCACAACTCACCACAGTAGGGGCGGTAGAACCCTTACGTAACCACAAATATAAAGTACCGAAGGCGATAGTATTTGAGCCTCCGTAAATGATATCCCTACGTAATTCTCCATAATTTAAGGACATATCGTCCTTTAGCACTTCTACACACATGTTTTCAAACACACACCAAAAGCAGCGAGTTAAAGGACCCTTCTGTGTGCCCAAACTAAAGCTGAAAGAAGAATAAATAAATAAAGAGAAAATTTTTACCCCTTCCATTCCCTACAGAAGTAAAAATCAACGAAGTTGATCAGACTTCAGCACCACCACAATACAAAAAAGAAAAAAAGCTCTGACACACATCTCCCACTTAACCGCCTTCAAGGCAGGATCGCTATACGGCGCTACGCCTCACTGGATGCACCATTTTGAACCCGAAACAAAAGGACAGTCGATGGAATGGCGCCATTCCCACTCCCCACAGAAGGAAAAATTCAAAGCAATTGCTTCCGCCATTTCTGGGACTGTGAAGGTGTTATTCTCATAGATGTGATGCCAAGAGGCGGTACCATTAATTCAGAGGTATATGTCAACACATCAACAAAACTCGATATGCGCTTCCGGCGACTTCGACGTCGCAGTAACCCAGGAGATGTTTTGCTGCAACACGACAACGTTCGGCCGCACACAAATCTGAGGACTGCTGAACACATCGCAAAACAGGGTTGAACAGTGTAACCCTACAGCCCTGATGTAGCTCGCTCTTACTTCCATTTGTTTGGGCCATTAATGGATGCCATTCGGGGAAGACATTTTGAGGACGATGAGCAGGTGATTCACACAATGGAGCACTGGCTTCACCACCAGCAAAAGGACTGCTACCGACAGGCCATATGCTTCCTTGTTGCGAGCTGGAGGAAGGCCATAGAACGGGATGGAGTTTACGTGGAAAAATAGGGTGTGTAGATAAAACACGATTCTTCCGTGTGTGTAATTCTCATTATGTTAAATAGAGAATTGTTAAAGAAAAAATGTGATGTATTACTTTCTGGGCAACCTTCGCAAAACATCATTGACTGATGGGTGAATTACAACATTAACAAATAAATTCTGTAGACATAAAAGTTTTCTGGGTTTGTTACCGCGTCATAATGTAAAAAACTACTGCTGCTGGAGAAAAACCAGCGTTTCGGCCACGATTGTAGCGGCCTTCTTCTGGGTCTAATGGTGCGTTCTAGCTATGCAGTGTCCTTTACATTTTGTTGTTAGTGTTCACTGCGCATGCCATTACGTCATAATTTTAAAAAGGTAGTTAGTTTCATTGGTCACTTAAGGAAGAAGGAGAGAGAACTTTATTCTAATAGGTTGTTGCGGTGGAGGGAGAACGTGACCTCTGTTGTCCATTGGCTCGTGTGTTATGTACCACGACTGGTGGTCACCGTCGAATGAGAAGTTTGCTGCTGTTTACCAACTGCTGGACGTCGGCCGCGCGGCGGCAGTTACTCGTAGGTGGTGCTCGTGCCTCGTGTTGACAGTGCGGTCTGTTGGGCTCTGATTGCTGGCAGCCAAGATGGGGCAAGCCTGGGTCCATCCTCACTGTTCTTGTTGTTAGGGTGTTTCAGTATTTCGATGGCCTCTCTGATTTTGCGTTTCGTCATAATTGGCTGCTTGTCCAACACACAGGCTTCGCTGAATTTTATTTCTTTTCCGGAGTCTTGCTGATGTTCTGCCACTGCGGATTTGTTGTGTTGCCCTAGACGAATATAACGCTCGTGTTCCCGAAAGCGCGTTGCTATTGGCTTACCAGTCTCGCCGATGTATGCCTCTCCACATTCGCATTCCACCTTGTAAACGCCTGCAGTGTGTAATGCATCCACCTTGTCCTTAGTAGAGCCTAGCACGTCCTGGATCCTACGACCACTGTAGAAGACAGGCTGCACCCCAACGCGGCGAAGATGTTTGCCTATTCGGTCAGTAACGTTTTTCACGTAAGGTAAGCGCACTGTTGACTGCAGTTTGTCTACTTTTTGCTTATCTTTCTTGTTTGTGTTCGTCGACAAGGCTGTGTTTATCGACTTGTAGCTGTAGCCATTGGCCAGAAATGTTGTGCGTAACCTTTTAAGCTCAGGTGTGATGCTTTGAGCATCACTTAGGCGCTGCGCACGGATTGCCAAAGAGCGGATGACAGAGTTCTTCTGCGCTGCGTGGTGGTAGGATTGGGCGGTACCAAACCCAGAAAACTATTAAGTCGACTGACTCTGGCCGCGGAAGCCTACACAATTATAAATAAATCCTGTCTAAACACCAAGAGAACAAAATAAATGTTTGTAAGAGGTAAATTCTAATAGAACAACTGATAATATCTTCGCTATACAGTTTGGCGGAAACCTGGTATTGAAAAGTATTTAAGTCAGCTTCGATTAGGCTTTCAACGTAATTCAGAAAATAAAGAAGTATATCAGTTATACACTCCTGGAAATTGAAATAAGAACACCGTGAATTCATTGTCCCAGGAAGGGGAAACTTTATTGACACATTCCTGGGGTCAGATACATCACATGATCACACTGACAGAACCACAGGCACATAGACACAGGCAACAGAGCATGCACAATGTCGGCACTAGTACAGTGTATATCCACCTTTCGCAGCAATGCAGGCTGCTATTCTCTCATGGAGACGATCGTAGAGATGCTGGATGTAGTCCTGTGGAACGGCTTGCCATGCCATTTCCACCTGGCGCCTCAGTTGGACCAGCGTTCGTGCTGGACGTGCAGACCGCGTGAGACGACGCTTCATCCAGTCCCAAACATGCTCAATGGGGGACAGATCCGGAGATCTTGCTGGCCAGGGTAGTTGACTTACATCTTCTAGAGCACGTTGGGTGGCACGGGATACATGCGGACGAGCATTGTCCTGTTGGAACAGCAAGTTCCCTTGCCGGTCTAGGAATGGTAGAACGATGGGTTCGATGACGGTTTGGATGTACCGTGCACTATTCAGTGTCCCCTCGACGATCACCAGTGGTGTACGGCCAGTGTAGGAGATCGCTCCCCACACCATGATGCCGGGTGTTGGCCCTGTGTGCCTCGGTCGTATGCAGTTCTGATTCTGGCGCTCACCTGCACGGCGCCAAACACGCATACGACCATCATTGGCACCAAGGCAGAAGCGACTCTCATCGCTGAAGACGACACGTCTCCATTCGTCCCTCCATTCACGCCTGTCGCGACACCACTGGAGGCGGGCTGCACGATGTTGGGGCGTGAGCGGAAGACGGCCTAACGGTGTGCGGGACCGTAGCCCAGCTTCATGGAGACGGTTGCGAATGGTCCTCGCCGATACCCCAGGAGCAACAGTGTCCCTAATTTGCTGGGAAGTGGCGGTGCGGTCCCCTACGGCACTGCGTAGGATCCTACGGTCTTGGCGTGCATTCGTGCGTCGCTGCGGTCCGGTCCCAGGTCGACGGGCACGTGCACCTTCCGCCGACCACTGGCGACAACATCGATGTACTGTGGAGACCTCACGCCCCACGTGTTGAGCAATTCGGCGGTACGTCCACCCGGCCTCCGGCATGCCCACTATACGCCCTCGCTCAAAATCCGTCAACTGCACATACGGTTCACGTCCACGCTGTCGCGGCATGCTACCAGTGTTAAAGACTGCGATGGAGCTCCGTATGCCACGGCAAACTGGCTGACACTGACGGCGGCGGTGCACAAATGCTGCGCAGCTAGCGCCATTCGATGGCCAACACAGCGGTTCCTGGTGTGTCCGCTGTGCCGTGCGTGTGATCATTGCTTGTACAGCCCTCTCGCAGTGTCCGGAGCAAGTATGGTGGGTCTGACACACCGGTGTCAATGTGTTCTTTTTTCCATTTCCAGGAGTGTATTTTTGGGAGGTAGACATCAACCACTGATCTCTAAATTGGTGCAACCAATGTCAAAAACTAGTATAATTTACAGATCCAGACTGATGATACGGCGTTGTAGGCCATACGTTGACTGGTATTGGTCTGAGAAGTAGTGGTGGAGCCGGTGGGAAGAAACAGCGACTGCGACGCCTCTTCCTGGATGCACCGAAGTAAGCCCGTCATTGTGGAAGAGCAGTTGCTCCTCGGCACCTGCTAAGAGCGATCTTAAATAGGCAGCGCCACGCAGAATACTCACCTATGTGTACGTCGCTCTCTCCAGCGTCTCCTGCCAGCTGCCGATGTGACCTGTGCTGTTGGTTGGCGGCCGAAAGGCTGGCCCCTACTCCGTACGGGACCCGCCTGACGAATCTGTTGTGCAGGTAGCCGAAGAGTGTAGGCGCTCGGCGGGGATAAACGCTTCAACCTGTGTGATTGAAAATATTGGCATATTCTTCTCTCTGAATATAGAAGAAGCCTTTTACGATACTACCACATATCTACATCTACATCTACATGATTACTCTGCAAATCACATTTAAGTGCTTGGTAGAGGGTTCATCGAACCACAATCATACTATCTCTCTACCATTCCACTCCCGAACAGCGCGCGGGAAAAACGAACACCTAAACCTTTCGGTTCGGGCTCTGATTTCTCTTATTTTATATTGATGATCGTTCCTACCTATGTAGGTTGGGCTCAACAAAATATTTTCGCATTCGGAAGAGAAAGCTGGTGACTGAAATTTCGTAAGTAGATCTCGCCGCGACGAAAAACGTCTTTGCTTTAATGACTTCCATCCCAACTTGAGTACCATATGTGCCAAACTCTCTCCCCTATTACGTGATAATACAAAACGAGCTGCCCTTTTTTGCACCCTTTCGATGTCCTCCGTCAATCCCACCTGGTAAGGATCCCACACCGCGCAGCAATATTGTAACAGAGGACGAACGCAAAGCTGTCTCTTTAGTGGACTTGTTGCATCTTCTAAGTGTCCTGCCAATGAAACGCAACCTTTGGCTCGCCTTCCCCACAATATTATCTATGTGGTCTTTCCAACTAAAGTTGCTCGTAATTTTTACAAACAGATACTTAGTTGAATTGACATCCTTGAGAATTGTACTATTTATAGAGTAATCGAATTCCAACGAATTTCTTTTGGAACTCATGTGAATCGCCTCACACTTTTTGTTATTTAGCGTCAACTACCACCAGCCACACCATACAGCAATCTTTTCTAAATCGCTTTGCGACTGATACTGGTCTTCGGATGACCTTACTAGACGGTAAATTACAACATCATCTGCGAACAACCTAAGAGAACTGCTCAGATTGTCACCCAGGTCATTTATATAGATCAGGAACAGCAGAGGTCCCAGGACGCTTCCCTGGGGAAGCAATATTCCACCATTTCGTTGTTAATTTCATTTGGGGTATACTGGACATACGTATTTGTTAGGAGGAAAGCTGTGCGTATTTCTCACTGGGAAGGTTCTCTTCCTGCAGTCTCTGCGTCCCCTTGGTTGGCTGAAGACGGTCAATCGAAGCTGATCAGTTTATCAATTGAAGACATAAAGTCTGTATATGATTTTGCGATCATATAATTTTTAGCTCTTCTATTTTCACAAGTCCGTCTCGATCACATAGATTTCTTTACACTTTATGAGCGGTTTTGGCTTATCACCATCTTCAGATCTGTTGTAAATATAAATATTGTGCAAGCAACCAGGGTCAATTAATTAAGATTAAATCTATACAAATCTTAGTGATGCACGAAACATAAAGTATGAAATATTTATAGCCATTTATGGCACTCATAATACCGTTAAAATATTCTGATATAAATCATCGTCATATGCGTGCTATTCTCAGATTGCGTCAGTATTTATGCAAAACCCTAATGCCAGCAGAGGGCACTTTAGCCAGAGTACAAAGTACACCAGTGTCGCCAATATAAAGATTAAAATGCGGTATGCATTGTCTTTAGTTAAAAGTATTTCCCCCTTGGCTAAACGAGCGTCTGTCATTAAAAACATATACTGATATACTATATGTGAAATTAGACTCATACTTGAAATCCATAAAAAGTACGAATAATATACAGCACAGGCAACATACAAGTTTTGCGAATGCCGGTATTAAAAGTATAAAATAAAAAATAAAAATAAATCGTAAAATCTTCTATCCTAAGATCAGTTACAAGTGAACGAAATCATAACACAATTACTAAATTAGTGACCCTTGATTAAAAATAGAGAACTGATAATCGATATTATATTAGAGTGCAGTATCGATGGCGAATATGCCGTGGCTCCTCTGCATAACTTCCTTGTTTTCGTGTGGTTGAGCTCACGGAGGACGGCTCAGTCTCCTTGTCGCCGGCGGCCGGCACACGCCAATCCGCTGGGGTGCTCCACGCTACTCAAACTTGTAGGTCTCTGAATATATCAAGGTAAGCATTCAGGTTAAATTCGTTCTGTCCATTCAGCAGTAATTCCGGTTGTTGTTTCTTGTGCACATAAATCTCCATTTCTTCGAGCCAAATGCAACACTTTCATATTACTATCTATACGTCCTACCGAATGTCTTTCTCCATCCAAATGTGTACCGAAAGCACTCTTATTTTGATTATATGTATGTTCTCTAAAACAAGTGTGGAAATGTCTTCCTTGTCTGACTGATGTAAAATTTATCAAAGTCCTGGCAGCTAATCTTATAAACACCAGATCCCATTTATTTATTGCTGTCGTTGCTAACTTTGTGCCGTAGCTTACAAACAACTGTACCTTTCGTTTGAAACAGAATTTTTATTTTCGTTTTTCCGAAGACCTGGGCAATTCTGTCTGAAAACGCACCATTGTATCACATAACCACTAACTTCTTACGCTCTGGTTCTATTGGCTTCTTCCTGTCACATATTTTTGATTTTAGTTTGTAATTAAGTTTCATTACGTCACAATCTTTATATCAATTTGCCCTGGCTACTTGTTTAACCACGCTTAATTCCCTATCTCGTCATCAGGGGTAAGCGGCAGTTTTAGCACCCTGTTAGACACAGCTCTGAAGTATGCCCATTAATGCTTACTGGGGTGACAGGACCTTGCATTTATAATAGTGGCAGTGGCCGTTGTCTTCCTAAATATGCTAATTTTATGTCATCCATCTCATTAAGTTAACCTAAGATCCAAAAAACGTATACTTCCTTCAATTCCACCATGTATTTAATCTTTTCGTGCATCTCACCCATCCTTTCTGCTATCCCGCGTATTTCACTTTCATCTCCTTTGTACAATATCATCTACATATCGTCTGTAAAGACAGTTTTCTCGTAGACCTCCGGATTTTGTTCAAAACACTTATTTTGTAGCTCATTTATAAATATCTCAGCTAAAATACCAGACAAACTTTTGCCCATTGACAGCCCGACCTTCTGATAAAAATCTTGTAGATAAACTTAAAATGATTAAATGACAGCACTTTCCCAAATTTCCAAAAGTTCTATTATTTCACCCTGACTAATATTCCTATGTGTTAGCAACCTCCTCCTTATAATTTCCAACTTATCGTTTTCTGGGACGTGAATATATAGATTAATGAAGTCAAAAGAAGCCAATGCAGCTCCATCTTGGATCGGTACATCTTTAATCTCATTCGCAAATTCATAACTATTCCTGACATTGAATGACTTTTTGTAAGTATATACTGCTCTTAGTCTCTTGTTGCATTCACGGTTCAGTTTGTAATTGGGACACGACATATTATCAATAATCGGTCGAATCGGTTCCCCTTTCTTGTGCAATTTAATTTGCGAACGAAGTACAAGAATGGAAGGGTTCATCATTTTTAATCTACGTTCCTCTTTAACATCCGGAAACAAAAATATATTGCTGTCAATTACTTTCCTTATATCTGACTGGAATTTGTTCACAGGATTTCTCCTAATTTTTTCGGCTTTTTGTTTTTTTTGTTTTTTGAATGTAATCGAAATCACAAATTTGCGAATGAGATTAAAGCTGTACCGATCCCAGGTGGAGCAACACTGGCTTCTTTTGACATCATTACCCTATATACTAACGTCCTAATAAACGATACGTTTGAAATTATAAGGAGGAACTTGCTAACACATAGAAAGATTACTCAGGGTGAAATAACAGAACTGTTGGAAATTTTGGAAGTTGTGCTGTCATTCAATTATTTTAAGTTTAGCAACAAGATTTTTTATCAGAAGGACGGTCTCGCAATGGGCAACAGTTTGTCTGGTACTTTAGCTGAGATATATATAAATGAACTAGAAAATCTTTTTTGAACAAAATCCGGACGTCTGCGAGAAAACTGTTAATTACAGACGATATGTAGATGATATTGTACTACTGTAGAAAGGAGACGAAAATGAAATATGCGGGATAGCAGAAAGGACTGTGATAAATTTTACATCGGTCAGACAGGAAGAAATTTCCAGACTCGTTTTAGAGAACATACATATAACCAAAATAAGAGTACTTTCGTTACACATTTGGATAAAGAAAGACATTCGGTAGGACGCATAGAAAGTAATATGAAAGTGCTGCATTTGGCGCCACTGGGACAGTTAATGTCCATGCTCGAAGAAATGGAGATTTATGTGCACAGGAAACAACAACCGGAATTACTGATGAATTAACAGAACGAGTTTAACCTGAATGCTTACTTTGCTATATTCAGAGACCTACCAGTTTGAGTAGCGTGGAGCACACCATCGGATTGGCGTGTGCCGGCCGCCGGCGACGAGGAGACTGGGCCGTCCTCCGTGAACTCAACCACAGGTAAACAAGAAAGTGATGCAGGGAAGACACGACGTATTCGCAATCGATACTGCACTCTAATATAATATCAATTATCAATTTTCTATTTTTCACTAAGGGTCACTAATTTATTAATTGTGATATGATTTCGTTCACTTGTATCAGATCTTAGGATAAAAGATTTTGTGATTTATTTTTATTTTATACTTTTCATACTGCGAGTCTAATTTCACATATAGTATATCAGTATATGTTTTTAATGACAGACGCTCGTTAAGCCAAGGGGGAAATACTTTTAACTAAAGACAATGCATACCGCATTTTAATCTTTGTATTGGCGACACTTGTGTACTTTGTACTCTGGCTAAAGTGCCCTCTGCTGGCATAAGGTTTTTGTATAAATACCTACGCAATCTGAGTATTAGCACGCAAATGACGATTATTTATATCAGAATATTTTTAACGGTATTATGACTGCCATACATGGCTATAAATGTTTTATACTTTATATTTAATGCATCACTAAGACTTGTATAGGTTTAATCTTAATTAATTGAACCTGGTCGTTTACACAATATTTATATTTACAACAGATATGAAGATGGCGATAAGCCGAAACCGGTCATAAAGTGTAAAGAAATCTATGTGATCAGCACGGACTTGTGAAATTAAAAGTCCCTAAAAATGGAAGCTCATTTGGAAGGGCAATGTTCTCCTGGGAGCTGGGTAGTTTTCGTGGACGTACAGATGCAGCATACTTCACGCTTTTGTTGTCAGAGTCAGCCCCTTTCCTAGCTCTGAGCGGAAGGCAAAGTGTCGCCACTGCCACCACCAGAGAATAGCTGAGCATGACAATCATGCCTGTTCAGCTCAGAAATCAAAGGGCGAGGCAATGAGACTCCGGCAGACCAGCACAGGGAGGTCCGTCACATGCTCCAAAATGTGTTGCACTCAACCGGGTGACCCCACTACTGTGTGTGTCCATTACAGTAAAAACCTCTAGATTGTGAAGGTGCAGTTTTTATGCCAAGAGTAGGAAGTTTCTGCAGCGTTCCCCCATTTCTTTCAGGAAATAAGCGAGATTCTCGCTCGTCACATTGGCAACAGCATCGAGTTGTACCTCCCAGCATATTCTTTGGAAGCACGTAATGTGGAGTAATATCTGTGCTTCTTGGTCATTCGATCGCAGCTGGGAGTGAAAGTTACTTTTCCAGCTGCCGTTTAGTTACTGACGGGCCCATAGTCCGCTGATTTTGAGGAACTGTGTTGCAATAGTGGTAGTGTGATACATATTCCGAGCAGCTCGTTAATTGCTCATTGTGTCATACAACTTGTCGTGCTATGTTTAGTTATAAATTGTGGGCTCGTATTGTATCGTTAACTTTGATTTCATGAGCTACTCAGATGAGCAGCCCTTGGCGCCCTTTCTCCATATAGTCTTCCAGTGTTAGCGTCCTTTTGTAAACTGATTTCGGGTTTAGAAAACTTTGTTCTCTGTTAATTTTTATTATGATTTTTGTGAGTCAGAGCAAATAAACATCTGTTAATCTCAGTCTTTTCTTATATTCCAAGATCCTAAGAACTGACCCACAAGTTTTTCTTGGTTACCCAATCTGCTAATATATATATATATATATATATATATATATATATATATATATATATATATATATATGTATATGTGTATATATATATATATATATATATATATATATATATATAGATCAAAAAGTCAGTATAAATTTGAAAACCTAATAAACTACGCAATAATGTAGATAGAGAGGTAAAAATTGACACACATGCTTGGAATGACATGGGGTTTTATTAGAACAAAAAGAAAGTATTGTTAGCCGCGTGAAAGACCTCTTGCACGCGTCGTTTCGTGATGATCGTGTGCTCAGCCGCCACTTTCGTCATGCTTGTCCTCCCAGGTACCCAGACCTCAGTCCGTGCGATACACTTTCGCAAGTGTATCGTGATTGACCGACATCTCTAGGGTTGCTGAAAGACAACATCCGACGCCAATGCCTCACCATAACTCCGGACATGCTCTACAGTGCTGTTCACAACGTTATTCCTCCACTACAGCTATTGTTGAGGAATGATGGTGGACATATTGAGCATTTCCTGTAAAGAACATCATCTTTGCTTTGTCTTACTTTGTTATATTAATTATTGCTATTCTGATCAGATTAAGCGCCATCTGTCGTACATTTTTTGAACGTTTGTATTTTTTTGGTTTTAATAAAACCCCATGACATTCCAAACATGTGTGTCAATTTGTACCTCTGTATCTATTATTCCGTGATTTATTCAGTTTTCAAATTTATACTGACTTTTTCCTCACCCGGTATTTTTTTTTAGTCGTGCAGGTGTGTATGTATGTGTGTCTGGTATATCCTGCCAAAAACCTTTTGATCGACTTCAACCAAATTTGACCCAGAAACAGCAGGCCACATGAGTATTGTCAATATGGGATTTGTAACATCCTAGCTCCAACAAGAGCACAGAAATGAACAAAAAGTTCGTGTTTTTTTTCAGCATCAGGCATATATGCTGCCTTGAGCGACAGGTATGTTGTATGGGAACACTGTTACCATGGCAGGTCAACATGCTTTGTAGGCAGCCTACATTTGAATGTCAAGAAATAATTTTCCAGGACCTGACGTGTACGCTGCCCCACATGACACACATGTTGTGGAATTAGCAAATTTGGAAATTTGTGGTAATTTCTATGAGACCAAACTGCAGAGATCACCGATCCCTAAGCTTACTCACTATTTAATCTAACGTAACCTAACTTATTCTAAGGACAACACACAGAGCCACGCCCAAAGGAGGACTCGACGCTCCGACAGCCGCCTGAACCGTGACAAGACGCCCTTGACTGCACGGCTACCCTGCATGGTATGGAAGTAGTACTGGTGTGCTTTACTGAACTAGGTTGCAGGTGCTACACATGGTAATGAGCATGGCTGGGAGCAGGCTGCAATGGACAAAGGAGGGGATGGACAAGCGAGAGGGAGGAGGAAATGAGTAAAGAGAGGGGAGATGGTGGAGGTCCATGAGGCAGGTGTAAGGTGAGGGAAAATGCAAATGGGGAGTTGGAAAGAGAGTGGAGGACGAGGATATGGTGTGAGTGAGGGAGGATGAAGATAATTAGGAAGACGAGGAAATGGGCAAAGAGACAGAGAGGTGAGAGGGAGACATATTTTCTATATATGTGTGTGCAATGAATATGCAGGCAATGATGTGGGGGATAAGCTAGTAATGAATTAATCCGGAGCACACATAAGCTTGTTTTCACTGTGTTTGCGTTATCACAGTGTACAGTAGTCATACTCAACGATTAGTTTCATTAACAATTCAGAGAAAAGAATTAGCATTGCATTTACTCACCCTGTATGGTCAAAGTTTTATTTTATACACTACAGGCCATTAAAATTGCTACACCAAGAAGAAATGCAGATGATAAACGGGTATTCATTGGAGAAATATATTATACTAGAACTGACATGTGATTACATTTTCAGGCAATTTGGGTGCATAGATCTTGAGAAATCAGTAATCGGAACAACCACCTCTGGCCATAATAACGGCCTTGATACGCCTGGGCATTGAGCCAGACAGAGCTTGGATGGCGTGTACAGGTACAGCTGCCCATGCAGCTTCAACGCGATACCACAATTCATCAAGAGTAGTGACTGGCGTATTGTGACGAGATAATTGCTCAGCCACCGTTGATCAGACGTTTTGAATTAGTGAGAGATCTGGTAATGTGCTGACAAGGCAGCAGTAGAAAATTTTCTGTATCCAGAAAGGCCCGTACAGGACCTGCAACATGAGGTGGTGCATTATCCTGCTGAAATGTAGGGTTTCGCAAGGATCGAATGATGGGTAGAGCCACGGGTTGTAACACATCTGGAATGTGAAGTCCGCTGTTCCAAGTGCCATCAATGCGAACAAGAGGTGACGGAGACGTGTAACGAATGGCACCTCATACCATCACGCCGGGTGATATGCCAGAATGGCGATGACGAATATACGATTCCAATGTGTGTACACCGCGATGTCACCAAAAACGGATGCGACCATCATGATGCTGTAAACAGAACCTGCAATCATCCGAAAAAATGACGTTCTGCCATTCGTGCACCCAGGTTCGTCGTTGAGTACACCATCGCAGGCGCATCTGTCTGTGATGCAGTGATGAAGGGTAACCGCAGCCACGGTCTCCGAGCTGATAGTCCATGCTGCTGCAAACGTCGTCGAACTTTTCGTGCAGATGTTTGTTGTCTTGCAAACGTCCCCCTCTGTTGACTCAGGGATCGAGACGTAACTGCACGATCCGTTACAGCCATGCGGATAAGATGCCTGTCATCTCGAATGCTAGTGATACGAGGCCGTTGGGATCCAGCACGGCGTTCCGTATTACTCTCCTGAACCCACCGATTCCATATTCTGCTAACAGTCATTGGACCTCGACCAACGCGAGCAGCATTGACGCGATACGATAAACCACAATCACGATAGGCTACAATCCGACATTTATCTAAGTGGGAAACGTGATGGTACGCATTTCTCCTCCATACTCGAGGCATCACAACAACGTTTCACCAGACAACTCCGGTCAACTGCTGTTTGTGTATGAGAAATCGGTTGGGAATTTTCCTCATGTCAGCACGTTGTAGGTGTCGCCAACCTTGTGTGAATGTTCTGGAAAGTTAATCATTTGCATATCACAGCATCTTCTTCCTATCGGTTAAATTTCGCGTCTGTAGCTCGTCATCTTCGTGGTGCAGCAATTTTGATGGCCAGTAGCGTAATTAGCATTGCAGTCATGTCCCTTGACTATGGTCCAGAACTGGGGCGGAACTTTCAAATTACTATCGAAACATCACTTTAAATAAAAGTAAATTAATGACACATGGTAGACATTTATCGAATAGTATGTAACGTTACAACCAGCCAAACCTTCACAATCTTGAGACGATGCATGAAGGCCCAAAACCCAGATTTGGTAATCTGTGTACACGCTGTGTGAACGTGGATCGGCTCCAGGGCCATTTTTACAGTTTGAGAGCGTAGCCTTAAGCCGTCGGCACACGGACCGTGCTGTCGAACGTCAACGTTGAGCGTGCCGAGTTCAACCTGCTGCTGAACGCTCAGGAACGATGCTACTCGTGCATACGGTACGTGGGCCCCAACGTGGTATACGCGATCGCAAAGCACTGCAGCGGCAGTTGAGAGATGTTTTTAGTAGTTCGTAAATCACACTGTTTACTCAACGGGCGCGCCTAAAGTTGCCACGATAGCTCTATTAAAACGCATTTCCTCCATCGTTCACGAAAAGGACACCGGCTTATAAAAGTTCCATTACAAACAGTGTGGTACAAATTTTGAATACTTCTCCGTATAAGATAAGCATTATTTCATCATTCCCACATTTTAGTAAAATCCCAAGGTCAGTCTTACTTGATCACTGTTCCTATCCAGTAGCAGGATCTTTGCAACATGTGAATTACGAAGCGTAAAACAAAAAGGAGCAAAATATATTTATACAAGTAGCGCAAGCTTTCCTGTACATTAAGGAAATTGAACAATCACCCCTCGAAAAAAAAGGTGAACTTATATTTACATAACATCAAATATTATAGTATAGTATAGTATGATATTATAGTATATAGTTATATTAAACTAATAATAAAGTACCAGAACTTAAAAAAACGCGAATGTTAGGAAAAAAAATGGTAATGTCAGGACGCCAACCACCGCCCCATCTAAGACATTGCAACGCTACTCATTACGCTACACCAACAACACACACCTCGCATCTAAACGTATTATTTAGCCTTGCTGAAAACCTTTATCGTAAATATGTTACTAATTGAAATTTAATTATAATAAATTGTACCAAGGACAATCCGTTTTGCGTGGATCTTCAGTGTGTCGCTGCCTTCAAATAGCCTACTCTCATAATACGCGGGTTACAATAATTCTTTGGCCACAAATATGATGTTTCTCATTATTTTATTGGAACGAATCACACAGTTAACAACGGGTTTTCCAGTGATTCTCAATTTTCTGGTGCTCAGAAACGGCATGTACAGGGTGTTACAAAAAGGTACGGCCAAACTTTCAGGAAACATTCCTCACACACAAAGAAAGAAAATATGTTATGTGGACATGTGTCCGGAAACGCCTACTTTCCATGTTAGAGCTCATTTCATCTCTTCTCTTCAAATCACATTAATCATGGAATGGAAACACACAGCAACAGAATGTACCAGCGTGACTTCAAACACTTTGTTACACGAAATGTTCAAAATGTGCTCCGTTAGCGAGGATACGTGCATCCACCCTCCGTCGCATGGAATCCCTGATGCGCTGATGCAGCCCTGGAGAATGGCGTATTGTATCATAGCCGTCCACAATACGAGCACCAAGAGCCTCTACGTTTGGTACCGGGGTTGCGTAGACAAGAGCTTTCAAATGCCCCCATAAACGAGAGTCAAGAGGGTTGACGTCAGGAGAGCGTGGAGGCCATGGAATTGGTCCGCCTCTACCAATCGATCGGTCACCAAATCTGTTGTTGAGAAGCGTACGAACACTTCGACTGAAATGTGCAGGAGCTCCATCGTGCATGAACCACATGTTGTGTCGTACTTATAAAAGCACATATTCTAGCAGCACAGGTAGAGTATCCCGTATGAAATCATGATAACGTGCTCCATTGAGCGTAGGTGGAAGAACATGGGGCCCAATCTAGACATCACCAACAATGCCTGCCCAAACGTTCACAGAAAATCTGTGTTGATGACGTGATTGCACAATAGCGTGCGGATTCTCGTCAGCCCACACATGTTGATCGTGAAAATTTACAATTTGATCACGTTGGAATGAAGCCTCATCCGTAGAGAGAACATTTGCACTGAAATGAGGATTGACACATTGTTGGATGGACCATTCGCAGAAGTGTACCCGTGGAGGCCTATCAGCTGCTGAAAGTGCCTGCACACTCTGTACATGTTACGGAAACAACTGGTTCTCCCGTAGCACTCTCCATACAGTGACGTGGTCAACGTTACCTTGTACAGCAGCAACTTCTCTGACGCTGACATTAGGGTTATCGTCAACTGGACGAAGAATTGCCTCGTCCATTGCAGGTGTCCTCGTCGTTCTAGGTCTTCCCCAGTCGCGAGTCATAGGCTGGAATGTTCCGTACTCCCTAAGACGCCGATCAATTGCTTCTAACGTCTTCCTGTCGGGACACCTTCGTTCTGGATATCTGTCTCGATACAAAGGTACCGCGCCACGGCTATTGCCCCGTGCTAATCCGTACATCAAATGGGCATCTGCCAATTCCGCATTTGTAAACATTGCACTGACTGCAAAACCACGTTCGTGATGAACACTAACCTGTTGATGCTACGTACTGATGTGCTTGATGCTAGTACTGTAGAGCAATGAGTCGCATGTCAACACAAGCACCGAAGTCAACATTACCTTCCTTCAATTGGGCCAACTGGCGGTGAATCGAGGACGTACAGTACATAATGACGAAACTAAAATGAGCTCTAACATGGAAATTAAGCGTTTCCGGTCACATGTCCACAAAACATCTTTTCTTTATTTGTGTGTGAGGAATGTTTCCTGAAAGTTTGGCCGTACCTTTTTGTAACACCCTGTATACGTATAGGCTTGAAATGAATGCCAATATGGCGCCTGACAACTCTGTATTGAAGGAAGACGGCGTGCGTGTGACGTAGGTGGCGTTGTGCCATCTCATTGGTCAACGCTCAGACGCACGCTCAGAATATCTGACATGCCAGATATTGCTCTGCACGTTCGGAAAGACTCCCGAACGTGCTATTCCACTCTATGACGTCATAAACTCGGCACGCTCAACGCTCGACGTTTGGATGCTCGGTCCGTGTGCCGACGGCTTTACTCTGCACTCCTATGACTCACGACCCATTTTGCACGAGATAATACGACGGAGCTTCAAGCGACTACGACTGATTTTGAATGACAATAGACGAACGCTGTACCAATGCGCCACAACGGACTGGAGCACATTATAAGATGGTTCTGTGTTACAGACTGCTCCTCTTTCTCTCCCAGCACACGGACAGTGGTCGCGAGGCCATGTCGAGCTGGCCATATTGAGCGACTGGCTTCGCGGCGCCCCGGGGTGCAGCGAGCCATTGTGTCGGCCAGGTGGGCCCGCATTCCTGCCTGACCCCGCGCCCCCGCCGCCCACACAGCAGAACGCGGCGCTTTGACGGACCCCCTGGCGCTGCACTTGATTACCGCCGCCGCCGCCGCTGCTATTGTCGAGGCGGCACGCCTTGTGCCGCGTACCCCACTGTGCGGGTCTCACTGGCGCTCCACTCACATTCGGCATCCATAGTAGTGTTCAGCCTCCGGCAGCACTATTGAATGCGCAGGAGATTAGAAACCGCTAGCTCTGGAGGTGTGTAACACGAATTGTGAAACATCCTGTACTTTGTCCATGCCTTCTTCTATTGTGACGTCGGCATACGTATCTGAACTATCATTGTCGGCGTTGGTTTGCTATAGAATATGATGAGAACATTCCTATCACTGAACTGAGCACAGTAACACACTCTACATCTACATCCATAATCCGCAAGCCACCTGACGGTGTGTGGCGGAGGGTACCTTGAGTACCTCCATCGGTTCTCCCTTCGATTTTAGTCTCGTATTGTTCGTGGAAAGAAGGATTGTCGGTATGCCTCTGTGTGGGCTCTAATCTCTCTGATTTTATCCTCACGGTCTCTTCGCGAGATATACCTTGGAGGGAGCAATATACTCCTTGACTCGTCGGTCAAGGTATGTTCTCGAAACTTCAACAATAACCCGTACCGAGCTACTGACCGTCTCCCCTGCAGAGTCTTCCACTGGAGTTTATCTAACATCTCCGTAATGCTTTCGCGATTACTAAATGTTCTTGTAACGAAGCGCGCTGCTCTTCGTTGGATCTTCTCTATCTCTTCTATCAACCCTATCTGGTATGGATCCCACAGTCCTGAGCAGTATTCAGGCAGTGGGCCAACAAGCGTACTGTAACCTACTTCCTTTGTTTTCGGATTGCATTTACTTAGGATTCTTCCAATGAATCTCAGTCTGGCATCTGCTTTACCGACGATTAACTTCATATGATCATTCCATTTTAAATCACTCCTAATGCGTACTCCCAGATAATTTATGGAATTAACTGCTTCCAGTTGCTGACCTGCTGCATTGTAGCTAAATGATAAGGGATCTTTCTTTCTTTGAATTCGCAGCACATTACACTTGTCTCCATTGAGATTCAATTGCCATTCCCTGCACCATGCGTCAATTCGCTGCAGATCCTCCCGCATTTCAGTACAATTTTCCATTGTTACAAGTACTCGATATACCACAGCATCATCCGCAAAAAGCCTCAGTGAACTTCCGATGTCATCGACAAGGTCATTTATGTATATTGTGAATAGCAACGGTCCTATGACACTCCCCTGCGGCACACCTGAAATCACTCTTACTTCGGAAGACTTCTCTCCATTGAGAATGACATGCTGCGTTCTGTTATCTTGGAACTCTTCAATCCAATCACACAATTGGTCTGATAGTCCATATGCTCTTACTTTATTCATTAAACGACTGTGGGGAACTGTATCGAACGCCCTACGGAAGTCAAGAAACACGGCATCTACCTGTGAACCCGTGTCTATGGCCCTCTGAGTCTCGTGGACGAATAGCGCGAGCTGGGTTTCACACGATCGTCTTTTTCGAAACCCATGCTGATAACTACAGAGTAGATCACTAGTTTCCAGAAAAGTCTTTATACTCGAACATAATACGTTTCCAAAATTCTACAACTGTTCGACGTTAGAGATATAGGTCTATAGTTCTGCACATCTGTTCGACGTCCCTTCTTGAAAACGGGGATGACCTGTGCCTTTTTTCAATCATTTGTAACGCTACGCTACGCTCTCTCACCGGTACTTGCCTATCATAATGAATGCTACTCCTATTATACCATTTTCTGCTGTTGCTGATACTACCCTACATTCGTCTAACCAGATATACCTAGAATGAGATTTTCACTCTGCAGATTAAAACTGTGTGCCGGACCGAGACTCGAACTCGACACCTTTGCCTTTCGCGGGCAAGTGCTCACCAACTGAGCTACCCATGCACGACTCACGTGCCGTCCTCACAGCTTTACTTCTGCCAGTAGCTCGTCTACTACTTTCCAAACTTTACAGAAGCTCTCCTGCGAACCCTGAAAGAAAGGATATTGCAGAGACATGGCTTAGCCACAGCCTGGGGGATGTTTCCAGAATGAGATTTTCACTCTGCAGCGGAGTGTGCGCTGATATTAAACTTCGCAGGAGAGCTTCTGTAAAGTTTGGAAGGTAGGAGATGAGGTACTGGCAGAAGTTAAGCTGTGAGGACGGGGTATCAGTCATGCATGGGTAGCTCAGTTGGTGAGCACTTGCCCGCGAATGGCAAAGGTCCCGAGTTCGAGTCTCGGTCCGGCACACCGTTTTAATCTGTCAGGAAGTTACACATACCTACTTTTTTCCCATTTCACTTCACTTTTCACCTATTCTACCCTTCCCCCTACGTTAAAACTTCTGACATTTCAGGGTCCGAACGGGAGACTACTATACCACCGAGCGAAGTGCCGCAGTGATGAGCACAATAGGCTCGCCATTCTGGAGGACGACATTTCAAATTCGCCTACGGCCGTCCTCATTTAGGTTTTCCGAAATTTCCCTAAATCGCTTCAGGTAAATGCCCGAAGTGTTCCTTTGAAAGGCTGGCCGACTTCCTTCCCTCACTTCATTCGACCGATGACCACTCTGTTTCGTCCCTCCCCCAAATTAGCCAATCTTTTGCCAATGGAGATCATAATGATATTTTTCAATTACACGCCATATGTTCTGTGCAGTGGTTTCCATTGCCTTCTGCATCCTCAAGCCGTTGAACATTGCTGATTCCTCAGCATTCAAGGGCAGTCTGCCATCCCAAGGGCAACAGAGTACACTGAATCTCTGTCCGCTCATTCGACATCTTTGACAAAACCGTTGGCAGGATGACCGAGTCTGAACATGGTGCTACAGTCCGCGAACGTGTGATCCGGCACAGCATCCACGAGGTAGCGACGATTTCACGAGTGTGCCGTAAACATCAGGAATCAAATGGTTCAAATGGCTCTTAAGCACTACGAGAGTCCCCTAGACTTAGAAGTACTTAAAACTAGCTAACCTAAGGACATCACACACATCCATGAACGAGGCAGGATTCGAATCTGCGACCGTAGCAGCCGCGCGATTCCGGAATGAAGAGCCTAGAACCGCTCGGCCATGGAGGCCGGCCGTCAGGAATCCGGTGAAGCATCAAATATTCGACATCGCTGCAGCCGGAAAAATATCCTCCAAGAAAGGGACCAACGACGACTGAAGAGAATGGTTCAACGTGACAGAAGTGCAACCCTTCAGAAAATTGCTGTAAATTTGAATGCTGAGCTACCAACAACTGTCAGCGTGTGAACCGTTCAACGAATCATCATATACAGGGTGTTACAAAAAGGTACGGCCAAACTTTCAGGAAACATTCCTCACGCACAACGAAAGAAAATATGTTATGTGGACATGTGTCCGGAAACGCTTACTTTCCATGTTAGAGCTCATTTTATTACTTCTCTTCAAATCAAATTAATCATGGAATGGAAACACACAGCAACAGAACGTACTAGCGTGACTTCAAACACTTTGTTACATGAAATGTTCAAAATGTCCTCCGTTAGCGAGGATACATGCATCCACCCTCCATCGCATGGAATCCCTGATGCGCTGATGCAGCCCTGGAGAATGGCGTATTGTATCACAGCCGCCCACAATACGAGCACGAAGAGTCTCTACATTTGGTACCGGGGTTTCGTAGACAAGAGCTTTCAAACGCCCCCATAAACGAAAGTCAAGAGGGTTGAGGTCAGGAGAGCGTGGAGGCCATGGAATTGGTCCGCCTCTCCCGATCCATCGGTCACCGAATCTGTTGTTGAGAAGCGTACGAACACTTTGACTGAAATGTGCAGGAGCTCCATAGCGCATAAACCACATGTTGTGTCGTACTTGTAAAGGCACATGTTCTAGCACCACATGTAGAGTATCCCGTATGAAATCATGATAACGTGCTCCATTGAGCGTAGGTGGACGTAACTAATATGAGTTCTGACATGGAAATTAAGCGTTTCCGGACACATGTCCACATAACATCTTTTCTTTATTTGTGTGTGAGGAATGTTTCCTGAAAATTTGGCCGTACCTTTTTGTAACACCCTGTATATGGGCTTTCAGAGCAAAAGGCCCACTCGTGTAACCTTAATGACTGCACGACTCAAAGATTTACGCCTCGCCCGGACTCTACAACACCGATATTGGACTGTTGATGACTGGAAACATGTTGCCTGATCGGACGAGTCTCGTTTAAAAGTGTATCGAGCCGAGCGGATTGACAT
Organism: Schistocerca serialis cubense; assembly: GCF_023864345.2. NCBI lineage: Eukaryota > Metazoa > Arthropoda > Insecta > Orthoptera > Acrididae > Schistocerca > Schistocerca serialis. The sequence goes on from NC_064647.1 coordinate 114,227,048, forward strand.
GTCCACGTATGGAGACAACCTCATACATTCATGGACCCCGCATGTCAGCAGGGGCTCTTCAAGCTGCTGGGCTCTGTAATGGTGTGGGACGTGAGCAGCTGGAGTGATACGGGACTCCTGTTACGACTAGAAACGATTCTGACAGGTGACGCGTACGTAGCATCCTGTTTGATCACCTACATCCATTCAAGTCAATTGCGCATTCCTACGAACTTGGGCAATTCCAGCAGGACAATTTGACACCCCACACGTCTTTTTTGTTCCTCTAATTCTTTATCACCTTTTTCCTTATTTATAACTGCATTTGCTACTGCTGCAGTTCTAGCAGAAAGTGAGCCAATTCTTGCTAAATAAGGTAATGCCATGCATAATAGTGGAAAAATCCACTTTCATGTTTTCTTTCTTTTTTGCTCATTAAATATACAAAAATCTTTTTCACAATATGAGGAGTTAATTAGGTAAGTAATTTTTATTTCTGGTTCTTTCTGTTTTGAACATCAGTTAAATATGGTTCAATACTATTTGACCATTATTGAGTTTAAGTTTAACTGATTTGGGTTTCGGTTTATCTTTTGGAAACAAAAGTATAATCCATCCAAAAGTATGAAATATAGTTAGAAATTAATCAAAAATTTAGTTAACTGAAACCATTTTCATCAACATATTTCCCAATTCCTAATTTTCTTTTTCCATACGTTTTTCCTCTAAATGCATTAGCTGTAATTTTTTCTGCTAATGAAGCATCACTCGTATGCATTATTTCTTTTGCCGCTGATTGAAGTTCTTGATCAGCCTAATGCATAAATTTTAAATCTTCATGATCTCAATAAGGAATATCATGTTTTTACACTTTTCATCTAATTTATTTTTCCTGGATCAACATGTCCCAATCTTTCTTCTAGTTTGGTATAAATATCCTGGTAGATGCATTTCTGGCATTGGTAAATTATTTAAAGCCCAATTCAGTAATACTTTACCATGTTTTTCACTTTTCTAAAATTTATGTGGTAAATTACTTAAAACTCTAATAAAATATGGAATTCCTTTTGGATTATTGATTACAAAATGAGTAAATTTGTTTGTTTACTTTTGCATTCTTCCCACTTTCTCATTATGATAATTTTCATTTCCAGTGAATAATTCACCATGAATTACTGTTAATCTATCAATTAAATCCTTAACATCATTCATCCAAATACATTTCACTGGTTTTTCTAAATATTTTTTACTAAGCCTTCAGCAATTTTTGTAATGAATCACTAAATTTCTTCAACAATTGATTATATTGATTTTATTTTATTTAGATTACTTTCCTTACATACTGCATTTGATTTGAATAAAATTCTTACATAATTTTGTAAATGAAGAGAAGGAAATTCTGTTACTAAATCATCCATAGTTATTTGTGTTTTAGCTAAGAGTTTCATTCATACATTTCCCCCTCTTATTCTTTTAAATCAATTTTCAGTTTACAGCATTGAATTCCAGTGATAATTTACACAAAAAATTTGATCTTCCTTATGACTGATAAATTCTAAAATTCTTTCAGTTATATTTATTTCCTATCATCTTTTTTCTTTTTCTTTTAATTTTATATCTTTTCCATAATTCTGTTATAAACTATTTATTTCTGATTCGCTTAATGTGTAATTATGTTTAGCAGTATTATAATCAATCCATTCATATAGTGGAAGATCATTAAATTCATCTAAATAATGTCAGTTATAAGGAATAATTTATTTTTTTACTTCTCTACTTTCTTCAACTACTTTTAAAACCATACCACCTATTCCTTTCATTGCTTGGTTAACTTTTTCAATTGTATCAAAAATTAGCTGATTCTTTGAATTTTTTATTTTGTGTTCTATGCTTTTTTCCATTTCTTAAACTCTTCTTTTAATTGTTCTTTTACTTTTTTATTTCATTTGCTTATTTAGCAATTTCTGGATCAAATTTTTCCCACATTTATTAAGAACACATTTATGATAATCGTTTTTTCTTTATGCTTAATGTTAATGTTTATAATTTACGTTCAATGTTTATCTTTCATGGTTATGTTCAATGTTTGTGTTTATATTTATGATCAACATTTAAAAAATTCTTAAACATTCTCTACATTTACTTTAATTAATTTTTCTCTTATCCATTATTATGGAACCAAATTTATCTTTATTCCAACATGTAGTACATAGTTCTTTAAATTCGCCGAACTTTAAATCTCCACCAACAAAGTCATGTGAAATACAATTTAAATTTCTATCATCTTGCCTAAAAATATTTTTAAAGGTTAAATTACCTGTAACTAATTGTTTTGGAACTTTTGAATATGTTTGACTCAAATAAAAAGAATCTCTTCCTTTTTATCTTGCTCTAGTAAAATCTAATTATACATTGATTCTCGAAAATAAAATCATCAAAAACTACAACTGAATGTTCTCCACATTCGTAAAAATAGAATAATTTCCTCATTTCTTCCACTAAAACAAACACTTTTTTCCTTAATTTTGTCTTCAATTTTTTCACATCTTTTTATAAATTTTTGATATTTTAATTGGTCAGAAATTTTTGAATAAATATATGGATGATTAACTTTTTTAGTTTAATCAGCCAGGTGCTATAATGTAGAAAGCGATCACTAATATTATTTTACCACTTCCACTTGGTCCTATATTGCACATTGAATAGAATTTGGTAAAAGCTTACCTTATTTGTTTTTTAACTTCTTTTCTGGTATTCTGATTATTGGTTCCCAATCTGTCATTTTTATATACATTTTGCTAATATAAATGAGTAGATCATTTCAATTCAGTGATAATTCTTCTGTTCCTATAAGAGAAACTTATAAGTAAGTTAGTTTTTATTTTAGTTTTTTAATTCCAAATGTTACATTGTAAAATAGTAAATAATATTGTGATGGAGAAACAGTAGAAATTCTGGTTGGTCAATATAGTTTGAAAAATTTAGAAAAACTTATTGATTCTAAAAATTCAAATACTCATATTAAAGTATATAAAATTTTAAATAGAATTGTTATTAAAAGTGGGAAAAATTATTCATGGATATAAAACAAAATGATATTGCAAGCTTTTAGAATTTAATAATCAATTTACTGAACATAATAAAAAGTTCTTCTGTCGAAGATTTATTTAAAATTATTACTTTTGAATTATATAAAATATAATAAATAATAAATAAAAATATTGCATAAATTTTGATTTGGCAGATGGAAAGCAAATCATCTAATAAAAATTCCAATTTTCAATACTATTCAAAATTTAGAAATAACTGTAACTAATAGAAATTAAAATTTAATTGACTTTAATGGTGCTAATGTACCAGTAATTTAAAAAAGAATTAATATATTTCTTCTTTATTAAATCGTGAACCAAATCGAAAATTATCAATTTAACTCATTTCCTGTTAATGAAAAAAAAATTATTTAAATCTTCCTACCAAAGAAACGGAAATTAATATTAATATTCATGATGGTTATATTCATCCAAATTTTTCACAGCTTTATATGACCTTTGATGTTATTCTCACAGATGGAACTGATTTTTCTGCATATAATGGTAAATCAAACATTAATTCGATTGATAATTATGTTTTAACATTGTTTGATGTCATTGCAATTAAAAAAGGAAGTAATATTTTATCTAGAATCGTACATCGATTTACTACTTCTTCAACTCTAATTCATTTTAAATCTTCTCTTTCGAATGAATAAAATGTGGAAGGTCATATTCTTAACAATGGAATAATTAAAACTAAACAAAATGTAGTTCTTTATGCTTTGGAATCATTTGGTGGAATTTTTAAAGATTATATAGAAATTATCTTTGAAGATGATTTTCACTTGGAATTCTAGAAAAGATCAGTAAGATTCTATTCTTCATTGGACTACCGATAATGATTCTACTCTTCCAAAGGAAGCTAAAATTGTTGTTCAGAGCATGGAATTGCAGTTCCAGTTGTTAAATATGGACCAGAATATTCACTTGAATTAGGAGGAGAAAGACTTAAAAATTCAAAATTTCCAATTTCTTTCGTCAAACTACTGAATTTGCTGGATTACAGGAGGAATAAATTTTGAACTAGATATTACTAATTATGAATATTCTACAGAATTTGATAATCCTTATTTTATTTTCATTGTTTTTCAAATTAATCGAAATTAATTGATTCTTCTTTATTTTATCATGTAAAATTACAAAATATCTATGTTACAAATGAAGAAATAAATGTTAACTATAAGAATTACAGAATGCCGATCCACCAAACAACTTCTTCCATAGACATTCAGATACCTAACTGAAAGTGTGTCCAGCAGAGTTGAAGGCATTATGAAAGCGCAGTGCCTCCAGAACTCATATAAACTGGTATAGGCATGTGTATTCAAATACAGGGCACGTAAACAGGCAGAATGCAGCTCTGCGGTCGACAACGCCTCCTGTGTATAAGGAAAGTGTCTGGCGCAGTTGTTCGATCTGTTACTGCTGCTACAAAGGCTGGTTATCAAGATTTAAGTGAGTCTGAACGTGGTGTTATAGTCGGAGAACGAGCGATGGGACATAGCATCTCCAAGGTAGCGATGAAGTGGTGATTTTCCCGTACGACTATTTCACGAGTGTACCGAGAATATCAGGAATCTAGTAAAACATCAAATCTCTGACATCACTGCAACAACTGGATCCTTGAAAGTGACAGAAGTGCAACCCTTCCGCAAATTCTGCAGATTTCAATGCTGGGCCATCAACAAGTATCATCATATGAACTATTCAACGGTACAACAGGGGGCTGTTCGAACTGGTGGAGGCTCTGCAATGGTGTGGGGTGTGCACAGTTGGAGTGATATGGGACCCCTGATATGTCTAGATACGACGAAATCATCCTGTCTGGTCACATGCATTCTTCACGTTCATTGTGCATACCGACAGACTCGAACACTTCCAACAGAACAGTGCGACACCTTACACGTCCATAATTGTTACAGAGTGGCTCCAGGAACGGTCTTCTGAGTGTAAACACTTCCACTGTCCACTGAACGTTATTGAGCATATTTGGGCTACTTTGTAATGTGCTGTTCAGATTAGATATCCACCCCGTCGTCCTCTCATTGCGCGACAGACAGCCCCGCAGGACTGATGGTGTCGATTGCCTCCAGCACTACTTCAGACATTAGTCGAGTCCATTCCAAGTCGTGTTGCGGCACTTCTGCATATTCGCGGGGGCCTTACGCGATGTGAGGCACGTTTAACAGTTTCTCCAGTGTAAGTATCCATTACAGATGTGCGCATAATTTTGCTCACTTTCTGAAACTGAGTTCATTTGTTTTACTCCAGGCGAGACTCCTGTAACATTACAGAAGTGGAGAACTACAGATATTTACGTCCTTAGTTCAGAAGAATGTGAGCAATATCTGCTGTTCCTTGGTTGATGAATAATTGTCTACAAAAGTATATGATATAGGTAGTATTAGATCAGCACGAGATTCATTATGTGACGTCTCTTCCTCCTCCCTATAAAACCAAAATAATTCCGCCTTTCGCAAATGACAATAATTTCAAAAGCGTTGAATGAATCATTTCAGACAGGATGTATAGAAAAATGGTATTTTGTTTAGAATGGGTTTAAAAATCAGTTTATACTCATTATTCATTTCTGATTACGATGTGCCTAGCTGTTAATTGTCCAATTAAGCTTGATTATTAGCGACTGACGCTGTCACTGGGAATAACAAAAGCGCTACGTCACAGCAAACGATGTAACTCTAGTGAAGAGGAGGCTGGATTGTATTGAATCGACAAATTACGGGTGCTCCGTGCTTCTGGGTAATGCAATATTTCAATTAACGATTGCCGCCCCACCTCATGGCACTGCACTGCACAACAATGTTAGTAATGAGGTGGAATCAAGCGCGATTCAATTTTCCTGTCCGTCTGTCAATGTGTCGATGCCGTATCGCGGCTGAGTCACTGAAATAACGCAGCATAACTGTCGCCATCGCCAGGAACCGAGAACGTTTTCAGAACAGAGGATATAGGATAAGGGCAATGGAGAAGGATCGAGAAAGAACCCATTCCAGCAGTTTGTGGTGACCAACGTCGAATATCGCAAGCAGTAGCCTTAATGAGTATGTGATTTCCCTCTGAGAGATGTAAACAGCCTTCACTGACGCTTTTCCAGCTTGAGGAAAGCAGCAGGTTTCAGACATCTGATATCATGTAGTTACTCAGCAACGAGATCTGTATATGTGGCAGTGGTAGGGTTGGCTGGTTGGTTCGGGGTATAAAGGGACCAAACTACAGGGTCATCAGTCCCTTTCTCCTGACGCAAACAGGGCTCAATGTAAAATAACCCCCAAATATAATTTGGTAAAGTAAAAGGGGTAAAAGAAATGGGAAACTACATCGAAAGAGAAAACGAAAGAACAGAATAAAAGGGGAAAAAGTACACTACACATAAAAGTAGAGGAAGGTATTAAAAGCATAGAGCGGATGGTCTGGGCTGGATGATCACAAGAATAAAAAAGGACAAGACAGCCACTCCAGAACAGATAAACTGTCCAGCCCAAAAAGACAAGATGAGATGAACACACATAGGGAAAAACAAACAACAAGGCAAATAAAATTCAAAGAAATGGTGACAAAGAGTTAAATCGCAGGGAGGGTGGAGGCCCTTGAGAGAGGGGCACACGCCCGCCCTTCGATGGTACGATAAAAAAAAAAAAAATTAACATATCCAATTAGTGTAAACCGTATGGTGCAGTTGTGTAATATTAACTTAGTACTGCCAGAAAGTCAAACGCTATTTGTTTTTTTCCTTTAATTTAGTAAATTAATGTTTTGATTTGAATCTTCTCTCAGCGGAGACCTTCAATTAATCTCATTTTTAACATTATGCAGCTCTCCATTTCAATGAAGGCAGCAGAGGATCAAGTAGGTAAAAAGACGAGGGCTAGTAGAAATCCTTGGGTAACAGAAGAGATACTGAATTTAATTGATGAAAGGAGAAGATCCAAAAATGCAATAAGTGAAGCAGGCAGAAAGAAGTACAAACATCTAAAAAATGAGATAGACAGGAAATGCAAAATGGCTAAGCAGGGATGGCTCGAGGACAAATGTAAGGACGTAGAGGCTTATCTCATGAGGGGTAAGACAGATACTGCCTACAAGAAAATTAAAGAGACCTTTCGAGAAAAGAGAACCACTTGCATGAATATCAAGAGCTCATATAGAAAGCCAGTTGTAAGTAAAGAAGGGAAAGCAGAAAGGAGGAAGGAGTAAATAGAGGGTCTATACAGGTGCGATGTTCTTGAGGATAGGATAATGGAAATGGAAGAGGATGTAGATGGAGATGAAATGGGAGATATGATACTGCGTGAAGAGTTTGACAGACACTGAAAGACCTAAGTCGAAACAAGGCCCCAAAAGTAAACTACATTCCATTAGAACTACTGACAACCTTGGGAGAGCCAGTCCTGACTAAACTCTACCATGTGGTGAGCAAGATGTATGAGACAGGCGAAATTTCCTCAGACTTCAAGAAGAATATAATAGTTCCAATCCCAAAGAAAGCAGGTGTTGACAGATGTGAAAGCTACCGAACTATCAGTTAAATAAGTCACAGTTGCAAAATACTAACGCGAATTCTTTACATAAAATGGAAAAACTGGTAGAAGCCGACCTCGGGGAAGATCAGTTTGGATTTTTTAGAAATGTTGGAAGACGTTAGGCAATACTGAACCTGCGATTTGTAGATTTGTAGACTTACAGAAGGGTTTTGACAATGTTGACTGGAATACTGTCTTTCAAATTCTGAAGGTGGCATGGGTAAAATACAGGGAGCGAAACGCTATTTACAATTTGTACAGAAACCAGATGGTAGTTATAAGAGTCGAGGCACATGAAAGGGAAGCAGAGGTTGGGAAGAGATTGAGACAGGGTTGTAGCCTCTCCCCGATGCTATTCAATCTGTATATTGAGCAAGCAGTAAAGGAAACAAAAGAAAAGTTCGGAGTAGGTATTAAAATGCATGCAGAAGAAATTAAACTTTGACGTTCGCCGATGACATTATAATTCTATCAGAGACAGCAAAGGACTTGTAAGAGCAGTTGAACGGAATGGACAGTGTCTTGAAAGGAGGGTATAAGATGAACATCAACAAAAGCAAAACGAGGATAATGGAATGTAGTCGAATTAAGTCGGGTGTTGCTGAGGGAATTAGATTAGGAAATGAGACACTTAAAGTAGGAGTTTTGCTATTTGGGGATCAAAATAACTGCCGATTGTCGAAGTAGAGAGAATATAAAATGTAGACTGGCAATGGCAAGGAAAGCGTTTCTGAAGAAGAGAAATTTGTTAACTTCGAGTATTGATTTAAGTGTCAGGTAGTCGTTTCTGAAAGTATTTGTATGGAGTGTAGCCATGTATGGAAGTGAAACATGGACGATAAATAGTTTAGACAAAAAGAGAATTGAAGCTTTCGAAATGTGGTGCTACAGAAGAATGCTTAAGATAAGGTGGGTAGATCACTTAACTAATGAGGAGGTTTTGAATAGAATTGGGGAGAAGAGGATTTTGTGGCACAACTTGACTAGAAGTAGGGATCGGTTGGTAGGACATGCTCTGAGGCATCAAGGGATCACTAATTTAGTACTGGAGGGCAGCGTGGAGAGTAAAAATCGTAGAGGGAGACCAAGAGATGAATACACTAAGAGGATTCAGAAGGATGTAGGCCGCAGATGAAGAAGCTTGCGCAGGATATAGTAGCATGGAGAGTTGCATCAAACCAGTCTCAGGACTGAAAACCACAACAACAACAACAACATTTCAATGTCCTCAATTAGGCCCTTAATTAGTCCGTTTTCACAAAGTAATTAAGCTTGGTTCTTAAGATGTGATTATCTCCTAATTAATTTTCTATCAGTTTTGATGTTTTGAAGAGCGCTCCGCAGCGCCTAGTGTAAAGCAGTCGCCTTCCGTCTCTGGCGGTGGCGCCGTTGTGGCTTTGGTGTCTCCCTCTGGTGGGAAATGGGAAATGTTGCCTGTTCACGTGCATTTAAGGGGCGCTATGAGCTCGGTAGGGGTCAGTCGGAGTGAGGCTGGGTCAGTCTCGCGTCACCAGTTGCTGGTCTGTCTCTCGTTTGCATTTGTGCGGCAGTTAGTGTCTGTCTGTCGTCGGAGTGCTAGTATGTCTGTTCTTTGGATCAACTTTAATGCCAGAAAATGAGTCTTGCCACTCTGCCAGTAACAGAACTCAGCTAGTGGTCGCCTGGTCGGGGCTGAGTTCCTGCGTCTGACTCTGCGCGTTAGGCCGCCAGTCTGCTCGAGTTGCTCGGGCAACGGTCATTGGCGGTTGGATAGGTCGGTTGGTCGGTCGCGCACTGAGACACGAGGTGACTTGTCCGCCTTGAGCGTCGGCGCAGGTGAGGTCGCCACGTGAGTCCAGTGGGCCGCGCCGTATAGCAAGGGGTAGTGGCCTCGCGGTTCTCATGAGAGCAACAAGAGCGAAACCACATCGGTCTGGCCGGGGCGAGCTGCGACGCCGTGAGACGGGAGATCGGCGCGCCTTCCTGCGTCCGTTGAAGCGGCTGGCAGCGGACGGTTCGGGAGAACGTTTTGGGGGTGCTGCGCCAGGTCTTCGCCAGACATCGCAGTTTATTAGAAGTTAAGTGATTGTAGATATGTTGTTTCATTTACTTGTTAAATTCTACTTGTTTTCTTGGTGAGGTCACCAGCCGCTTTGTTTTGGGGTCGTCCCACCATTCTTCACCGTTTGCCCACCCGCGGGAAGGTGGTTATTTGTGAATTGGGTGGTCCGTTTTTCCCTTGTGGAACTGAGGAGGTTTAGAGCAATCTGCGGTTCGTGTTCTTTAGTAACCCTTCCCCCCCCCCCCCCTCCCTGTCAATCTGCCATACGTTAACAGCTGCCTCTGTCATGTTTGTGGGATTCGGTGTTCACGAATTTATCGCTTAAAGGCCGAATTCTTGAAATATGTTTTTGTCTTGCGTATCATCTTGCGGGGTGGTACATGTGTAATGTAGAGCATGTTGTACATTTTATGTAAGTCTGCATTTTATGGGTTTTATTTAAATTGTAATTTTATGCATTTTAGGTTATAAGGTTGCCACCCTTCCACCGCAAGAGTCCTTTAAAAAAATTGCACTTTCGGTGGCAAATAATTTGAGTGTTGTACCATTTCCATCCCTCTTACGGGGTGCATTGTTTACGTGTTTGTGTGAGTTGTTAAAAATTTTTAGTTTAAAGTAATCTGGTGTGTTGCAGATTTGCACCAGTGTAGTCTTTCAGAGGTTGTTGTGAGTGGTCATGACTACGGCTGTGTTGCAAGGGAGCAGGAAAGCTTCTCAGCCCGAAGGCTCCTACTGTTAATATTGTTCTTTCTGCCTCTAAATAAGATTGTAACTCGATATTTCGAAGTGCTTTCTGCTTATAATTTTAAATCTGTTTTTGAAAAGGCTTTTATGAATAAAATTCCCATTTGTTAAAGGTAATTTCATTTTCACCAGTTACTCCCTGGCAACTACTTCCACGCTCACCTAGTGTCATTGAATGTGTTAATGTTCTTGATGAATCGCTAGCAAATAAAGTAAATTCTTTAAGAAAAAGAAATTTGAAAGTAAATTCACGGTTCAACGGTCAACGCAGTAGCCGAAGACCTTCACTTAACGACCGAGAGCAACGATATTTGCGTACAGTTGTCAGTGCTAAGAGACAAGAAACACGGTGTGAAACAACCAATGTAGGACGTACGAAGACGGTACTGTGTGCCGAAATTCGGCGTTAACGGAGCAGACGAATCGCGGTTGTTAACAGCACGACGACACTTGCAACGCCTCTCCTGGTTCAAAAAATGGTTCAGATGGCTCTGAGCACTATGGAACTTGGCATCTGAGTCATCAGTGCCCTAAACTACGTAAACCTAACCAACCTAAGGTCATCACACCATCCATGCCCGAGGCAGGATTCGAAACTGTGACCGTAGCAGCATCGCGGTTGCAGACTGAAGCGCCTTGGACCGCTCGGCCACCTCGGTGGGCGCCTCTCCTGGGTTCGTGAGGACTGGAAGATCGTGGCCTGGCCAGATGATTCCCGATTTGAGTTGATAAGAGCTGATGGTTTAGTTCGGGTGACGCGCAGGCCCTAGGAAGCCATGGACCCAGTTCGTCAACAAGGCACTGTGCAAGCAGGTGGAGCTTACTCAATGGTGTGGGCTGAGTTTACGTGGAATATACTTGATCATTGACTGGAAGACCATCTGCAGCTGTTCATGGACATCATGCTGCCAAACAGAAACCGAATTTTTGTGCACGACAATGCGGCATGTCACCTGGCCACAATTGTTCGCGACTGGTTTAAAGAATATTCTGGACAATTTCGAGCGAATGGTTTGGCTACCCAGATCGTGAATCATACAGAACATTTACGAGACGTAATCGAGAAGTCAGTTCGTGCAAATAATCCTCCACCGGCGACACTTTCGGAACTATGGACTGCTATAGAGACAGCATTGCTAAATTCGTGGAGTATCAAAAAGGATCATCGGATTTTTAAAAAATCATAACTATTATGTTATTTGAGGTAGTGTCGGAAGTATCATGCAGCTTTTCGCGGATGATGCTGTAGTATACAGAGAAGTTGCAGCATTAGAAAATTGTAGCGAAATGCAGGAAGATCTGCAGCGGATAGGCACTTGGTGCAGGGAGTGGCAACTGACCCTTAACATAGACAAATGTAACGTATTACGAATACATAGAAAGAAGGATCCTTTATTGTATGATTACATGATAGCGGAACAAACACTGGTAGCAGTCACTTCTGTAAAATATCTGGGAGTATGCGTGCAGAACGATTTGAAGTGGAATGATCATATAAAATTAATTGTTGGTAAGGCGAGTACCAGGTTGAGATTCATTGGGAGAGTCCATAGACAATGTAGTCCATGAACAAAGGAGGTGGCTCACAAAACACTCGTTCGACCTATACTTGAGTATTGCTCATCATTGTGGGATCCGTACCAGATCGGGTTGACGGAGGAGATAGAGAAGATCCAAAGAAGAGCGGCGCATTTCGTCACAGGGTTATTTGGTAATCGTGATAGCGTTACGGAGATGTTTAGCAAACTCAAGTGGCAGACTCTGCAAGAGAGGCGCTCTGCATCGCGGTGTAGCTTGCTGTCCAGGTTTCGAGAGGGTGCGTTTCTGGATGAGGTATCGAATATACTGCTTCCCCCTACTTATACCTCCCTAGGAGATCACGAATGTAAAATTAGAGAGATTCGAGCGCGCACGGAGGATTTCCGGCAGTCGTTCTTCCCGCGAACCATACGCCACTGGAACAGGAAACGGAAGTAATGACAGTGGCACGTAAAGTACCCTCCGCCACACACCGTCGGGTGGCTTGCGGAGTATAGATGTAGATGCAGATGTATGTGAGCAGCTCACTGTTGGAATGAGCAAACTCTCTACTTATACGTGGTTCCAACTAGGTAGCAACGGTGTGCACCCACTTCAGTTCTAGTAAAAATGGGCTCAGGACGGCAGTGGGGGGCAGTAATGACTGTTCAGCCCGCCCGGTTAGCCGTGCGGTCTAACGCACGGCTTTCCGGACTGGGAAGGAGCGCCTGGTCCCCGGCACTAATCCGCCCAGCGAACTTGTGTCGAGGTCCGGTCAGCCGGTCAGTCTGTTGATGGTTTTTGGGCGGTTTTCCGTCTGCCTCAGCGAAAGCGGGCTGGTTCACCTTATTCCGCCTCAGCTACACTGTGTCGGCGGTTGCTGCCCAAACAAGTTCTTCACGTATGCGTACACCATTACTCTACCACGCATACATAGGGGCTACACTCGTCTGGTGTGAGACGTTCCCTGTGGAGGTCCACCGGCGGCCGAAATGCACCATAAGCCTGAAAGAGTGGATCAGTGTGGGGCGGCGAAGGGGTGAAGTGAATTGCGGTAGTCGTCGTGGGGTTGTGGACCACTGCGGCTGCGGCGGGGACGGAGCCTCTCCGTCGTTTCTAGGTCTCCAGTTAACTGACTGGGTGTTGTGTGATGTCCTTAGGTTAGTTAGGTTTAAGTAGTTCTAAGTTCTAGAGGACTTATGACCATAGATGTTGAGTCCCATAGTGCTCAGAGCCATTTGAACCATTTTTGAGCCAATTTTCCCCAGTTAACATACAATACAATACATACGATGAATGTTCAACGTGACTTTCGTAACAGGTATGGTGTGGATCCTTCTACAGGACAGAGCATTAGACGAAGGCATGAAAAATTCCGAGAAACAGGTTGTTTGTATATAGACAGATTGCTGGGCCTTCCCTGAGTGTCTGACACAGAAGTCGAACACACCCGCCATAGTTTCACAAGGAGTCCGCAGAAATCCGTTCGCCTTGTAGCTCAACAGCTCAACACGCCCCCGATGTCGGTCTGACGTGCGTTGCGTCGACGCTCACGCATGAAACCATACAAAATTGAACCTCTGCAAGCTATTTGTGAATGTGACAAACAACAAGCGTGGAGTTCTCTAATTTCGTTCTTGGCAAGATGGAGGATGACAGTTTTCTACCACCCTTAGCGTTTCGTGACGAGGCAACATTCCATTTAAATGGAAAGGTTAACCGTCATAATGTTGGGTACGGAACCACATTAAGCTGTACAGCATGAGAGGGGCTCTCATGTTTTATGCAGTTTCAGGGGAAAAGGAGTACGGATTATTTGTGGCTAAGAGGTCAAGTGTGTTTTCGTAACCATTTACAATCTGATTGGCCTCGTGAACTAATTGTTCAAAGTAATTTTAAAAAAAGCATTTAGAACTATTACGGAAATTGTTTTCTACCTACAATAGGTTCTGAAAATGTATTTTTGTTAACATACTGAAGGTAGATTGAAGTCACTGCCAACTATAATTGTATGAGTAGGGTACCTATTTGTGATGAGACTCAAGTTTTCTTTGAACTGTTCAGCAACTCTTTCATCTGAGACCGGGGATCGGTACAAGGAGCCAGTTATTAATTTATTCCGTTTGTCCCATTTAACCTCTGCTCATACTGAGTCACAGGAACTATCTCCTTCAATGTCGCTTGTGAGCTGTAACACACATTACTTTAGTTTTCCTTACGTTGTGCTTCTTGTTTCTGTTGTAGTGCAGATCATTACAATTACGGCTTTTCCCTCGAAAACCTAGGATGCTTTCTCTGTGACCCTGTAAGTACCAGAGCTAAACAATGTAGAACAACAACGTACGTTACAGGTATAGCTTTCTGTATTACTTCATTTCCTTATTTCTAACATTTTAAAATTGTACGTCGACTTAAGATGACATGTCAATCATAGATGACCTTATATTTAGTGAACGTATTTTGAGTCATGTTTTGAACATTGTGCCGCTACACTTTATTAACTAATGTTTTGCCGCAAGGGATATCGCATGTTAGAGAGTAAATTAATATGGAGTATGTCGTTCTTCTCTTCACATATTCACATACCCATTTCTTCTTTCCTTATCGTCTTTTGGGCAAGCAGTTGTAGTAATTAAAGTAGGCACGAATGCAGTTATCAAAAAGATATGATTAGCGTAGGCTACATTCGCATTCTCTTCACATCGTTCCTTTCTTGTTACTCCCATGGCGATGGACTGTTTCTATCGCAATCAGTAAGCGTGGAAGGAAGCTACCGTACAGACAGAGTGATATATATTTATACTTGGCAAAACTAATTACATACTGACATAATCGTCGGTATTGCTTTCGTTTCCCAAAAGTTGTAAATATTTCTATATCGGAAAAGAAGCTCTGTATTTGGCCAAGATGTCAAAGAAGAAGGTCCCTTACGTAATGGTTGTAATGGAGTAAGATGTGGAGACGGCGGTTTGAAAGCGGACAGAAGAAGTACGAGGAAGGGCGTCCCTTACCTGAGGGATCGCTACTCAAGCTAACTGGCGAAGGGGCAAGTGTGGCAAATATCCGGCGTGGCAAATGTCCGGCACTCTCAAGCATTTGACATGCAGTGGCTTATCTCGTGCTTACATTAACATGTGATCTTGCAATCATTATCAATGAGATAGGTATTCTCGAATTTTCATTGTGTTGTTGTTGTGCTCTTCAGTCCTGAGACTGGTTTGATGCAGCTCTCCATACTACTCTATCCTGTGCAAGCTTTTTCATCTCCCAGTATGTACTGCAGCCTACATTCTCCTGAATATACTTAGTGTATTCATCTCTTGGTCTCCCTCTACGATTTCTACCCTCCACGCTGCCCTCCAGTATTGAATTGGTGATCTCTTGATGCCTCAGAACATGACCTACCAACGGATCCCTTCGTCTTGTTAAGTTGTGCCACAAACTCCTCTCCTCCCCAATTCTATTCAGTACCTCCTCATTAGTTATGTGATCTGCGCATCTAATCTTCAGCATTCTTCTGTAGCATCACATTTCGAAAGCTTCTATTTTCTTCTTTTATGAACTATTTATCGTCCATGTTTCACTTCCATACATGGCTACACTCCATACAAATACTTTCAGAAACGGCTTCCTGAGACTTAAATGTATACTCGACGTTAACAAATTTCTCTTCTTCAGAAACACTTTCCTTGCCATTGCCAGTCTACGTTTTATATCCTTTCTACTTCGACCATCATCAGTTATTTTACTCCCTAAATAGCAAAACTCCTTTACTACTTTAAGTGCCTCATTTCCTAATCTAATTCCCTCAGCATCACCCGACTTAATTCGACTACATTTCATTATCCTTGTTTTGCTTTTCTTGACGTTCACCTTATACCCTCCTTTCAAGACACTGTCCATTCCGTTCACCTGCTCTTCCAAGTCCTTTGCTGTCTCTGACAGAATTACAATGTCATCGGCGAACCTCAAAGTTTTTATTTCTTCTCCATGGATTATAATACCTTGAAATTTTCTTTTGTCTCCTTTACTGATTGTTCAATATACAGATTGAAAGCATCGGGGAGAGGATACAACCTTGTCTCACTCCCTTCCCAACCACTGCTTCCCTTTCTTGCCCCTCGACTCTTATAACTGCCATCTGGTTTCTGTAAAAATTGTAAATAGCCTTTCGCTCCCTGTATTTTATCCCTGCCACCTTTAGAATTTGAAAGAGAGTATTCCAGTCAACATTGTCAAAAGCTTTCTCTAAGTCTACAAATGCTAGAAACGTAGGTTTTGCCTTTCCTTAATCTTTCCTCTAAGATAAGTCGTAGGGTCAGTATTGCCACACGTGCTCCAACATTTCTACGGAACCAAACTGATCTTCCCCGAAGTTAGCTTTTAGCAGTTTTTCCATTCGTCTGTAAAGAATTCGCGTTAGTATTTTGCAGCTGTGACTTATTAAACTGATAGTTCGGTAATTTTCACATATTTACTCTACATTAATATTTTTCCGTGTTGCGACTTCTTTCGTCAGTGTAGCTCTGCTCAGGTGAATAAATGTTATCGTGTTCCTCTTACTGCTTGTTCTTCACTCCCGACACACGTCAGCCCCAGCTACAGTGGGGGTTGTATTTCCGGCTGGCTCAGACTGTTCGCCAGCAGACAAAGCTTTGCTCTGCCTCCGGATTCCGCCCACCAGATGCGTGCCCTTTGTCTGCAGACCGTGAAGGGCCGCCGTGGATTACACCGGATTACCGGAGCGGTAGGGACGAGTGATGGGGGTAGGCGGGGGGGGGGGGGGGGGGGGGGAGCGGCGGAGGTTAGGCTCGGGGGTGAGAAGACAAGCAACAAGTAGCTGCCAGTGTGAGTGTTGGGCCGGCGGGATGGGTGGCGGGGGGGGGGGGGGGGGCACAGGCTCTGTGTTGTTTATGGCGAGCGACACCGTACCAACAACCTCGCCGGGCGTCAGCTGCCAGAGGATCCAGACGTAGATACATCAGGTGAGTCATGGCCCTCTTCGACTCGACAAGTGCGCACGTGAGCTAGGCCGGGACTCTTTGTCACCTGCAGGTAAGGTGACCATCCGTCCTGTTTTTTTCGGGACAGTCTAGATTTTTGTGTGTCTGTCCCGAATTTTTTCAAAGGTAATTCGGGACACCTGTTTGTCCCGAAATTAACAATCATGACCCAATTTGTCCCGAAATTAACAATCATGACCCAATTTTTCCCGAATTAGACATTCATTTGACCTGTATCGGTATATTTTATTATTAGTTTTAGTTATGGTGGGAAATTGTTTGACAAGAGGGTACGGCAAATCGTCGAAACAGTTATCAAACTGTTTCTACCGTGCGAACACGTCTTGGCCGCAGCTCGAACAGCTAATGGGCAGTCAGAGACCACGGCAACTGGGAAAAAGTCGCACTCGAACGCATTCGCGCTGTCGAATCGGTTCGAACCGTAACTCGAACACAAGAAGGTAGAAATCTCCATATTTTCTGATAGCCGTGGAAGAGGCAGAGGAGGTTTTATGGCAAACATGCAGACGAAGTACAAAGTAACTCGAACTAGCGAACAGTAAAATACGCTCTCGTTGACTTTGGCGTCGCCAACGCAGTGTATGCTGGTCTCTAGAATACTATCATTTGTCATCTGTGTGCGCCATATTATATTAGATTGATATAATTTTCCCACATGAACAATATATGGACAAGTGACAAAACACAGTTGGCTGTAGAAACCATTAAAGCAATGTTAGTAAGTAGAATAAATTATGATGAAACTTGTGTCAAGGTTTTTCATATGTTGTTGAAAAAGAAAATTCACAGCACTGATAGATACAGTTGTCCTGCTCACACTCATTCATTATGTAAATGTGCTTTTCTTTGTAACAAGTTTAATTGATTTTTGTATTTATTACATTTAATTGAAACCTTCTTCTCATATAATAAATAAATATAGCCTACTTTGCAAAATTTTTAATGAGTCCCGGATTTGGGACTGGGAAATATGTTAATGTCCCGAATTTGAGTCTATAAAATATGGTCACCTTACCTGCAGGGCGGTGCTCTAAGCGTAGCAACAGCGAACTCTCATATTCAATCCTACCACTTGCCCTCCTTACGGACCCTAGATACCTATGCCAATGGCAAATAAGTAGCTGGTAAATTCGAGGTGTGTTCAAAAATTACAGGGATTTCTGATTTTTGGCAAGGATATCATTTACACTACTGGCCATTAAAATTGCCACACCACGAAGATGACGTGCTGCAGACGCCAAATTTAGTCGACAGGAAGAAGATGCTGTGATATGCAAATGATTAACTTTTCAGAGCATTCACTCGAGTTTGGCGCCGGTGGAGACACCTACAACGTGCTGACATGAGGAAAGTTTCCAATCGATTTCTCATACACAAACAGCAGTTGACCGGCGTTGCCTGGTGAAACGTTGTTGTAATGCCTCGTGTAAGGAGGAGAAATGCGTACCATCACGTTTCCGACTTTGATAAAGGTCGGATTGCAGCCTATCGTGATTGCGGTTTATCGTATCTACATCTACATACACACTCCGCAATCCACCATACGGTGCGTAGTGGAGAGTACCTCTTAACACAACTATCATATTCTCTCCCTGTTCCACTCCCAAACAGAACGAGGAAAGAATGACTGCCTATATGCCTCTGTACGAGCCCTAACCTCTCTTATATTATCTTTGTGGTTTTTCCGCGAAATGTAAGTTGGTGGCAGGATAATTGTACTGCAGTCAGCCTCAAATGCGGGTTCTCTAAATTTCCTCAGTAGCGATTCACGAAAAAAACGCCTCCTTTCCTCTAGATGCCCCCACCCGAGTTCCTGAAGCAATTCCGTAACACTCGCGTGATGATGAAACCTACCAGTAACAAATCTAGCAGTCCGCCTCTGAATTGCTTCTATGTCCTCCCTCAATCTGATCTGATAGGGATCCCAAACGCTCGAGCAGTACTCAACAATAGGTCGTATTAGTGTTTTATAAGCGGTCTCCTTTACAGATGAACCACATCTTCCCAAAAATCTACAAACGAACCGAAGACGACTATCCGCCTTCCCCACAACTGCCATTACATGCTTGTCCCACTTCATATCGCTTTGCAATGTTACGCCCAAATATTTACTCAACGTGACTGTGTCAAGCGCTACACTACTAATGGAGTATTCAAACTTTACGGGATACTTTTTTCTATTCATCTGCATTAATTTACATTTATCTATGTTTAGAGTTAGCTGCCATTCTTTACACCAATCACAAATCCTGTCCAAGTCATCTTGTATCATCCTACAGTCACTCAACGACACCACAGCATCAGCAGCCAACAGCCGCACATTACTACCCACCCTCCCCAAAAGATCATTTATGTAGATAGAAAACAACAGCGGACCTACCACGCTTCCCTGGGGCACTCCAGATGATACCCTCACCTCCGATGAACACTCATCATAAAGGCAACGTACTGGGTTCTATTACTTAAGAAGTCTTCGAGCCACTCACATACTTGGGAACCAATCCCATATGCTCGTACCTTAGTTAGGAGTCTGCAGTGGGGCACCGAGTCAAACGCTTTCCGGAAGTCAAGGAATATGGCATCCGTCTGATACCCTTCATCTACGGTTCCCAAGATATCATGTGAAAAAAGGGCGAGTTGCGTTTCGCAGGAGCGACGGTTTCTAAAGCCGTGCTGATGCATGGACAGAAACTTCTCTGTCTCAAGGAAATTCATTATATTCGAACTGAGAATATGTTCGAGAGTCCTGCAACCAACCGATGTTAAGGATATTGGTCTGTAATTTTGAGGATCCGCCCGTCTACCCTTCTTATATACAGGCGTCACCTGCGCTTTTTTCCAGTCGCTCGGGACTTTACGTTGAGCAAGAGATTCGCGATAAATGCAAGGTATAAGGGACCAATGCAGTACAGTACTCTCTAACCGAATTGGAATCCCACCATTGGTGCTCGCGTTGGTCGAGATCCAATGACTGTTAGCAGAATATGGAATCGGTGGGTTCAGGAGGGTAATACGGAACGCCGTGCTTGATCGCAACGGACTCGTATCACTAGCAGTCGAGATGACAGGCATCTTATCCGCTTGGCTGTAACAGATCGTGCAGCCACGTCTCGATCCCTGAGTCAACAGATGGGGACGTATGCAAGACAACAACCATCTGCACGAACAGTTCGACGACGTTTGCAGCAGCATGGACTATCAGCTCGGAGACCATGGCTGCGGTTACCCTTGACGCTCCATCACAGACAGGAGCGCCTGCGATGGTGTACTCAACGACGAATCTGGGCAGAACGTCATTTTTTTCGGATGAATCCAGGTTCTGTTTATAGCATCATGACGGTCGCATCTGTCTTTGGCGACATCGCGGTGAACGCACATTGGAAGCATGTATTCGTCATCGCCATACTGGCGGATCACCCGGCGTGATGGTATGGGGTGCCATTGGTTACACGTCTCGGTCACCTCTTGTTCGCATTGACGGCACTTTGAACAGTGGACGTTACATTTCAGATGTGTTACGACCCGTAGCTCTACACTTCATTCGATCCCTGCGAAACTCTACATTTCAGCAAGATAATGCACGACCGCATGTTGCTGGTCCTGTACGGGCCTTTCTGAATACAGAAAATGTTCGACTGCTGCCCTGGCCAGCATATTCTGCAGATTTCTCACAAATAGAAAACGTCTGGTCAATGGTGGCCGAGCAACTGGGTCATCACAATACGCCAGTCACTTCTCTTGATGAACTGTGGTATCGTGTTAAAGCTGCATGAGCAGCTGTACCTGTACATGCCATCCAAGCTCTGTTTGACTCAATACTCAGGCGTATCAAGGCCGTTATTACGACCAGAGGTGGTTGTTCTGGGTACTGATTTCTCAGGATCTAATGAATACCCGTTTATCATCTGCATTTCTTCTTGGTGTAGCAATTTTTATGGCCAATAGTGTATTTGTCTACATCGTTGTTAACTTCTTCGTTATAGTCCTTCGATTTTATACGCTTATGCTAGTGCTTTTTCCAATATACGACACACATTCGGAAGTCCATCTTTTTGATATAGGGTTACAATTATTGAACTGCACGAAATAAAATCGACTTCTTAACCGTTTGCATTAGGATGTTCAAACTGTGCCATGCCGCGGGCTATGATGCCAATTACTATGCCCTATAAGGTTTGGTTTAGGGAAGAAGCCCACTTTCAAAAAAATGGCTCTGAGCACTATGGGACTTAACATCTATGGTCATCAGTCCCCTAGAACTTAGAACTACTTAAACCTAACTAACCTAAGGACAGCACACAACACCCAGTCATCAGAAGCCCGCTTTCATCCTGATGGGTAGGTCAATAAGCAGAACTGCAGCATTTTGGGGACTGAGAATCCGCATTTCGCGATCGAGAAGTCTCTTCACCCTCAACGCGTAACTGACTAATGTGCAACGTCCAGTCACGGAATAATAGGTGCGATATGCGATATTCCTTGATGACACGGTGGCTACCGAACAGTACGTGAAGGTTTTGGAAGATGATTTCATCCCCATTATCCAAAGTGACCCTGATTTTGATGTCGTGGAAGAGCACTTTGGGGAGTGTATTTTGGCTCTGGGGTACCCAGAGGCCACTGGCATGGGCCTCGATTGGCCGCCATATTCTCCGGATCTGAACACATGCCACTCCTTTGTGTGGGGTTATATTAAAGACAAGGTGTACAGCAATAACCCTTAAACCAATGCTGGGCAGAAAATAGCCATTGAGGAGGTCATCAACAGCATCGATATTCCGACACTTCAGCGGGTCATCTAGATTTTCACTATGTGCTGTGCCACACCATCGGCAATGATTGCAGGCATATCGAACATGTAATAACCTAAATACGAATATCTGTAGTGACGTTTAGACGATGCATAAAGTGTATGCCCGCCGTAACTTGTAACTAATTTTTGTTTTCTTTCATATAGTTCAATAATTGTGACCCTGTAGTTTTTCACGGATGGTTTCTCACTGGTAGAAGCCGACCTCGGGGAGGATCAGTTTGGATCCCGTAGGAATATGGGAACACGTGAGGCAATACTGACCCTACGACTTATTTTAGAAGCTAGATTAAGAAAAGGCATACCTACGTTTCTAGCATTTGTAGACATAGAGAAAGCTTTTGACAATGTTGACTGGAATACTCTCTTTCAAATTGTGAAGGTTGCAGGGGTAAAATACAGGGAGCGAAAGGCTATTTACAATTTGTACAGAAACCAAATGGTGGTTATAAGAGTCAAGGGACATGAAAGGGAAGCAGTGGTTGGGAAGGGAGTGAGACAGGGTTGTAGCCTCTCCGCGATGTTGTTCAATATGTATATTGAGCAAGCAGTAAAGGAAACAAAAGAAAAATTCGGAGTAGGTATTAAAATTCATGGAGAAGAAATAAAATCTTTAACGTTCGCCGATGACATTGTCAGAGACAGCAAAGGACTTGGAGGAGCAGTTGAACGGAATGGACAGTGTCTTGAAAGGAGGATATAATATGAACATCAACAAAAGCAAAACGCGGATAATGGAATGTGGTCGAATTAAGTAGTGTGATGCTGAGTGAATTAGATTAGGAAATGAGACACTTAAAGTAATAAAGGAGTTTTGCTATTTGGGGAGCAAAATAACTGATGATGGTCGAAGTAGAGAGGATATAAAATGTAGACTGGCAATGGCAAGGAATGAGTTTCTGAAGAAGAGAAATTTGTTAACATCGCGTATTGATTTATGTGTCAGGAAGTCATTTCTGAAAGTATTTGTATGGAGTGTAGCCATGTATGGAAGTGAAACATGGACGATAAATAGTTTAGACAAGAAGAGAATAGAAGCTATCGAATAGTGGTGCTACAGAAGAATGCTGATGGGTCGATCACATAACTAATGTGTAAGTATTGAGGAGAATAGGAGAGAAGAGGAGTTTGGGGCACAACTTGACAAGAAGAAGATACCGGTTGGTAGGACATGTTCTGAGGCATTGGAGGGCAGCGTGGAGGGTATAAATCTGTAGAGGGAGACCAAGAGATGAATATACTAAGCAGATTCAGAAGGATGTAGGCGTCAGTAGCTACTGGGAGATGAAGAAGTTTGCACAGGATAGAGTAGCATGGAGAGCTGCATCAAACCAGTCTCAGGACTGAAGACCACAAGAAAAACAGTTTTTCGCGAAAAATTCAATAATACGCAACAAAAGCGTGTGCAGTGCATTATCGCTGTGCGAAAGCGATTTATTTATTTCTGATTATTCATATATTAACTCATCCCGAAATTATCTTCCAATGATACTCCGTTTGTCATCATAACACAAATTGATTGAGATGTCCCTACCGCCTCCGTCTTATGCTACTTGCAATGTTGTACACTGAAGCGCCAAGGAAACTGGTATAGGCATGCGTATTCAAATACAGAGATATGTAAACTGGCAGAGTACGGCGCTGCGGACGGCTACGCCTACATAAGACAACAAGTGTCTGGAACAGTTGTTAGATCGGTTACTGCTGCTACAATGGCAGGTTATCGAGAATTAAATCAGTTTGAACGCGGTGCTTTAGTCAGCGCACGAGCGATGGGACTTAGCATCTCCGAGGTAGCGATGAAGTGGAGATTTTCCCTGATGATCATTTCATGAGTGTACCGTGAATATTAGGAATCCGGTAAAAGACCAAATCTCTGACGTCCCTGCGCCGGGGAAAAATCCTGCAAACGGAACCATTCACAACTGAAGAGAATCGTTCAATGTGACAGAAGTGCTTCCCTTCCGGCAAATTGCTGCAGATTTCAATGCTGGGCCATTAACACGTGTCAACGTGCGAACCATTCGACGAAACATCATCGATACGGGCTTTCGCAGCCGAAGGACCACTCTGACTGCACTACACAAAGCTTTACGCCTTGCTTGGGCTTGTCTACAACAACAATCGACTGTTGATGACTGGAAACATAGTTACCTGGTCGGAGGAGTCTTGTTTCAAATTGTATCGAGCGGATGGACGTTCTCAGATGTGGAGACAATCTCATGAATCCATGGAGTCTATATGTCACCAGGGGGCTCCTCAATCTGGTGGAGGCTCTGTAATGGTGTGGTGCTTGTGCAGTTGGAGTAGTTTGGAACTCCTGATACGTCTAGACGTCTAGATACGAGTGCGACAGGTGAGACGTACAAAGTCATCATGTATGATCTCCTGCATCCATTCGTGCCCATTGTGCGTTCCGACGGACTTGGGCAATGCCAGCAGGACAATGCGACACCCCACACGCCCACTATTGCTACAGACTGTTTTAAGGAACACTCTTCTGACTTGAAACACTTCTGTTGGCCACCAAACTCCCCAGACATGAACATTATTAATAATATCTTGGATACCTTGAAACATGCTGTTAAGAAGAGATCTCCACCCATTTGTACTCTTACGGATTTATGGACAGCCCCGCAGAATTCATGGTATTGATTGTCTCCAGCAGTACTTCAGACATTATTCGAGTCCATGCCACGTCGTGTTGTGGCACTTCTGCTTGCTCGAGGGGGCCTTACATGAAATTAGGCAGGTGTACAAGTTTTCGTGGTTCTTCAGAGTATATGGCTTTCAAAAACCACGCGCGAGACTTTTATACCCTCTCGCTCGCAGTGCACGAACTACTAGCCCCACAAAAAACACGAACAGGACCTTTTCGTAGGAAAGTTAGTACAGTTAAATTTTGTACTGGGATAAATTTTCACTAGAGGTGGTAGTTTTCGAGGTATTCCTCACCAGTTGGGATTTTTAGCATGAATTTCTTGGCACTCCCTCCTACCAGTGTAGAAAATTTTGTTACTGTACGAATTATTTCCTACATTCTGTCTTAATTTTGGTCTTTATTGGCCGGCCTTATTACGCCACCGACTTAGCCGAGCAGTTACAAATTGCTACACTGACGTTCGTGTAAATTTTACCTAATAATTTTATGAATTTCGACAGCACCTTATAAACAATGACATCATTGCATTCGTCAGGCCTGACTACGAAACTACTGTGGTTTCAAGGGTTATGCCTGGATCGAACTGTCAACGTAATTAGCTATAGCGTAACGTTTCCAAAAGTCGTTTTTCTTTCATAACCCTCGCTGTAACGGCTATATTAAGTAACCGACTATGCTGGTGGCGTAATAGACCAATCGATAGAGACCAGAAAATGTCGAATATCGGGAACAGTTCGCGTAGTTGGATATTTTTGTGCTGTGGTACGAGGAAGTGTCACGAACAACGTACTAGAAACCCTGACTTGTGATGTTTGAGTGTAGTGGTTCAAAATATGGTTCAAATGGCTCTGAGCACTATGGGACTTAACTCCTGTGGTCATCAGGCCCCTAGAACTTAGAACTACTTAAACCTAACTAACCTAAGGACATTACACACATCCATGCCCGAGGCAGGATTCGAACCTGCGACCGCAGCGATCGCGCGGTTCCAGACTGTAGCGCCTAGAACCGCCCGGCCGGCGAGTGTGGTGGAAGCTGCGTTTGAAGGTTACTTTTGCTTGGCTTTTCTTGTACCGAAAACTGTTACCTCCAGCGAAAACGTATTTCAGTACAAAATTTAACTACATGAAATCACCTGCAGAAAAGTCCTGTTCATTTTTTCTATAGGGCTCATAGCTTGCCATTAGCGAGCGAGAGAATATGAAAATCTTTTGAGTCATTTTTAAAGGCCAAATATAACATCGCAGATTGCATATAACGACATCGCTAGGGATAGCTCAGTCACCCTGTATACTGGAGCTCAAAAATATAGATACACATAAAATGTGTATGGGACAGGTGAGCGGCCATGACCTTTATGAAGGAACGATTCAGGAAAACCACGGGAATCCTAAAGCAGAATGGCTGAACAGGGCAAAATTCGTCCTTCAGAATATGTGGCCAGCGTCTTGACAACTGCAGTGCGGGTGGTTCATATTGTTCAACGTTCTTTGATATAAACACAGTTTTGCTCTTCATCGCTGTGCTCTTCATAGACACAAGCTGCTGGCTCCAGCACCGCAATGTTGCTGCTACACCGGAATTATAAGGGGCAGTCAAATGAAAACGAGACATGTTGAGGGAAAGTAAACTGTTTATTGTATCAAAAATAATCGCAGTACCTGTTAACTGCTGCCAACTGCTGTATGCAGAAGTTTCGCTGGGCAGCCCTTGCACATCCTCCACACAGTCCCAGTACCTCCTCGTGCGATTTATGTATCTTTGGAGCCCTGAAGAAAGACGTTCGTGGGCGCCGATTTGATGCCGACCAAGAGGCGTAGGCCTGGCTAAAATCATACTTGCATATGCAAACGCAGACATTTTTCCGTGAAGGTATTGACCGTCTTGTCTCACACTGGGATAAATGAATTATCATTTATGACGATTACTTTTAAAATAATAATATTACTTAATTTTTTTCCGTATCCCTCCTTTTCATTTTACTGCCCCTTATGTTTCAGCACATATCCGGGGATTTCTGTCCGATTCCTTCACGCAGATTCACAAGTATGGCTCACTGTGCGTGGAATCCGTTAAACGGAGGTATCTGTATCGATTATGTGCATGTGACGAAATCCGAGGTCGTTCCGGCAGACACTAATGCATGTATTGCGAGACGGTGCAATCTGCCAGTATTTTAGAGATGTTCCGGTGTGGCTCGACTAATAAGCAACCGATGCAATTCCTATATATGCGAATAAAAACTTGATGATGATGATGATGATGATGAGCGTTTGGCGTCATTGGCCGGGAGGCCCCTCGCGGGGCAGGTCCGGCCGCCATATCGCAGGTCTTATTACATTCGGCGCCACATTGGGCGACCTGCACGCCGGATGGGGATGAAATGATGATGAACACAACACAACACCCAGTCCCTGAACGGAGAAAATCTCCGACCCAGCCGGGAATCGAACCCGGGCCCAGAGGACGGCAATCCGTCACGCTGACCACTCAGCTACTGGGGCGGACGCAATAAAAACTTAAATCGCAGATACAATAGCTCGTACGTGGACTGACAATGCCAAACTACCTGAAAAGAATGAGATAAGAACTCGGCAGTTGCAACTTTGTCATTTGACAGCGGGATTTACCTACTTTTTATAAAATAGACCTTAATTTACAGCCGTGACTTCCCGCAGACATCTTACCGAGGCAGTAGGAGGCTGATAATCGACACCAACATTATCAAAAAATATTTTTTGATTATTACTACATGAAATGTAGGAGATGGGAGCGTTGGTCTGACCAAGGCAAAAAATTTTCAACGTCAAGTAAACACCTGATTTATCACAATTACTGAAACGAATCCTCGCGTATACACTACTGGCCATTAAAATTGCTACACCAAGAAGCAATGCAGATGATAAACGGGTATTCATTGGACAAATATATTATAGTAAAACTGACGTGTGATTACATTTTCACGCAATTTGGGTGCATAGATATCAGTACCCAGAACAACCACCTCTGGCCGTAATAACAGCCTTGATACGCCTGGGCATTGAGTCAAACAGAGCTTGGATGGCGTGTACTGGTATAGCTGCTCATGCAGCTTCAACACGATACCACAGTTCATCAAGAGTAGTGACTGGCGTATTGTGGCGAGCCAGTTGCTCGGCCACCACTGACCAGACGTTTTCAATTGGTGAGAGATCTGGAGAATTTGTTGGCCAGGGTAGCAGTCGAACATTTTCTGTATCCAGAAAGGCCCTTACAGGACCTGCAACACGCTGTCGTGCATTATCCTGCTGAACTGTAGGTTTCCCAGGGATCGAATGAAGGGTAGAGTCACGGGTCGTAACACATCTGAAATGTAACCCCATACCATGACGCCGGGTGATACGCCAGTATGGCGACGACTAATACATGATTCCAATGTGCGTTCACCGCGATGTTGCCAAACACGGATGCGACCATCATGATGCTGTAAACAGAACCTGACTTTATCCGAAAAAAATGACGTTTTGCCATTCGTGCACCCATGTTTCGTCGTTGAGTACACCATCGCAGGCGCTCCTGTCTGTGATGCGGCTTCAAGGGAACCGCAGACACGGTCTCCGAGCTGATAGTGCATGCTGCTGCAAACGTCG